>NC_052157.1:39693887-40012279 GCF_902713615.1 Scyliorhinus canicula
ATCAAGGGAAAACCCTCAAAACAGAAGGAATGCCATCTTTAGAAAGTAAATGCAATAAGATCTGGAAACAGCCAGAGACTGTCAGGTGATCAGAAATTGCACAGAGGTCACGTGATTAAACCTCCAAGAATATGACCAACCTGACTGTCAACCCTTGGCATTGCTTCACAAATCACGGCCACAGAAAGTGTATTCTAGTTCGTCAAAATTTGAAGAGGTTTACTGAAAAACATTATCGCAATAGTTTGAGGGACCATCTGTCTCTGAGAACATTTGACCGGCTGTTTTCAGAACAGTCTAATGCAAGTGAAACCTCCCCTGAACACCAAACGGTGGCTCGGTATCACGACAAACATAACTTGGTCGACAAAGCAGGCTCAGGAAACTCCTGGCACCGTCAATAAATCATGTCTCTCAGGAACATTACGCTGACAAAAAACATGGAGACGGGAACAAAAAAAATAAAGAGTAAGGTGTTACCTTTGTATTTGTTCCTCGTTTCTTCCTGACTTGACCGGCCCTCTGAAGAGATGGGGGTGCAAGGTGGGCCGGGATGCAGGAGATGGACAACGGGAACGAACAAGAGGAAGACAGTTGTTAATGACAAATTAACCATTTCCGAGGGGGTCATTCATGCGTAACAACAGAGGACATTTAACTGAAGCTGCTCCAGAATCCGTATAAATAATTGCAACAAACCAACTGCCGCAAGAATCAGACAGGCATTTCTGAGCAACACTACTTGGAGAAGGGCCTCCTCCTCAGCTAAACGGAGTCAGGCCTTTCTACAAGGCCCGGATGCATTTCTGAATCAGATTTTGTCTGATAGCACTGCGGTGATGTGTCTCTAGACGTTTCTTGACGTTAATCGAGCAAGTAACATGCATGTTGCTTCAGAAAATATACATTCACAAAATCAAATCGATTTATATTGAAGTGCTTAGGTTCAGATTTCTACAAGTCACGTTGAAAATTAAGATTCATTCAGCAATTATTCTTGTATAAATAAAAAAACCTTTTCAAACAAAGTCATTTAACCCCTCTACTGTTGATTCAGGCTTTTCTAATTAGATAGGCCCAGTCGGTGTGATTCCTGTTTTTTAATTACACTGCTGTCATTTTCTGTCCTGCTGTTTTCTAATGCTGGGATTTAGCAGCATGATTTAAAGTGGTTCTGCTGCCAGCAACAATATGTAGTTATGCAACAAATTTTTTGGACAGATAAATCCAGTGAAAATTAACCTCAGGATCTCAAAATATGTTGCCACCATCCTGTTACCAGCCAACTGTCATTCAGAAATCCTGCTGCAATCCAACCAACCCAGGAACACGGAACAGAAACAACGCCCCCATGACAGGAACGGGAGTGTGAATACCCTCAAGTGAACTCTCAATGAAACGACAGTAGGGTACAACTGGCGCTCAGTGTCGTATCAAAGCCAATGCTTCATTTTACTTAAGGTTTGTACTTAATTTTCCCACAGGATGGGGAATCCCATAGAATCCTTGCAGTGCATAAGGAGGCCACTCGGGTCATCGAGTCTCAACCGACCCTGTGAAAGAGCACTCTACCTAGGCCCTCTCCTCCGCCCTATCCCCGTAACCCCGCGCATTGAGTGTGGCGCGACGGGTCAATGTAGCACGGCCAATCCACCTAACCTGCACATCTTTGGACAGTAGTTTTCCCGCAGACACCGGGACTGGGATCTGGAACATGTGCTGCATGATATCAGTTGGCAGATCCGTGTTGTGCTGTTGACTGCACAACACCAGCCCAATGGTCTTCGGTACACAAGGCACTGCTCCATTTCACTGCTACGAAATTGGCATCCTCTTCCGCCATTCGTAAGAGTGAAAGGTAAGTTTAGGAGATTCAATCCACTTCCCAAGTGCTTTTGAAAAGCATCTTCAGCAACTGGACTGGAGTTATAGTGGGCACAACGGGAAGCCCGACCACCTTCAAAGACTGCCAACCACTCGTTAATATGCTCGGGAGTCAGCTTGCGTACCTGAGCTACCCTCTCAATTCTGCATTCAAGCGCACCAAGACACCATTTCATAAGAAGGCCAAAGCAGCGGGATAACGTCAAGCCGACATTGGGCAGGTACGGTTACAGGGAAACGGGAGCTTAACAGTTCAACTCACAAAGCTTGGGACTAATGAGTGACTGGCATGTAGCAATCTGGACCCATGTCTCAAGACCAAATCCATTCACAGAAAAATCAGCAAGTAAATGAATTCAAATAAAAGCAAAGCTCACAACCATCCAGGTGTAGGAGACAAAGGGGACTCCGGCGCACAAGGAGAAAATTCCCAGAAAATCTGAGCGGAATCCGGTTGGTTTCCAGTCCGTCCAATCCCCCAGCCCAGTGAACTGTCACACCATTTAAATTGCTTCAGTTTCCCTGATGACTTACTGGGCACAGTTTACGATCAATGCAGAGGGGGAGGTCCCCAGTGTATCACTTGACCTGTGTGTCATTTGTGAGCAAATAACTGTACTCGGGACCCTGGGGATGAGCAGGTTTCAAATCTGCTTCAATGATCGCTGGAGTAGATGCTTTTCACTCTGGCTGGATAGTCTAGAACTAGGGGGCAGAATCTCAAGATGAGATAATTGTGAATCTTTGGCAATTCCCACTGCAGGAGGTTTTGAATATTCAGTCATTGGGACTGAATGAGGCGGAGGTCAATGGGTTTTTGGACTCTTACGGGAATCGGGAAAACCAGGATCAGGCAGGAAAGTGGAATTGAGGTTGAAGATGATCCACAGAGGATCCATGGAATCCCTACAGTGCAAAGGAGACCATCCAGCCCTCTGAAAGAGCATCCTACCTAGGCCCACTCCCCCCGCCCAATAGTCGTAACCCCACCAATCCTGCACATCTTTGGACACTAAGGGACAATTTAGCATGGTTAATCCACATAATCTGCAAATCTCTGGGCAGTGGGAGGAAACCAGAGCACCCGGAGGGGGCCCACTCAGACACAGTGAGAATATGCAAACTCCACACAGCCACTCACCCGAGGTTGGAATTGAACCCAGGTCCCTGGCCATGTGAGGCAGCAGTGCTAACCACTGTGAGTGGTAAAGCAGTCAAGATGGGCCGGAGAGCCTATTTCTACCCGTATATCTTACAACTTACATTCCTTACTTAGCACCATTCACAAGCCCAGGAAGAACATTCTCATCTTTTTTAAGCCTACAGTTAACATTTAATAGCATCAATCACAAATATAAAACGTGCAGATCACAAAGAATGAACTCGTTACTCACATTTCTTCTGCTGTCTCTTGGTTTGTTGCCGAGTTTTATCTCCAAGATAATTTCCCCCATGTAATCCTCCAGGCTGTTTGGGTCATCAAGCTGCAATTCCTTCTGGATAGTACTAACAGGAGAAAACATGCCGACACAGTTAAAAATACCTTCAAACCTTTTGGATGGCCCTTGAACGATGGAGGCTGGGGCCAGATTATCACAAAGTCAAACCAACTCGGGGGATCTTTAAAAATTAGGGCGGGACCCGATGTGGAAGCCCCATCGCCATTTCCAGTACACCATTTTTGCCGTCAGGCGAAGAGGACGAGGTGTGAATCACATCGGCGGGAAACCTGAGCTTAGACCAGCCAGGCCCTTTGGACCTAGTGCATTTTTCCTGCAGGGCCTTTAGCCAGAAATGTGATAAGCACAATTTTAAAGGAGGAGAAGCAAGAGATCAAGAAGGGCAGCAAAGTTCTTTTAACCGCACTGAACTGAAGTTATTTGAATCTCCAGCCCTTTAAAAATAGAAATCATGCTGCAGCTGTCAGTGCTACTGCTACAGTGAAATGATAATCTGAACATCTGGGGTAGTTTAGAAAAAAAGTAATTACTATCTCTCCCTGCAATTTCAATAAACTGTATTTTTGACATTTCCCAATGGTTATTATTACAGCTGAGCCCATTATGAATGTTTGGCTCAGTTTAAAAAGCCGAGAAACAACTCAGCTCAGCAAGGAGGGCTGATTTAACGTTTGAATGACAGGCTTAAGAGGCTCTGAAGGATTAGCCATCATCGATGCGGTTTGTGAATAGAAAGTATTTGTTTTTTCAAATAACAGATTGACCACTTGAGGGCATGATGTTTTTTGAATAGATTTCATGAATGAAAGGTTCTTTTGATATCAAAGTGTGTAAATGAGAACTCCATTAGATTTTGAGAAGTCTATCTTCTCTTCCATCTCTATTTGGCTCCCGAGGTCTGCCAAAAGGCCACCAAATCATTTCCTGATCTGTGTGGCCACCTCTGCACTGCCTCCAGAGACAGCGGACCCTGCTCCATCCAGCTCTTACTTTCCCAAAATGAAAATTTGGAAGGCAGGGACCATTTTGCTGAGTTGGGAAATATTCTAAATCGATGGCGAGAATTTGGCCTTATCCTTCGCCAGTCAGAAATCACAGCCTATAGCTCCGCAATAACTAATTGCACGATTGGAAATTTCAGTTTGCAGATCCCTGCCTACAAGCGTGGAGACAGCAGACTATCAGTCATTTCAAAATGAAATTCCAAGGGAACTTTGTGGAAATAAACTTGCAAGGCGACGGGATACAGTGGGGAATGGGGCTGACTGGTTTAGTCTACAGAGCTAGCATAGACTCAATGGACAGAATGGCTTTCTTCTGTGTCGTAAGAAGACCTGTGCCTATTTTAGTGGACAGACAGATGGGAGGAGCATACCCAGCCTCCAGATCCAGAATTCCTGCTCTGTGTTTCCATTGTGTAGAACTACACCTGAAGCTCAAGTTTGGCAAAAACAAAAGAAAAAGCCTCCCAAGAATGATTATGAATTGGATAGAAATTAGTTCACATTTAGGGCAAATATCCAGTGTGCAGACAAGCAAAATGGCTCCCATGGTGGGAAGGGTGTGTTCCGGACATTTTGTCTGAAAATCGGAAAGACAATCCATGTCTCTGCGCTGGGAACCCAGTACGTTCCCCCTGCCCCCATCCTCCTCAACCGATCATTAACATACCATTTACACATTCATTACTTATTCAATAGTGTCAAAGGGGAAAATACTCAATCTGATCAACACCGAACCGCACAATGGTAAATGTGCTGCTAATGGAAATAGATGGACAAGAATCATACTCTTTGTGCTTAATGGAGCACTCTTAAGGGCCGATTCTGAAATCCAGTTGCCCCCAGTGGGAAACTGCATTCACCAGGAATACATGACGGTAAATCACGGATCCACCATTTAACACAATGCAGTTCTCTTGGGGGGATTGGGGGCGGAATAGGATGTGGTCTTTATCCAATTTGAACTGAGGTGAGGTAAGGTTTGAGGTTCATCTAATGAACATGGAGCAGATTTTTAAAAAATCATTCTCTTCACTGAGGTTTTTAGATGGGGGATCAAGAAACAGGGGAGTGGGATTAATTAGCTAACTCTTTCAAAAAAAGGGCAGAGGTGTGATGGGCCGAATGGCCTTCTTCACTGCTGTAGGATTCTGATTTTTTTAATCACCCCTTTTTATTGTATGCGTATACTATTATAGAGATGGTTTTGGGTTTAACTAAATCAAAAGTCGAGAGGTCGCATTAGTACTCAAGTTATCATCATGTTACCTTTGACTTTGACAATATATTCGCTGAAGCACTTTAAAACTTCGCCAGAATTCTTGCACCCTATTACAAGTCACATCAGGCCTAACTGAAGTTCTGTTGCATATGCCAACGCTGTCATGAATCCAGTCTCCATTAATTTATAATTTATATCTCTTAATCCCTCAAGACTCATGAACAATTGCTGTGCTTTTAATAGCACTTAACTCCAGACGATAGGTCTCAGTACTGCAGTATCTTTTATTTGCTTTGCCTAAGTCCGAGGAACTCCTCTAGATTTTCAGAGCTCAGGTACTGCTCTACCAGATAACGCACTTCAATCACTCACAGGATAAAACCAAACAGTGTGTATCGGTAAAGTATTAATAACAATTATATTACAAACCTGTTCACTTCAAGATCATTCAGACTGAGATATGCAGAACCCATGAAATCATCCGTGGCCAAGTCTCGGTCGTACACCTATTTATAGAGAGATTTTTCTTTCATTATTGTGACAAGCTGAGATCACAAACAAACAAGAGGTTAAAGATGACTGCCCAAGTAACAAACCTTGCAGGGTTAGTTTTATTACTGCCACCTGGAGAAAGAGGAAACAATTAATTGCTCTGTTCAGCCCACACCTTTCCACGTGCGTCTGCTGATAACTGCCGAGAAATTATGGAGATTTATACAGGCGTTGTGTGCCGTGAGAAGAGTCATGAAGCTGATCGTTCAGGTCAGAGTTCGAGTTAGGATAAAAAACAGGAGATACTTAGACCCCTACCGCCGGCAGGATTTTCTCATGAAGAGAGGCTGAGTAGGTCGGGCCTGTGCCCATTTGAGTTTATAAGAATGAAAGGCGACCTTATTGAGACAAGGGGCCCGATCGTGCGGCCTCGTCGCACCCGGTTTTTCAATGCGACAAGGCCGTCACATCTTGTGAGAGGACTCTCGTGGAATTTTAGACACTCGGGGCGCCTCGTTAGATCTAACGAGATGTCACGAGACGTCATGATCTAGCTCTCGCCCTCACTGGATGGACTCCATATTTGCATATTTAAGTGAGTAGTTAGCTTCACTTAAATATGTCTGCACTGGAGTTTCCCAAGGCCTGAGATCGAAGGCTTGCGTCTGGGAGACCTTGCCATGCCGCCGTTTAGCACTGGTTTTCACAAACGTGGACCAAATGTAACGGCACTTGGGGGGAGAGCGGTAGCCCCCCCCCCCCACAAAAAGTCCTTTTTGATAGTGGGGTCTTTTGCGGCACTGCAGGCTCTGAGAAACACTCAGCTTTCGCGCCTAAACCAGGACTCTATTTTTTCCTGTTAAATCATGCAAGGATTTGCAGGGGGCTTGACAGAGTAGATGCTGAGAGGTTGTTTCCCCTTGTGAGAGAGTCTAGGACCAGAAGGCATAATATAGAGTAAGAGGATCACGCATTTAAGACAGAAATGAGGCAGGATTTCCTCTCTCAGAGGGTAGTGAATCTGTGGAATTCTTTACAGCAGAGAGCCGACGATTGTTAAGTATGTTCAAGCGCTGAGATAGACAGATTTTTAATCAGTAAAGTAAGGAATAAGGTGGGAAAGTGGAGTTGAGGATTATCAGATCGGATCAGTCATGGTATCATAGAATGACAGAGCAGACTCAAAGGGCCGAGTGGCCAATATCTGCTCCTACATGTCATGGTCTTATGGGATATTCATGTTCTACCGAAATCAATGGGCATTTGAAAGGCTCACCGCATTTTTATAGCCCTTGGAACTTTTAGACTGGAATTTTAAGCATCCACAAGTGGTGATAGTATCAAGGCCTCTAGGATAGAAAACATTATAGGATGCTATTTCAAAATAGTAATTTAAATTAAGAGGTGGGAGTAAGTAATAACTTCGCCAAGGTCAGTCTTTCAACAACAAATCCCTTTATTGCAGTAATGTAAAAGGCCACTGCCAGGCAGAAAACACTTGCATCCGAGCCCCGAGACCGACAGAGATGCTGGTCTGGGTTGGAACATCAGGTTTTAATCCCCCACCATACATTTCCTATTGTGTGAGCTACCGCCCGTTTAAGTGGGGAATTCGTACTCCAGGAAACCCACGGGGAGATCCATTGACGATCCTCTTTGTGCTGCATGGTCACCGTCACATCCTTCCCCCTCCCGTCCATTTCTCCCTCAGTATCCCTGTGGCCGGGATGTCTCTTCCGCCTCTTCATGATTTGCCGAGGGTGGAACAGGATGAGGAGGTGATGTGAACGGTATTGGAGACCTTCGCTCCCGGAGGGAGCACCGAAGTGTTAACGATGCAGATCCCACCTCTGTGTCTGCTACAGTCGAAACACCTGATTCCTCTGCTTTCACCTCGAAACCGGAGTCCTCCTTATCAGGGCAGACGGACACAGAGTTGCCCTGCACGAGCAGCAGGCACCTCTGTTACCGGAATGAGGCTTGTACGGGAACGGACTCCCTACTTCTGAGGTGGTCCAGGTGTTTCTTTAAGATCATATCCTGAACCTTCACTTTGTTGGATACAGGTCTCGTTTTCTCCAATATGTCTCTAAGGACCCAGCTGGAGCGATTTCCGAAGTTCCTCACATGGACTAGGTCGCCTGTCTTGAATATTCGTTCGGATCTCACAGAGTCAGAATTTATTTTCTAGTTCTCTTTTTGGGATGCCACCCTCCCTGCCATGTTTGGGAATAGTCGGATTAATCTCATACAAAGCCTACCTCCCTTTAACAGATCCCCTGGGGCGATTCCTGTTGTAGTATGAGGAATGGTCCTATTTTAAGTATTATCCATGCCCATTTGGTCTCTATAGGCACTGCCGGTTGTTTCTTCATGCAAATTTTCACGGTCTGCACCGCCAGTTTTGCCATCCCATTTGGCAACAGGTGATGAGCTGTTGTTCTAATGCGTCTGATGCCATTGGATTGCATGAAGCCCTAGAACTCACCATTCAAGGCAGTGCCTTTTACGGAAACTTGGACATCTGGAATGCCATGCATGTAAAAACTCTGTCGTGGTTTCTCGATCATAGCACAGGAGGTGCAGTGTATCTGCAACCATTTAGAGTATGCATCTACCAGGATAAAAAACATGGAACCCAAAAGAGGCCCGTCAAATTCCACGTGCATTCGTACCCATGGCCTACCTGCCACTCCCATGGATTGAGGGAGACTGAAGAAAGGAGTTTCTGATTCTCCTGGCATGAATTGCACTACTTTACTAAGTCCGTGATGTCTGAGTCAAAACCCTGCCATGAAGCAGAGCTCCTGGTGAGCATTTTCATTTAAAAAACTCTGAAGGTTGCTCGGAAAAACCTGTCTTTACTCCTTGTCGCCAAAGTAATAATTTTGCCAAGTCAGTCTTCCAACAACAAATTGCTTTATTGCAGTATTGAAAAAGGCCATTACCACAGCTTACCATTTGCTTCCGAGCGAACGGATCTATGGAGATGCCATTCTGGGTTGGAACAGCGAGTTTTAACTCCCGCCATTCATCTCCCATTGGACAAGCTACTGCCCACTTAATAGGGGAATTCATATTCCATGAAGCCCACAGGGCAATCTATTGATGATAACCCATGTCCTTCTTGGCCACCAGAGCAGGAGCACATGTTCAAAGCAGGAAAAGAGAACTTCACGATTGACAGCAGGAATTTTGGGTATAACAAGTGAAGTAGTTGAGGTGAAGAACATGGAGACATTTAAGGGGGAGTTAGGTAAATTCATAAGTGAGGAAGGCTTAGCAATCTTCAGACCTAGGAGAAAAGGAGGCCTGGGAGAAAACTCTTCTGGAATGTAAAAACAAGCATAGATTGGTTGGGCCGATGTTTCTGCGCTGTAAGTACAATTCTTTTTCCTTTTTTAAATTCAAAGTACCCAATTCATTTTTTACCATGGCCAACCAACCTACCCTGCACATCTTTTGGGTTGTGGGGGTGAGACCTACGCAGACACGGGAGAATGTGCAAACTCCACACGGAAATTGACCTGAGGCCTCGCTGCAATTATAATATAATATGAAGCTGAAAGGTGTTGAGCACAAGGAGAAACAAGAAAAAGCGCAGAATACATGAATTCAGTGTGACGGTAGGTCAGTCTGAAACCACCCCAGCCGGAATGGGGTTCAAACAACGTGCTGTTGGCATCCATCTGATCCGCAGCAGCCGTCTAGCCAACCACAGACTCAAAGAGTCCGAGTTGCTGTGGCAACATACATATTTACATGCTTGTTTTTTAAAACTAAATTTAGAGTACCCAATTCATATTTTCCAATCAAGGGGCAATTTAGCCTGGCCAATCCACCTACCCTGCACAACTTTGGGTTGTAGGGGTGAGACACACGCAAACACGGGGAGAATGAGTGATCCAGGGCCAGGATCAAACCTTGGGACCTCGGCGTCGTGAGGCAGCCGTGCTAACCACTCTACCACCGTGCTGCCCTACATTTACATGCTTGTTGACACTGATGGTAGCGGCTCCAATTTCTTTCCATCGCATGGCTAGCCAGGAATCTCTAACGCTATTACATACCACCAACAAGTGAAGAATGCTGGAAGGTTTTCCAAGTTGATACTCAACCTGTTTGGCCACATTACTAACATGCCTTCCCTTAGCCGTCAAGTCCTGGGGTGGGGCTCGAAACCAGAGCTTCTGGCTCAGAGGCAGGGATACTACCCACAGAGCAACAAGATGGATGGCCAATTCCTGGCCCGTCAGAATAATAAAGCCCGTTTGTTTCAATTAATGTGCAAATCTGGAGAAGTGAGAAACTGCAACACATGAGCAACAATAACTGGCATGTCTCATACCAATTGGGCTGCAGATTATTTTCATGCAGAGTTACAAACCACACATAAATTGAAATTCCTTTTTGACTCTGCTCAAAGCTACAATTTGAATGACAGTAAATTATACTCCATCAGTGGTTAACCAGAATGATAACTTATGGCATACCATAATCTGACATCATGTTCTGAATGGGTTAATTTAACAATGGTGTTTAATTCTAATTATAAATGGCTAACAAGTTTGAATGCTCTCAACTGAGATGCTCATGTGGTATTAGAGTGTTTCCCACGGAATGCCTCAATGGAGTATTCACACTTGTCAGTAAAACATGGTTCTCATACCTCTGACTTGCCTTTAAACAATGTCTGCAGCTCAGGAGACTCGCATCTCTCTTGCTCTCATGGGCGGACTATGAAATTATGGCATTTCCAGCAAGCCTCAACCTTACTTCACTGTACTCTACCTGAATAACCTTCTGTAGCTTCCTCCCTCATGCTTAACTTCCATTCCCTGAAATGCACCTTTGATATTCGCCTCATTTGGGGGGACCAGAAGATCCCATCAGCCACCAATGGAGAACCACCAACGGAAAACATACCACGCGGGCGGTGGGGTTGGGAGGGGGGGAGAAATCCCACCAATGGTCCCTACATTTACCACCTAAAACCCTTCCAAATTGTTAAAGAGCTCCACAGCTCCATGAGGCCACCTTCTCACCCAGCAGTTCAATATTTTCTGATATGCTATCTCTCAGTTCTGGCATCATCCTTCTTTACTTCACCTTGGCCACTGCCCCTATGACCTTTAAGTAATATGGTAATAAATCAGTGCTAGTGAGTGCCAGAATGAGAACTACTACAGCTAAGGCCCTTTCCGTAGGTTTTTGCCTGCCCAAGTCTTCTTTAATTACCCATGTTCACTGAAAAACTTCACGGAACTTTGTCCATAACACTCCTATAATCAATTTAAAACTGAAACTTAGAATTACAGAGCGGTTACCGCGCATATGAGGCCATTCAGCCCATCGTGTTTGTGCCGGTCCTCTTCAAGAACAATTCAGCTAGTCCTACATCCCTCGTCTTTCCCCGTAGTCCTGCAATCCGTTTTTTAGTCATAATGCTCATGTGGAGAGCCGGTGCGGCCGAGCTCCTCCGTCTGCTCCAGAAGACTTCTGTGATTCTTCAATCGCTTTTGCGAGCCATGATTGAATCTGTCTCCACCATACTCTCAGTAGATGCATTCCAGATCCGAGCTACTCAAAGTTGCTAGTGCTAATACTATACTCTGACACTATAGCCAACTATCTGACCTTAAAACACTGAAAAACAAAATATAACCAATGATCCTAATCAGTCAACCAAAAAAAAGTAATCACCAACCTTGAAACCAACCGAACTATGACCCTTCTTTATGGGGATCACTGAATTCAAGAGAAGTGCAGTCACTGACCCGGTTAATTGAACCAAATTACTGAATTCCACCAAAATATAATCACCCTTTAAGTATAGCATTGTTTATTATGATAGGGTTTTACTGAACCACAACGCATCCAGTTTTTCTTTTACCTTGACGTACAGCTTTTGATTTAAGTTCTTGATTGGAACCGCAAAGGTTTCATCCCATCGAGGGTTTAGGTTTTTGTACATGATCTTGCTCTTGTACAGTGTTTTCCCAGCCAGCTTGAACTTGACGTAGGGATCACTTGTGCCTATAAAACAAAATGAATGAAATGGATAACTGACCCCGTGACAATTTCTTGAGATACCATGAGAGAGTAATCAATATTGTAAGTAATCATTCCTAGATGTTGAAGCCATACATGGAAACAATCTCCATTTTAAACTGATAACATTTCAGGGTGAAAGTCCCTTTGTTACTGGAAGAATTTAATCCACTAAAGTTGTACTGAACTCCTTACTAATTTTAATTCATTTTTACTTCAAAGGCAGAATTACAACAGATTCCAAAATGCTGGAGATCCTGTGCAGAACTGAAATCCTTCCCCCCTGACACGTTTGATGCTGAGGTAGGAGGGGGAGCGGAGTTAATCAGGTGGGAGGGTGGCAGGTGGAGACCTCACTGCCTTCCAAGACCCACCCCAATCTAAATTTATGGCGGAAAGGCTAGTCTCACCCGGCTGCCAAGTGGGAGGCATGGTAGCACAGTGGTTAGCACAGTTGCTTCACTGCTCCAGGGTCCCAGGTTCAATTGGAACCGCAAAGGTTTCATCCCATCGAGGGTTTAGGTTTTTGTACATGATCTTGCTCTTGTACAGTGTTTAGCCAGCCAACTTGAACTTGATGTAGGGATCACTTGTACCTATTGTGTCACTATCTGAGCAGAGTCTGCATGCTCTCCCCGCGTCTGCGTGGGTTTCTTCCGGGCGCTCCGGTTTTCTCCCACAGTCCAAAGATGTGCGGGTTAAGTGGATTGGCCATGCTAAATTGCCCCTTAGTGTCCAAAAAGGTTAGGTGGTGTTACTGGGTTACGGGGTTAGGATGGAGGTGTGAGTTTAAGTAGGGTGCTCTTTCCAAGGGCCGGTGCAGAATCGATGGGCCGAATGGCCTCCTTCTGCACTGTGCGGAGTTGCTTATGGGCTCCTGGGTAATGTCCTCTTGTTCAAAAACACTCGGTGCCTGATCAAGGGACCCGTTGTCTGAAAAGGGGGAGCTGGAGAGGGGGTGGGTGAGATGGGAGCCACACCTTGCTGCAAATCCCCTCCCCTCTCTCCCACAACCCCTACCCAATGACCCCTTTCTGCTATCACCCAGCTGAGGCCTGCAGGACCCAGTGAAAATACTAGGCCTCCTGTGAATGTTATACTGGCAACAGCCGCTGTGTCCTCCCTGGCTGCTGGCTCTGAATAGCTGACAGCTGTCGGCAGGCATGACCTCTACCACTGTGGTCCTTGATCCGGGGAAGCCACTGCTGTCCAATTATATGCCTAGATGGCAATGATTATGATAGGCCTTCCAAAAAGAGGTGACGCGGGGATTCTCATCCGCACTCCATTGGCGGGCAAGATTGGGATCAACTCCTGGCAAAATATTCTAAGGGCACTTTGGCATCGATGCAGACTTACACAAAACAAGACTGGTTCAGCAGACGGAATTGCAACCTGCATATGGCATAGCTCACAAGCCTGATACTTTTAATTAATAACTTAAGCATCCCAGCTTTCCATTCAAAACTGCATATTGAATCGCTCCTTGTGCTTTTCTGCTCGACTCCTCATCGTCAACTCGCCAGACTCCTCGACAGCTTTGGCAAAGCGACATTGAACGAGCTAGGATTAGGAGGCCAGAGGGAAAAAATAAATTCCGATTTGTGCTGCTGCCTTCCATTACAGCGGCTTTAAAGAGCTCAGAGAACCTCCTGCCAAATCATGTCTGATATTGAGGAAGGCCACGGAACAGCCAGTACCTCACTGAGCTGCTATTCATTAAATGGCTGAGAAAAGTAGACCGGTTACCAACTGCAGCCTAGGATGATCTGAGCAAGCCTGATCGTAGGTGACAGGAAGGAATTTGCCTCCTCCTTGCTGCCTGCTTTGGGAACGGCTCCAAAACTTGTTTTCCTTCTCTCTCGCCGAACTGCAATGTACATTTATATAATAAAACAAAAAAGGGCTCTCACGTTGTGGGGAACAGAAGATGTGCAGCAAAGGAATACTCAGCTCTCTATGTTATACTTTATGTGGAATGGCATTAGCAAAGACGACGACTTCACAATGAAAAGAGCAAAATAAAAATAAAGGAAATGGGCCACCGGCCCCAATTTACAGGGTGGTCCTTGAGGAACCAGTTAATTTACTGCCTCATCTGCTTCAAGTCTTAATCTGTCTATTATCGTGTTATCCAAAAGAAAAGTGGAGTCGGTATCAGACTCTGATACCCATTGGGGTTGCCAACTGTGACTAAATGCACCCCTGGACCTTTCATCGCATGATTTGCCCCCTCACTCCAGCCTCTAGTCGTCAGACACATCCACCCTTGTGACGCACTCTCTTTCTACGTTAACTGGAAAGCAAAAAGACTCCAGATGGATGAAGCTTGATTGTCAGCCAAACAGCCTTCTTTTCCCCCGCTTTGTTCAAAGAAATGACAAAATAAAATCTTTATTTAATGCCCCAATGATTTTTCTCCAGGGTCTCACACTGCATCTTCCTAGATATTAATCTTCAATTCTGGGAGAGTCCAGGATAATCCTGGAAGGTTGGAAACACCAGATTGGAATCCTTCCATCTGGGGCTAGGTCCCGTGGGCTGGAGAGGAGAAGGGGATTTTACTCCACTGCGGAGGTCAACGGGAAGCCACAGCATTTTGTCCATCCCTGACGGAATTAATTATGGATCTGGGGGTTTTACACCATCTCCTGCGGTGTTGTGGGCTCGATGGCGCGCGTCCTGCCATCGTACCTGAATGCCGCATTTAAAAGGCACTCGGCATCACTGGCCCACTGTTGAAGAAAGAAGATTGGCCTCCTAAAGCGGGAAGATGGATCTCCAGGAACACTCTTGACGTTGGAAGATGGACCTCCTCCAGGATACCGAATCTGGAAAATCACCTGTAAATGCTTCCTCCCCTGCACACTGCTGCGGTGTTCCAGGGCCTCCATCCCAAACTCCAGAGGAAGCCCCAGGACTTCGTCTGGTAAGTCCCGGCTTCTGGATGCCACGATCCAGACACGCATTTCTCACATGTGTCGCGGAGTGTCGGGCGTGTTGGCAGGGAAAGATTCCGGCTGAGGCTTCATCAGCATCCTAGTAGCGGGATTCCCATTCCTCCATGGCAGGCAGCATTGGGAGATCCCCCTGTCATTTCAGACAGGGTGAAATTACTATTGGACCTCCTGCCAAATTACTGCTACCAATCGTGTCAAAGTTAACTGAAACAAATATGGAAAGCTTCATAGCATCTTGATCAGAATGGTCTAACATATATATATCAGCAACCAACGTTGGGCCTAATCTTCCCACTGTTAACATTCCACCTCCTGGCTCAGAACAGATGGAGTCATTCTCACCATGCTCAACAGACAGAGCAGCAGCCCTCGAGACTTAGGCAGATATTGTCTGAATGAAGAGATGACCAATTGACAGATCTGATTAATTGTTTAAAGGGACATGCCATTTTCTAACAGGAACACAACTCCATATTAGAGAGATATCCTTTTTGTAAAGAAAAATGTTCACAGCTATTTAAAAGTCATTCTCTTATTGTCGTCTTCATCGATATCCCGGGAGAGGTTCACTGAAAGGGCTGATACTGTTTGTGAATGGCCACGGCCCCTATAAATAAACTGTTTAATTCACCACCTCACATGCAATGACCCGATTTCTTACTGTCCAACATGGACAGGTAGTGAGGGTGAATAAAGGAAATGGGCACTCTCCACAGATTTAATATTAATTACATTTGCGACGCAACCCCTGTTCAGTTCAGAGCATTTAGCGAGTTATCTTGGTACTACACTTCAACGGGACCCCAAGTGTTCAGCTGCGGGAAAATCTTAAACAAAAGCTGGAATTCGAACGATTAAGGGGCGATTTGATCCAAGTTTCCAAGATATCAAGAGTGTAGATTGAGTAATCCTATTTCCGATGTGCAGGAAATCGAGCACAAAGGACATGGTCTAAAAATTGGTGCCAGGCCTTTCAAAAGTGAAATTAGTAAAGGTTTCTTCACACAAAAACTGTTAGAGGTTTGGGACACTCTTCTGCAAACAGAAATTGATGCCAATTTTAAAACCACGATTTTTGTCAGCCAAAGGTGTGAAGGGATGTGGAGCAAAGGCAGGATTTTTTGGAGATGGTGGAGTAGTGGCAATGATCTAATGCAGGGGCCCAGGCTGATTCCCTGGGACATGGATTCAAATTCCGCCATGGTAGCTGGCGCATTTTAAGTTCACTCAGTAAATCTGGGACATAAAACTACAACTGTCATTGATTGTTGCAAAATCCCATCTGGTTCACTAATGTCCCTTGAGGGAAAGAAATCCACTGGTCTGGCCTACAGACTCAAAACCTACAGCAATGTGGCTGACTCTTAGCTGCCCCCCGAAATGGGCCAGTAAGCCACTTGGTTTAAGGGAAATCAGGAATGGGCAATAAACGCTGACCCTGCCAGCAATGCTCAGATCCCCTGAAAAAATAAATAATAGGTGGATTTTCTCCGGTCCCCCACACGCGAGTTTCTTGGCGGCACGCTGTCTGCTGATGGCGGGATTCTCTACTCCTGTCGCTTGTCAATGAGATTTCCCATTGAAGCCACCCCAAGCTGCCGGGAATCCCATGTGCAGACGTGTTCTGCACGTGGGAAAAAGAATCCCATCGGCCGGAGAATTCCGGTCATTATTATGTTTGGTCACAGATCAGCCATGATTTAATTGACTGGTGGAACAGCCTCGAGAGGCTGAATGGCCTCCCAATGCTCCTATATGGGCCAAACAAGAAAGTGAGCTCAATGTTAGGAGTAAACAGAGAATCCTGAAGAAAATGTACTATATTTATCACTTCTACAATGCCTGCTTGTCCAGTGACAAATATAAGATTGTACAAAATAAGGGATAGGCCATTTGGGCCCTCAAGCCTGCTCCGCCAGAACATGGCTGTCCTTCTTTGGCAGGTAGTGGAGTAAATCATCTCTCCATACTGACCAAACCTATTCAGGGGTGGCATGATACTTTTATTCTATTATATTATGCTATTCAGGAGTGGTTCAGAGTGCGACCCACTCAATGCCACCTTCCACAGCCTACGGCATTGGAGAGATGCAATAAAGGTCTAATCTATGAACAAGGGATCACCACCAGTCATCGTTTTTCACTCCAGTCATATTACTTATCATTTACTGATCATTTTTCTATTCTACTTCACTAGGAAGAGATGAAACTGAGCATCGTAGAATAATTGCATCACTATGGATCCTCAGCAGCCTTGAATGTTTGAAGCACCCGAAAGTGATTATCCACAGTGGCTGTTTCGTTCTCAAAATGAAGTTGTTTTAACACTTTTGCACCATACTCCCCAAGGAGTGATGCTGCAACATTTTCTGTGGTGATCCAACAATTCTCCATGGAATATGAGCAGAGAGGCTTCATCCATCCTTTATTCCATCAGTGGATATCAATCTCCAGAACCCCACCCTTTGCATGAGGAAGTTCAAAGGCAGAATGAATCATAAGAATATCTGAAATAGGATCAGGAGTGGACCACACAACCATTCAATATGATCATGGCTATCCTTCTGTTTCAACTCTATTTTCCCGTCCACTCCCCATATATCTTAATTCCCCGAGAGACCAAAACTCCGTCTGTCCCAGCCTTAAGTGTATTTAATGATGGAACATCCACAATCCTCTGGGGTAGAGAATTCTAAAGATTCACAACCCTTTGAATGGAGAAATTCTTCCTCATCTCAGTCCTAAATGGAGGACTCTTATCACGAGACTGTGCCCCGCTGTATTAGATTCCCCGACCAATGGCAACAATCTCTCAAGGTCTACTTTATCAAGTTATATTTATAGGTTTGAACGAGATCAACTCACATTTTCTCACCTCCAGGGAATATAGGCCCGATTTACTCAGCCTCTCGTCATAAGGGCAACTCCCTCATCCTAGGCAAAGCTTGGCTTGCTTGAAGCTGTGGGAAACCTGCGATTTTACTGCAACATTGGTAGTTGCTCCAGTTTGACAGAATGATACAGCACAGTTAGGAGGCCATTCGGACTATCGTAACTCTTTGAAAGAGTTAACCAATTAGTCCCACTCCTTGTTCCTTCGCCATAGCCCTGTAAATGTTTTCCTTTTCAAGAATACATCCAGTTGCCTTTTGAAAGTTTGCAGTAAATCAGCTTCCACCATCCTTTCGGACAGTGGATTGTGGATTGTATAGAGTCTCACAATGTGGTGCTTGAGCAGAAAAATTACTAAATAAAACAGGAGAGCGGGTTTTCTTTATAGAACATACAGTGCAGAAGGCGGCCATTCGGCCCATCGAATCTGCACCGACCCACTTAAGCCCTCACTTCCACCCTATCCCTGTAACCCAATAACCCCTCCTAACCTTTTTTCGGACGCTAAGGGCAATTTAGCATGGACAATCCACCTAACCTGCACGTCTTTGGGAGGAAACTGGAGCATCCGGAGGAAACCCAAACAGACACGGGGAGAACATGCAGACGACGCACAGATGGGGAATCGAACCTGGGACCCTGGCGCTGAAAAGTCACAGCGTTAGCCATTCGTGCTAACGTGCTGCCCTAAAATGTACTGGATACTCCAGCAGGCCAAGCAAAAACAAATTCAAGTTTGACATTGCCCAGGTGGCACTGCCAGGGTGCCAGTGCCCAGGTGGCATCTTGCCCATGCCAGAGATCGTGCCTGGGGCTGCACTCCCTTATGAGATGGGTGCGGGGGGCTCGATGACCCCTTTATTGATGAGTTGGAGGTTGGGGCATTGGGAGTTGCAGAGACTGCGGTGGAGGGTCCAGAGGTCGGGGTGTCATTTAAAAATTCCGCCTTGGACTTCCGGTGGCGGCGATGTCCGAGTGAGCCGCACATTCGGTGGGCTCTCACTCCGGCGGGCCTGAACAGCTGTTTCCCCGCGATAGCGGGACCACGGAGGCGGCAGAAAGGCTGCCGGGAATAGAAGAGGAGAGCGGGCTGCAGAAGATGAGAGTGTGGGAGGCCAGCAGGTGAGGAGGAAGGAGAGAGAGACGGAGGAAAGGAGGAAGCTGACCTGCAGGGTAAGATGGCGGACCCACGGACCTTCCTTCCTCCAGGACAAAGGGAAAAAGAAAAAGTTTGGAGTTGCTGAGGAGGGACAGCTTGGACCCACTTCAGATGCCCAGGAGGTAAAATTGAAGGAGCTGGGCGAAGGAAAGCGGCAGCGGAGGCGCTGAGGAGCGGGCTGCGGCATATGGAACAGCGGGATTCCAGAAGGCAGAAGAAGAAGGAGAAAAAGGGACAGAGACAAGGACCGGAAGAAAATTACCTGGGACCTAAGATGGCGGACACACGGAACCCGGACTCAGCAATCCAGCTGGCGCTGGATAACATGCTCCAGGTAATGAAGTCCAGTTTTGAAGCGCTGAAGCGGGACAGCTTGGACCCAATCCAGAAAGCGGTGGATCAGCTGAACCAGAGGCTGGACGCCCAGGATGTTAAAGTTAAGGAGCTGGGAGAAGCGGTGGAGGAGCAGGCGGATGCGCAAACGGTTGCAGCGCTAGAAGTGGACGGCCTGAAAGAGTGGCAGAGAAGACTGCTGGACAGAGTGGAGGAGCTGGAGAATAGAGTCCGCAGGAACAATCTGAGGATGGTCGGCCTCCCGGAGGGGGCGGAGGGAGCTGATGCTGCAGCGTTTGTAGCAGACCTGCTGAAGCAGCTGATGGGGCCGAAGCCTTTCCGCGACCGCTGGAGCTGGAGGGGGCACACAGGGTGCAGGCAAGGCAGGGGCGGCTGGGCGGACCCCCCCGCCCGATGGTGATTAGGTTCCACAGGTTCGTGGACAAGGAGCGGGTGCTGCAGTGGGCAAAGAGCGCCAGGAGCAGCACGTGGAATAACAGTGTGCTCCGCATCTATCAGGACCTAAGCTAGGAGGTGGCTCGGCGGCGAGCAGCCTTTAAGAATGTCAAGGAGGTGCTGTTCAAGAAGCACGTGAAGTTTGGTCTGCTGTTCCCAGCTCGGCTATGGGTCACGCACCAGGGTCAACACCACTACTTTTCCGAGCCCGAAGAAGCGATGGATTTTGTGAGGGACCTGGGGCTGGTCCCGAAAGGAGGCCCCAAGGACGCGAGTTAGGGCCCGAGGATTTCTGTGGGGAGGAACGCCGAATGTGCCTGGACTGCTGCTCAACGGTTTGCTGGGCCAATGGGTCCAAGCGGAACATTTGAGACTCTTTCCTTTGTTCATGGACATTTATGTGCTTTTTCTCTTTTCTCTATGTTTTTTCCCTTTTTTTTTTCAGTTTGGGCTTTTTGTGCAACTCGCGGAAGACACTGGAGCCGGCTTGCCCCAGTGGGTGGGGAGGAGGGCGGGGAAAAAAGGGGAATGGGACAGGAAGGCGCCGGAGTGTTGAGTCACCGGGCTAGCAGATTGGCTAGTCAAGGAAGTCAGATGGGGGGGAAAGCTACAGCCAGTAGATGGCAGGGGTGGGGGTATCGGGGGATGGGGTTAGGGGAGGGGGGGGTTGTTCTGCTGACGGGAGAGGGACTTGAAATAGGCACTGGAAAGGAGGTCGAGGGTGGAGGCAGCTATAGGGCGGGCCAGGAAGGGCGCGATGCACGGGTCAGGGGCCGGCCCGAGAAAGGCTATGGCTGACCGGCGGGGTGGGGGGGGTGGGATGTGCCCCCCGACCAGGCTGATCACCTGGAACGTCAAGGGACTGAATGGGCCGGTTAAGAGGGCGCGGGTGTTCGCGCACTTGCGGGCCCTGAGGGCGGACGTAATTATGTTGCAGGAGACACATCTGAAAGTGTCAGACCAGACCAGGCTAAGGAAGGGCTGGATTAGCCAGGTCTTCCACTCGGACTTGGACTCGAAGTCCAGAGGGGTGGCAATCATGATCAACAAGCGTGTGCAATTTGAGGCAGAGGGCATATCCGCAGACAGGGGGGGGCAGATACCTGATGGTACGGGGCAGGCTGGAGGGGAGAAGAGTGGTGCTGGTGAATATATATGCCCCGAACTGGGATGACGTGGACTTCATTAAAAGAGTGCTGGGGAAGATCCCGGACTTGGATTCTCGCAGGCTAATAATGGGAGGGGACTTTAACATGGTCCTTGACCCGACTTTGGATCGGTCGTGTCCCAGAACGGGTAGACTCTCAGCAATGGCAAGGGAGCTGAAAGGGTTTATGGAGCAAATGGGGGCAGTGGACCCCTGGAGAGAGGGACAGCCAACAGGAAGGGGCTACTCGTTTTACTCGCACGTCCACAAAGTATATTCCAGGATAGATTTCTTTGTGCTAAGCAGGGACTGTAGGGGGGAGGTAAAGAACACGGAATACTCAGCAATTACCATTTCAGACCATGCCCCGCATTGGGTGGACCTGCATTTCCGGGGAGCGAGTTATCAACGCCCGCAATGGAGGCTAGATGTGGGACTGCTGTCGGAGGAGGGGATCTGCGAGAGGCTTCGGAAATGTATAAAAAATTACCTGCAGGTGAATGACACTGGGGAGGTCTCAGCGGCGACCGTGTGGGAGGCGCTAAAGGCAGTAGTGCGGGGGGAGCTGATTTCAATTGGGGCCCATAGAGCCAAGGCAGACCGGGCAGAGATGGATAGATTGGTCAGGGAAATGGGCCGGATAGATGAAGAGCACGCGGAGTCCCCGGGGGAGGTTTTACTCAGGGAGAGGCAGAGGCTACAGGCGGAACTGGGGGCACTATCCACGAGCAGGGCCGTGGAACAGCTTAGGAAGGCGAGGGGAGTGGTGTACGAGTATGGGGAAAAGGCTAGCAGACTGTTAGCGCAGCAACTTAGGAGGAGGGAGGCGGCCAGGGAAATAGGTAGAGTGAGGGACGAGGGGGGGCACAAAGTGGAGGATCCGGTAGAATTGAATAGGGTATTCCGGGACTTCTATCGTAAGCTGTATACTTCGGAGCCGCCAGAAGAACCGGAGGGGATGAAAAGGTTTCTGGATGGGTTAACATTCCCAACAGTTGGGGGGGGGGGGGCAAGTGGAAGAGCTGGGGGCCCCGATTAGAGTAGAGGAGGTATTGGGGGGCCTAAAGGCCATGCAGTCGGGGAAGTCCCCGGGGCCGGATGGATACCCAGTAGAGTTTTATAGGAAGTTCTCGGAGCTGGTGGGCCCGGTCTTGGCGAGGGTTTTCAATGAGGCAAGGGACAGAGGGACCCTGCCGCCGACGATGTCACAAGCCACCATATCTCTGATATTAAAGCGGGGTAAAGACCCGGAGGTGTGCGGGTCCTACAGGCCAATCTCCCTGATTAATGTAGATGCCAAGCTCCTGGCAAAGGTACTGGCGGGTAGAATGGAGGACTGTGTACCGGAGGTGATTGGGGAGGATCAAACGGGGTTCGTGAAAGGTAGGCAGCTGGCGGCCAATCTGAGGAGATTGCTCAATGTGATAATGATGCCCCCGGCGGGTAGAGAGGTGGAGGTAGTGGTGGCTATGGACGCCGAGAAGGCCTTTGACCGGGTGGAGTGGGAATATCTATGGGAGGTGCTCGGACGGTTTGGGTTCGGGGAGGGATTGGTGGATTGGATCAAATTATTATATCAGGCCCCGAGGGCCAGCGTCAGGACCAACAGAGAAGTGTCGGAGTACTTTAGGTTGTACCGAGGGACCAGGCAGGGCTGCCCGCTCTCCCCGCTGCTGTTTGCGCTGGCCATAGAGCCGCTGGCGATTGCGCTGAGAGCCGCAGAGGGTTGGAAGGGGATGGTGAGGGGCGGGGTTGAACATAGGGTTTCTCTTTATGCAGACGACCTGCTCCGGTACGTGTCGGACCCAGTGGCCGGGATGGGAACTATACTGGGAATGCTGAGGGAGTTCGGCCAGTTCTCAGGATACAAATTAAATACGGTAAAGAGTGAAATGTTTGTGGTACAGGCAAGGGGCCAGGAGAACAGATTGAGAGGGCTACCGTTTAGGTTAGTTGAGGAAAATTTCCGGTATTTGGGAATCCAGGTGGCACGAGACTGGGGCAGGCTGCATAAGTTAAATTTGGCCAGGGTGGTGGAGCAAATGAAGGGAGAGTTTCGGAGATGGGATGCACTCCCGCTGTCGCTGGCAGGGAGGGTGCAGACTGTAAAGATGACAATCCTCCCTCGATTTTTGTTTATTTTTCAGTGCCTCCCGATCTTTATCCCACAGTCCTTCTTCAAAAGAGTTAACGGGCTGATCATGAGCTTTGTCTGGGCGGGAAAGTCTCCGCGGGTGAAGAAGGCAATGTTGGAGAGGAACCGCAGCGAGGGGGGGCTGGCGTTGCCGAGTCTGGTCAATTATTACTGGGCGGCCAACATCGCTATGATAAGGAAGTGGATGGTGGGTACGGGGTCTATTTGGGAGCGGGTGGAGGCGGCTTCGTGCAGGGGCTCCAGTTTGGAAGCCCTGGTTACGGCTCCTCTACCGCTGCCGCCGGCCAAGTACACCACCAGCCCGGTAGTGGTGGCGACCCTGCGGATATGGGGCCAGTGGAGGAGGCATGTGGGGGAGATGGGGGCGTCTGTCTGGGCGCCAATCTGCGACAACCATCGGTTTGCCCCCGGCAGTATGGATGGGGGGTTCCGAGGATGGCGGCGAGCAGGGGCGGGAAGGGTGGGTGATATGTTCCTGGAAGGGAGCTTCGCGAGTTTGAGGAGCTTGGAGGAGAAATTTGGGTTGGTAAGGGGAAATGATTTTAGATACCTACAGCTGCGGGACTTTGTTCGTAGACAGGTCCCATCTTTCCCGCGCCTCCCGCCAATGGGGATCCTAGACAGAATAGTCTCTGGGAGGGACGAAGGGGAGGGTAGAGTCTCGGGTATTTATAAGGTGCTCATGAGGGAGGAAGGGTCCCAGACAGAGGAACTGAAACTTAAATGGGAGGAGGAGCTAGGCGGGGAAATGGAGGATGGGCTGTGGGCAGAGGCCCTGAGTAGGGTAAACTCGACCGCGACATGTGCTAGGCTCGAGCTGATCCAATTTAAGGTCGTTCACCGGGCCCATATGACGGTGGCTCGGATGAGCACATTTTTCGGGATAGAGGACAAATGCGCTAGGTGCGCGGGAGGACCAGCGAACCATGTGCACATGTTTTGGGCATGCCCTGAGCTGAGGGGTTACTGGGAGGGATTTGCGGGGGTCATGTCCCAGGTGCTAAAAACAAGGGTGGTGATGAGTCCAGGGGTGGCAATTTTTGGGGTTTCGGAAGACCCGGGCGTCCAGGGGGAGAAAGCGGCCGATGTGCTGGCCTTTGCTTCCCTGATAGCCTGGCGACGAATATTATTGGCGTGGAGGGACTCAAAGCCCCCGAAGACTGAGTGGTGGCTTGCGGACATGTCAAGTTTCCTGGGGATGGAAAAAATTAAGTTCGCCTTGAGGGGATCTGTGCAGGGGTTCACCCGGAGGTGGCAACCATTTATTGACTTCTTTGCGGGAGAGTGAGCGTCAGCAGGGGGGTGGGGGGAGGGGGGGGGGGGGTAGAGTAGAGTAGGAGGGAAAATATGGCGGGTAGTACGGGTGGGACGGGAGCGGGCTTGTGCAATACGGTACGATGGAAGTATTGAAAGTACGTGGATGTTTGCACATTTTTGCCTTTTTTGCTTCCTTTCTGATGATGTCTGTAACTGTTTATAAAGCCAAAAACTACCTCAATAAAATTGTTTATTAAAAAAAAAAAAAAAAATAATTCCGCCTTGGTCTCTTCCTGCACTGGCGATCAGAGCAGACTAAGTGCGGCCTCAGCGCGGTGTCCTTGCCAGAGCTCAGAAATGAAGCAGAGTCGTCCTCGGTGTTGCCAGCACACGGAAACGCCAGGCTAAACGTGCTTGACACGGGGACTATTTCATTTCCACTAAACCATGCCCATTGTTTTCTTCAGTGGAAGTGACCTTTCCCATTGAATCCCACACCAATGATGGCCCATTTTAGATTGTTTCAGCTTGACTGCATGTAATTTTTACCTGTATCCCATTTTTACGTTTGAAATAAGACAATTATATTCTGGAATTAACAATCAGTTCAAATTGGAACAATGGGCCTGAAGAAGGAAAAGTCAGAACTCCCACATTCAGATGTGACTGAACCCAAAATCAACAACTCACTGAAAGGCAGTGCTCACGTTCGAGCTGATTAATGCGGGGCAGGCAACTGGAGTAGATGCACAAACTGTGATTAGGAATTTATACAGGCAGCACAGAAATAGTTCTTTCTGGATTGCAAAGCATAAGGCAGCTTTTCTAGACTAAAAAAAAACTGTTGCAGCTCTTTGAAGTTCGACCACACCAGCTGATAAATATTACTAAAACTCCTTTCTGTTAACATCTACACACAAGCTAATAACTGATGATTTCATGTTTAGGCAAATATTTTACAATGAAGCCGTTAGAGCTCTTCCGGAAAACAAGTTGACGCTTCCACTCTTTGGAAGGGTTTAAAATTTTGCTAAGCATGCTGCAAACACTGTATATAAGGTTGTGAGCATAAGAGAGCAAGAGTGTGCGAGCAGAGAGTAGGAGAGAGAGAGAGAGAGAGACAGAGAGAGAGAGAGAAAGCACATGCCAAGACAAAGCACAAGCAAGACAACAAAGCGCAAACGAGCAAGACAAAGTGCGAGTGAGACGACCAAGCACTGATGAGTGAGACAAAGGGAAGCAAGACAAAGCGTGAGTGAGCCAACAAAATGGGTGCAAGTGAGACAAAGCGCGAGCGAGATGACCAAGCACGAGTGAAATGACAAAGCATGAGCGAGACGATAAAGCGCCCGTGAGGCGACGAAACGCAAGCGAGATGATAAAGCGCAAGCAAGACGACAAAGCATGAGCGAGACAATAAAGTGCCCGTGAGGCGACGAAACGCAAGCGAGATGAGAAAGCGCAAGCCAGACAACAAAGCACGAGCGAGACGACAAAGCTTGAGACGACAAAGTGCGAGCAGGACAACAAATTGTGAGCGAGCAGCGGGTTTTCCGGCAGCGGAGGTGACATGCTATTGGCCAACGCAGGGTCTTCCGGTCATAGATAGCATAGAATTTACAGTCCAGAAGGAGGCCATTTGGCCCATCGAGTCTGCACCGGCCCTTAGAAAGAGAACCCCATTCAAGCACACACCTCCTCCGCCCCATCCCCTTAACCTAGTAACCCCAATTAACCTTTTTTTTGGACACCAAGGGCAGCTTAGTATGGCCAATCCTAACCCGGACATCTTTGGACTGTGGGAGGAAACCGGAGCACTTGGAGGAAACCCACGTACACGCGGGGAGAACATGCAGACTCCCCACAGACAGTGACCTAAGCTGGGAATCGAACCTGGGACCCTGGAGCTGTGAAGCCACTGTGCTAACCACTATGCTACTGTGCTGTCGCTAAGAAGGCAATAGCATTTTCCATGGCTCACCAAAAGGACTGCCGAGGAACCAGCCGGCCAATAACGAGCTGCCTCCGCTGCCAGAATACCCGCCACAGGGAAGGGGCGGAGGAGGATGCCGCCAATGCTGCCCAAGGCTTTGGGTCAGCAAGCATTCTTCTCCCCAGCACTCCAGTCACTGAATATATATTTTTTTAAGTTTGAAGGACATGTTGTTTTAAATATCTATTTCTTGTAGCTGCATTATGGACCGCTCTCTCGTTAACCATCAAAGTAGATTTTCTGACGCATTTTGTTAATATACATAAATACAATTTGGAGCTGGTACCAGAGATCGCATTTCCCTCTACTCCTCAATATAGAAAGCACAAAAGCATTGGTTTAATTTCCTCAAACAGTCGCACAACTGCTCTTTTTAGGCAGTAAGTTTTTTTCCCACAACTTTGACATCTGAAGAGTTACGAAGGGCAGATCAAAGTTTAACTAAGTGGATGAGCGGTTACTCAAAATGTCTGGAGGCCTTAAAGTGGCCTTCGGCCTTGACTGATTTCCTTTTCAAGGTGTCTTTTTCTTTTGCTTAATAAATTCCAGTGCAAGTTTGCTCCCAAATAACACAGACCATCTAATCAGTACTACGGTCTGTTAGCTCCTCTTACGTGGATCTTATGCAAATCTGCCGGGAGCACCTTTCACTGGCAGCTTTATCCCTTTACTTTGTATTCAGAGGCGTAATGGGCTGGAGAAGGATTTCAGGCAGAGAGGCCTAGCTTTAATCAGCGAGTAGCTCTGGGATCAGCTGTCATGCCCATCAGATTAAACACTAAATGAATATCTCAAAACTTCACTCATCAGTGTCACTTTCCCTCATGCAAAGGATAATGGGTAATCCCCCAGACAGGTGGAACACAACATTTGACAGGCTAATAATGTTACAACTATTCCAAGGCTGAATAATAAAACGCCGGAGTGAATAATGATATTAAACCCAGCGTTAATAGAGGAGGATTACGCCTCACAAAGCTGGTTGGGAAAAGTGTCAAGTTAGTGGACCTTGACTGTTGGTAAAATAATTGGGAGAGAAATGTGTGGTAATTGTATACAGAAGCTATGTGTCTCCTGTCAAACAAGTAACATCTCAACTAGGCAGCTTTCGAGCAAAGGGAGAGGGGATAAAAAGGCTCCGTTGGTGCAAAGTAAGAGAACAGCTTTGAGAAAACGCATATTAAAATGTAAACTCCGTTGCGGTTTTGTACAATCCAGCAGTGAGAACTGAACCAAAGCGTTTCAATCAATCACCTTTCCCTTTTCTCAGTTCCTTTGGCACAAAATTTACAGCTGGCACGACTGCGGGTCAATGATACAACTAACAATGAGGGCCCCAACACTCGATTAGTACTTGATGGAAAGTTATGGCAATATAAAATAACTTGTGCAGTGCCTCTGCTATTTCTGTGGCATAAATAATATATTCCAATGGGATTACTTCAGTTAGATTCGACAGCTACATGATTCCAATTGAATTACAGTGGAGAGCGCCGCACTGTCAAAATCCTGATGCTCCACCGATGACTATAATAATAATCTTTATTGTCACAAGTAGGCATTTATTAACACTGCAATGAAGTTACTGTGAAAAGCCGCCTAGTCCCCACATTCCGGCACCTGTTTGGGTACGCAGAGGGAGAATTCAGAATATCCAATTCACCTAAGAGCACGCCTTTCGGGACTTGTGGGAGGAAACCAGAGGACCCGGAGAAAACCCACGCAGACCCAGGGAGAACATGCAGACTCCGCACAGACAATTACCCAAGCTGGGAATCGAACCTGGGACCCTGGAGCTGTGAAGCAACAGTGCTAGCCATTGTGCTACTGCGCTGCCCTACGTCGTCATCAATGAAGATCGGGGTTGTGAGGGCTGCACAGAGTACACACCAACTGTCGAGAAAAAAAACAGGGAGCTGGGATTCTCTGCTCACCACCACTAGGATCGGCCGGAGATTCTCACGTCGATCCAAAAATGGGATCGGCGATGGGAGGCAGACCCATCCCCAGGCTCTGGTTCTGACCCCATCAGCCACAGCGGGTGCATGTTCAAGTTCCCCGCCAGAGACTTCAGCACATAATCTAGGCTGGTTCTCCGGTGCAGAGATGAGGGATTGTCAGAAATGTCGTCTTTCAGGGCCTGAGATCCCATCTACTCTTTCAGATGGACATAAAAGATTCCATAGTACCATTTCCACACATCTCTGGCAATGTACCTTGTTGATCAGTTTGACACTCACGTGACTGATCAATATTTATCCCAACACTAACATCAATAAATAGGATTACTGTTGCGGAAGCTTACTGTGCACAAATTGGCTGCCATTTTTTAAATTATTATTCTTTCATGGGGTGTGAGCGATACTGGCAATGCTAGTGCTTGTTGCTCATTCCTTTTGCCCACGAGAAGGTGGTCATGAGTCACCTTCTCAAGCTGCTGCAGTGCATCTAATGTAGGTAAACCCTCAATGCTGACAGGGAGTTCCAGGACTTTGACCCAGCGACAGTGAGGGAATGGAGATATAGATCAATAATAATAATCTTTATTAGTGTCACAAGCAGGCTAACATTAACACTGCAATTAAGTTCCTGTGAAAATCTCCTAGTCGCCACACTCCGGCGCCTGTTCGGGCACACAGAGGGAGAATTCAGAATGTCCAATTCACCTCATAGCACATCTTTTGGGGCTTGTGGGAGGAAACTGGAGCACCCAAAGGAAACCCACGCAGACATGGGGAGAGTGTGCAGACTCCGCACAGACTGTGGCCCAAGCCGGGAATCAAACCTGGGTCTCTTTCACTGTGAAGCAACTGTGCTAACCACTGCATTACCTACCTAGGAACTCAAACACTCTCTAGTTTAAATTAACAATTGCTGGTCCTGATGTGAATAATACCAAAAACCTAGGGGTCTGGCCCAGGTAGTAACAAGATGGGATGGGAACTTGCTGCCCTTTCCCTTTTAGATGGTAGTGGTTGTGTGTTTGAATAACGCTGTTGAAGGGGCCTTGACGAGTTGCTGCACTGCACTTTGTATATGGCACACACACTGCTGACACTGTGCATTAGTGGGGAAGGGTACGTACCTTTAGGGCGGTAGATGAAGATCAAGCAGGCTGGATTGTGTCAAATTTCTTTTGAGTGCTGTTGGAGCTGCACCCATCCAGGCAAGTGGAGAGTATTCCATCACGCTCCTGGCTTGCACCCTGCAGATGCTGGACTGGCTTTGGGGAATTAGGAGGTGATTTACTTACTGCAGGGTTCCCACCTCTGACCTGCTCTTGCAGCCAAAATATTTATATGGCTGATCCAGTTCAGTTTCTGGACGTTACAACAGTAACTACACTTCAAAAGAACTTCACTGGTTTTTAAAGTACGTGGAGGAGATTTGACATTGTAAAGGTGCTGTACCAATGCAATTTCTTTCTTACAAATTAGCCCAGATATCTATGGTCCTCCCATCAACACCAGAAGCTGTACTCTCTCTTTATTGATCTGATGGGATGCATTTTCAGCATTTTCTGTTTTATTGACAGATTAAGAAGTTTTAATCTCCATTCGTGAAGTGATGGATGTTTACCTATACATTATTGACGATACATTTCATTCCTTTCTTAAAGTACTGGAATTGACACATTTCAGTAGATTGTGGTTCTTTTTATGTTGGTCCTGACCCTCAATAAACCCGCTTCAGGAATATTTTGTGTTTCCATTGAGTCCATGCACAGTGCAACATTATGGTTTTAATGGAAAAGTTCTAGACAATCTCTGCTTCGTAACAGGCGGCACAACAACCCAGGATCAAATTTGTTTATTGCTCCCTTGCTAATGTAGTAAGCATATTTTTCAGTTTCAGAAACGGCTTCTTCACATCATAGTACACAGCGACATTACCTTCGTTTTTTTACACAGGTATATCACATCTAAGGGAGTTTTGATGTCACAAATAAAGTAACAGCGTCCATAAATGGCCATAAGGAAACTTTTGCAGCTTCTTGAACATAAAAGCATCAGTAACCATTATTACCACTGCACTCAGTACTTTCCGATTGGTAAGCAACGCTTTGAAAATGAAACATACCAAACTATCCACGTAACTGGTCATCTATCAGGAGCCCCGATAAAATTAACAAGTTCCCAGGAACCCTGTTACTATTAATAAGTGCCAGGGCAGCAGGGTGGCACAGTTGGTTAGCCCTGTTGCCTCACGGCGCCGAGGTCCCAGGTTCGATCCCGGCTCTGGGTCACTGTTCGTGTGGAGTTTGCACATTCTCCCCGTGTTTGCGTGGGTTTCGCCCCCACAGCCCAAAGATGTGCAGGATAGGTGGATTGAACTCGCTAAATTGCCCCTTAATTGGAAAAAATGAATTGGGTACTCTAAATTTATTTTTAAAATCTATTAATAAGCGCCCAGGATCATGAACAATATTTGCAGCCTTCCAGGCGGAGTAAGTATCAGGCAAACCCTGTAACATTTTCAGAGAAACATAGAAAATAGTTGCAGGAGTAGACCATTCAGCCATCGATCCTGTTCAGCCATTTAACGTGATCGTGACTGATCCTCTATCCCAACGGCATACTTCCCGCTCTCCCCATACCCCTTTGGCACCTTTAGTGTCTGAAAATCTATTGATTTCCTTCTTAAATATGTTCAGTGGCTTGGCCTCCACAGCCTTCTGTGGTAGAGAATTCCACATGTTCACCACCTTTCATATCATAGAATTTACAGTGCAGAAGGAGGCCATTTGGCCCATCGAGTCTGCACCGGCTCTTGGAAAGAGCACACTACCCAAGGTCAACACCTCCCCCTATTCCAATAACCCAGTAACCCCACCCAACACTAAGGGCAATTTTGGACACTAAGGGCAATTTATCATGGCCAATCCACCTAACCTGCACATCTTTGGACTGTGGGAGGAAACCGGAGCACCAGGAGGAAACCCACGCACACACGGGAGGATGTGCAGACTCCGCACAGACAGTGACCCAAGCCGGAATCGAACCTGGGACCCTGGAGCTGTGAAGTCATTGTGCTATCCACAATGCTACCGGAAAATGCTCTAAGAGTCCTGGTGATTCTCTAGAGATGCTGATACAGATCAGGGATTTGTGCAAATACTGACCACCCCCCCCCCCCCCCCAAAAAAGTTGTAACCCTCTCAGACAGGTCCCCTGAGAATTCTGATACACTCCTAGAGACCTTTGCTAATTCTATGGTCCCTAAGGCCATGTGAGTATTGACACACTTATGAAACACCGATAAATATTGACCCGGTCTCAAAGATAATTATGAAGACATAGGAGGCCCTTGTAAGTGAATAAACGTGTGTTATTGTAGTCAAAGAAAATGACCACTAGGGCGGCGTACACGCAAGAAGTTCCAGTCAGGACGACCAGAATGCCGGTCCCTGCCCAGGCTGGCCTTTACACATCACGGGAACCCGGCCCCAGTGGGAAAGCTCATATTCCACGATCCCACGGGGAGATCAATTGGGGGATCCCCGTGGGCCTTGTGAGGGTTGTTACACCCCTCCCCTCCCCGAAGTCCGAACGTTCCCGTCCAGTGGGCAGTTGTGGGGCCTTCTTCGCCATACGCATGTGGCTGTCCTCGTTAGTGGTGGGGTCGAGAGTGAGGGGGTGTGTATAGAGTCAGCAATCGTCTTTTTCATGATGAACGATGGAAGACCACCATTGGGGGATTAGCTTCTGTTGCGCCATCATCCGGAAGTGCTGATACTTCCATGTCCATCTCCAAGACTGTGTCGTCATTGTCCTGTTGGTCTGGATGCTGGCCTACGGTGGATTGTGTCCCTTGACTGCACGAGGGGCAATAGACTCACTGATGTGCCTGGTATGGTTCTCTCTGAGGCAGATTCCCCGCCCTTGAGGTCATAGAACATACAGTGCAGAAGGAGGCCATTCGGCCCATCGAGTCTGCATCGACCCATTAAGCCCTCACTTTCACCCTATCCCTTTAACCTAATAACCCCTCCTAACCTTTTTTGGTCACTAAGGGCAATTTATCAAGGCCAATCCACCGAAGCTGCATGTCTTTGGACTGTGGAGGGAAACCGGAGCACCCGGAGGAAACCCATGCAGACACGGGGAGAACGTGCAAACTCCGCACAGACAGTGACTCAGCAGGGAATAGAACCTGGGACCCTGACACTGTGAAGCTACAGTATTAATCACTTGTGCTACCGTGCTGCCCACTGATTTCATAGTATTTACAGTGCAGAAGGAGGCCATTCGGCCCAGCGAGTCTGCACCGGCCCCTGGAAAGATCACCCTAACTAAGCTCACACCTCCACCCCATAATCCAGTAACCCCACGCAACAATTTTAGACACTAAGGGCAATTTAGCATGGCCAATCCACCTAACCTGCACATCTTTGGACTGTGGGAGGAAACAGGAGGACCCGGAGGAAACCCACGCTAATACAGGGAGAATGTGCAAACTCCGCACAGACAGTGACCCACCCAGGAATCGAACCTGGGACTCTGGAGCTGTGAAGTAACAGTGCTAACCACTATGCTTGCGTGTCGGCCTTGCTACCATGCCGCCAGGTCGTCCACAGGTTCCCACATGGTCTTCCTTCGGGTCTGACCTTGTATAAAATGGGTCCCCTTCTCTCCAATGTGACCCCAGGGTCCCAACAGGCAGGGTCCCCAAAATTACGAACATGCACGGTGTCGCCTCTCTCCGGTATCTGATTGTCATTGTACTTCTTTTGGGTGTCCTCCTTTGTTTCTACTTTCCCGCCTAGACTTAGAAATGTCAGGCTCCGGTGGGTTCAGATAGCTCCACCTATGCTACCCTTATTTGGCGAGAGGAATGGTCCGATAATGGAATAGGTACCTTGCCAGCTTTGTATCAAGGGAGCCCGTATTCTGTTTCCTCATGGCTTGTTTGAATGTTTAAACTGCCCGCTCAGCCAAACCATTCGAGAACAGGTGGTACGGAGCACTTGGATGTGCCTTACCCCGTTGGCATGCATAATTAGAATTCCTCACTAGTCAACGGGGCCCCATTGTCTGTGCCCTGTACCTTCGGTATCCCGTGGGTGCCAAATAATTGACGTAATTTCTCCACAGTAGTTCTTGAGGTGGTGGTAGGCATCCACTACCAGTCCAGCCACTTGGAGTGGGCATCTACAAGGACTAGAAACTTGGACCCCATGAACAGCCTGGCATGCAACCGCACCCAGGGGCACCGTGGCCATTCCCAGGGATGAAGCAAGGTCAATGGAGCTTCTGGTGTTTATTGCATGCTGGGCACCGTTTTACCACGCTCCCAATGTCACTGTCAATTCCAGGCCACCACATATAGCTCCTTGCCAGCATCTTCATCTTCAAGATCCCAGTGTGTCCACTATGCACGTCCTGTAGGATCGTCTCTTGACCCAGTCACAGGATGATCATGCAAGCTCCCAATAGCAGGACACCATCCTCCACACTGAGCTTCTGCTGCTTCGTGATCTGGGGTTGCAGCTCTCCCGGGGGCCTTTCCTGTAACTCGCCGTGCAGGATGATGTTGCGTAGTTTTGTCAATGTGGGATCCCTCTAGGTCCACATACAGATCTGCGCAGATCTATCTGTTACGCGGGGGGGGGGGGGGGGGGGGGGCTCACAGGCAGCAAGAGTCGACTGAGGATGTCAGCATTTGCTATCTGTACTCCCAGGTGATGCTCAAACATGTACTCATAAGCCGCTAATAACAGAGACCAACACTGGATCCGGGGCTAGGGGAGGACTCCCCTTGTCCTCCTTGAAGAGACTCAACAGGGGCTTATGGTCAGTGATTTTTTAATTTTATAAATTTAGAGTACTCAATTAATTTTTTCCAATTAAGGGGAAATTTAGCGTGGCCAATCCACCTACCCTGCACATCTTTGGGTTGTGAGGGCAAAACCCACGCAAACACAGGGAGAATGTGCAAACTTTACACGGACCGTGACCCAGAGCCGGGATCGACCCTGGGACCACGGCGCCGTGAAATAGCTGTGCTAACCACTGCACCACCATGGTGCCCTGCTTATGGTCAGTGATGATAAAGAAGTGGCGCCTGTAGACAAAATGATGGAATTTTTGCACCACATAGGTCACAGCCAACCTTTCTTTCTCTATCTGGGCATAGTGACGTTCCGGATCGACCAGGGTCCTAGATGAATATGCCTTTGGGCGTTCCATGCCATTGTCCCACCAATGTAACATCTCTGTTCCAATGCCATATGGGAAGGCGTCACATGTGAGATAAGTGGCTTTGAAGGATCGTAACATGTCAACAGCTGGGAGGATAGTAGCTGCCTCTTTACCTTTCCAAACGCTTCCTCGTGTGGCACTCCCCATGCCCATCTTTGGTTCTTCTTCAGCAGCGCGTGTAGGGGTGCCAACAGACTGGCTAAGTTCAGGATAAATTTCCCATAATTGTTTACGAGCGACAAAAATAACCTCAGTTCTGTCATATTTTCAGGTTTCAGGACTCGTTTTATGATCTGGCCTTTTCTTCTACTGGGTGCAGGCAATCCTTGTCCCTGCGCTGCCCCAGGTATGTGACCATCTTCACCTGAAACACGCACTTGCCTCTCTTCAGGTGGACGCCTGCTTGGGAGAACTGCCTGAGGACCTGTAATGTTCTATGTTCTTCCAAGGAGTCCAGGTGTTCCTTCTCATTGGTCTCTGAAATTAGCACATTGTCCAGGTATCCCACCACTTTGGATGCCCGTCATTAGACTTTGAAATTTTGCAAATGCGGATAGGACCACAAAGTAGAGCCGAGTATACTCTTACAGACCCCGTGGGTAATGATGGTCACACACTTCTGTGATGCTGTGTCTAGCTCAAGGTGGAGATAGATATGGCTCATGTCCAGTTTCAAGAACGAGTGGCCACAACTAGCTTCGCGTACAGACTCTAGGGAAAGTGGGCAGCATAATCAAAGATCCCTCCCAACCGGCTTACTCACTCTTCGAACTTCTTCCATCGGGCAGGAGATGCAAAAGTCTGTGGACACACACTAACAGATTCAAAAATAGTTTCTTCCCTGTTGTTATCAGACTCCTAAACGACCCTCTTATGGACTGACCTGATTAATACTACACTCTTGTATGCTGCACCCGATGACGCTGTCAATGTATTTACATTGGGCAGCACGGTAGCACAGTGATTAGCACTGTTGCTTCACAGCTCCATGGTCCCAGGTTCGATTCCCGGCTTGGGTCACTGTCTGTGTGGTGTCTGCACGTTCTACCTGTGTGTGTGTTGGTTTCCCCCGGGTGCTCCGGTTTCCTCCCACAGTTCAAAGATGTGCAGGTTAGGTGGATTGGCCATGATAAACTGTCCCTAGTGTCCAAAGACGTTAGGTTTGGTTACTGGGTTATGGGGATAGGGTGGAGGTAGGGTGCTCTTTCCAAGGGCCTGCGCAGACTTGATGGGCTGAATGGCCTCCTTCTGCACTGTTAATTCTATGAACTTGTGTTGCCCTTTATGTATTTTGTTTTGTTTTATTTTATTTTCATGTACTAAATGATCTGTTTGAGCTGCTCGGAGAAAAATACTTTTCACTGTGCCTCAGTACACGTGACAATAAACAAATCCAAATCCAAATCCTTTACATGCGTCTCGGGATATCGGTCCAGGCGTGGGGAGGCCCTGTTTGCTGTCAATTTATAATCGCCGCGGAGAGGAACTGACTTATCCAGTTTCAACACCAGGACCACTAGTGCAGCCACTCTGTAAATCTACCTTCATGAGTGAAGCGCAACATACCGGTCGCCCTCTGAAGTTTTCAGCTGGGCCTCCAAGTCGACTTAAATTCTTGCCCTGGCCCCTTCATTTTTCCCAGGCCCCTCCTGGAAACCTCTGAATATTTCCTGAGGAACATGCACAGGTAGGCAGTGCCCATCCGGAAGATTTTTTGCCAGTCCAGGTGAAGTGTCTGTAGCCAATTGCAGCCCAACTATTACTGGAAACCTAACTGTCTGCTGCCTGTGGATGACCAGGGTGACGGTGGTCCTTATGATGTTGAACAGTCCCCCGGTATATATCGCTAGCCGAGCCTTCGTATCACGTAAGTCCAAGGGCAGGATTCCTGTGCGAAGCCAGCGCGGAAGGTTTGTTGACCGATGATGGAGCCCTCATGTTGATCTCCATCATCAGGGGATGACCACTGAGTTGAAGTTTAATCCGAAGCAGTAGCACTTTAGGGGCCATTATTCAATTTAGCTGCATGGTGCATGGGTTGTCCTCCTCAGGCTGAGTCATGTGCGAGGCCCTGGCACGGGGCGACTTTGGGCCTTGTTGTCTGCCCAGCGCAGCGTATTCTTTGTCAATTCTGGCGGCCTTGATTGCCTTGCTTGGGAGACCACAAGCATGGCAATGCCACTGGTACTCCCTTCATCCTCCGGGAAGGTGTCACGCTATTCTGTGGTGGCCCTTGACCATTGAGTCCGAAAGTGATGTTATGCACTTGGTTGCTCCTTTGGTGGCGATCTGATCATGCGTGCACTGCCCTGAGAGGGCGCGGCACATATCTACTTGGGTCGTCCAACACTGTGGACGCTGTAAGCAACGAAACCCTGGAGCCCCTCAACCCCCTTCTCAGCGTTCTCACATGAGGGGGCTCGCTTGCTGGCACTTTCCAGGTCCAATGTTGGTTCTGTCAACAACTTCCTCCGAGTTGCCATGTTGTTAATCCCGCACACCAAACGGTCTTGTGCGAGGCGTAGTGTGGGTGTTTAAAATGTCACTGTGGAGTTAATGATTGATTTTCTCCTTCTTACTTTTTCAGAGCAACTACCAGGGTAAACCTGGCAGAACCCTCCAAAGTTAGCAAAATCGCTCCTGTCGGATGGTTCCCAGCTCAGCACAATTGTCCAGAGGAAGTTAGCACTCCTGGGCAATTGCCGGGTAAACCCTTATGTGGGAACGTCCGAGAGGGATCTCCCAGTGCATCATTGGGGTACCCCTTAAATGTGACCCGGGGGAACCAGGAAGTTATGGAAAATATTAATGCCTTGCGCTTTTGTTGGAATTACCCATTTCTTTCTCCACACCAAAGTCTCAACCAGAGTCAACTTGTCAACCAATCAGCACCCTTTTCTCCTGGAGTATAAATTGTTGGTATAGTTTGGCATTCTTGTGTTTGTCCTGATGAGTGTGAGATGTAAAGCTTCAGCACCATGTCTCTCTTTTCAACGATATTCAGGTTTAGTTCGGACACCTTGCTCATGCCCATTGCAGCTGGATATTGTGGGAATATCGGCAATAACATCATCACTGCCACACAACTCACAAGATGCTCCGGGCAAATGTATTTCACTCTGAAAGGTAGCATGTTCGCACAACCTTCAAGGAAAATCTGCGGCTTTCCAAATAGAGTTGAGGAAAAACTGGACTGGCAGGAATTGCCTCACCTCAAAGCCCCGTTGTCTGTAAATGATTTGAATACAAAGTGGTGCGAGTGTACCACTAAATGCTTCCAGTCTATTTCTGAGAACATCTATCAATGAGCAGCTCCGTCCCTTGCTCTCTCTTAATGCTTCACCCGAATAAGTGTATTGGCGTTGATACAACACCAATTAAGAGCGTCTCAGATCTCTGGACATTGTTTCCGGAGTTTGTGCCCCCATATCACTTCTTATAACAAATTAGAAAATCAAAAGTGTTGAGTTTCTGAACAGGGAATGTTTGAAGTTTACTAAAAGCAGATGTCAAGGAAGTCAGACAATTTTAAGACATTAAGATACAGAAAAACAATGAAGAAAGTTGACCCCCAGAGGTCCAGCGAGCATGTGTTAAAAATCTAGGAAGAAAAGACGTTACATACTTCTTTGATATCAAACACATAATCTTTACAACTCCAAAGATGTCTTGTCAAACATGGTGACATTAACTTCTCCAGCTCCTTGGTTAAGAAAACATTTCCATTAGTTTCCAGAACTTTTAAAATTTGGCACAGTGAAGAGTTTATAAAAACAAATCATGATAAAATTTCTCATGCATTAATCTCACAGATGAGGCTCGATACTAAGCATTAATATTTCAGCAATAAAAAAAATATTTTTGGCAATTGAGCAGCTCATCATTACAGTGCGTTAAGGAGAGACAAGTTGCTCAAGAGGGAGGGGAACGTGTTCTTCCTGTAAACAGGAAAAACGAAATTGCAGATCTGGCATGCCTAACAATGAAAGATAGAAGTGCGTCAGTTATTACCCACCAGCTACTTTCCTGCACAATGATATATTCGGTCCGTGGGAGCAGAAACCTGCCTCGGTAGTGCCGTGGAACAGGCAGCACTGGATTGGTTGCCCATTATAATCACCGACCAATATTCCGTTCATTCCCTGTGAGAGAATTGAATGTCCCTCTGGGGCAGATGACATGTAGTCCATGTGATACAACCCATTTTATGCTATCGCCCTCGTCACCCGACTACACCGTTAGACTCTTACACTGGCGTTCGCTTCAGTTTAACACAAGGCCAAGAGATATTACTTATTGAAGGAAGCATCTAAAGATATATTTCTCATTTGCTGGTTCAATGTAAAACTGGTATCACAGATTGCTCGTCCATTACAGATGCAGCTCCCCATTAATTTCCATGGAATGTTTTACATCTGGGTGGGAAGTTGAAAATATACACCGGAGTTTCCAGAGTTCAACTCGGAATGCCGGATAAGCCTGCAATAAGAAAAGACCACTCTTGGCCAGCTTTCACTCACACTGCTTCCCATATTTAACCAATGTTCTGTTTGCCACCTTTTAATGTATTTTTCCTCCCAGTTAATTACTAGCAAAGCTGCTAAGAAAGCTAAACCTTAGGGCAGCGTAAAAGTGTGGCACTTATTTCACCAGTGAAGGCTTAAATTTGGTTCCCTCTGGTTACTGACCCTTCTGCCATTGGAAACGACTTTTCTTTATTAAGTCAGTCAGACTTGTTCATGATTTTAAACACCTCTACCAAGTCTCCTGTAAGCCTCCTCCGTTCTAATGAAAACAATCACAACTTTACTGTCCTATCCGTGAGTTTGGAGGGCGTGATGTTAAAGGAGACTTGGCAAGTTGCTGCAGTGCATCTTGTGGACGGTGCACTTGGCAGCTACGGTGCACAAGGGGTGGAGGAAATGAATGTTTTCGGTGATGTGTGGAGACCAGAACTATTCACTTCATGAGGTCTGATCAAAAATTCTATATGAATTTAGCATAACTGTTCTATTTTGTAATTCTACGCCTGAGGAAGTGAAACCAAGCATTTTGATGCATTCTGGCCTCTAGCGCAAAGTGGGAAATGGTGCTGAATTGAGGGCCGCATAACGCTGTGTGCCTATGGACTTTAAGAAGCGAATTCCGATATTCTATTACCATCTCTTATATGCCAATGCAGTCAGCAGATAACAGAGGTTTTTATCTGTTCGTCTATGTTCAAGACGAAGCCTGCGATTTTCCGCCCCTTCCTGCCGGCCGGATCTTCCGGGCCCATCGAAGGCAACCCCCCCCCCCCCCTCCACCCACACACCCAAAACCGTCACGCTGCAAACCCCCTTCCTTACCCTCCCTTCCCCTGTGCAGCAGGTTCCCTGGAGAGCAATGCAAGAGCCAGTGACTTTGGTGGATCACAAGATCCCACCGATGGCCAGTGGTCTGTGTGGAGTTTGCACATTCTCCCCATATCTGCGTGGGTATCCTGCGGACGCACCACTTTCCTCCCACAGTCTAAACATGTGCCGATTAGGTTGATTGGCCATGCTAAAATTGCCCCTCAGCTTCCAAAAGAATAGGTGGGATTAGTGGTTACGGGGATAGGGTGGGAGCTTGGGTCTAGTTATGCTGTTCTTTCCAAGGGGTGGTGCAGACCCGATGGCTGAATGGCCTCCTTCCGCACTTTCGGGATCCTTTGACGGGATACCTACTTCCCCTACAAGGAGGTATCATTTTCTGCAAATTCAAAGGTCCGGAGGGACGCAGGTGGGACGCAGGTGGGTTGCAGAGGTTACAAACATTGGAGAGTGAGGCCAATGAGGGATCCAAACACACAGATTAGAATTTTAATTTTGAAGCATCAGCTAACTATGGGCCATGGAAGATCAGCAAGAACCCAATAGTTACTGAACAAATACTCGGTGCTGAACCTTAATGGCCAACTGCTCCCTATCAGTGTTTTTCCCTGGATCTCTGAAGCTCACATACAGAGGTACATATAGAGAATTATCCATCGTTCATCAAATTAGGGTTGATGGAGCACACGCCAAAGAAGTTTAATTTGCACAAAGCTTTTTCTGTTCATTAGATATCTGTCCTCTTTAACAGTGGCCATCAGTAGCATCCTGTTGCAATTCAGCCAGCACAAAGCTTTAGAGCACACACTTCGGTTAATTTGTTAGCTTTCCCTCAAATAAACTTTTAACGCTATCAACACACCAAAATTCTTGCCTCTGCCCTTAGACTGCAGGTCATTGAATCAACTGACGATGTGTTGCAACTGACAGTTTGATTTATATTCTCAACTAGAAAGCTACCCAGAAGAGGGGGTAGAGCCTCACAGCCCTGCCACCTTTAATCTTAAAAGGTTGCGAAACGCTGAGAATAAGCACAGGCCCACAGAGTTGTGGAGGACCTCTTGGCCTTTCCCCAATAGTAGAGCACACAGATCACACGGCGCTTCCCCTGACAGCTCAGGAGATGGACGTGTGCACCGTGAGCAGAACGACCTGTGCACGAGGCTCCAGGTCACCTCAGTAAAACTTGCACCACGCAAGTTCAAAGAGCCTCTGGATTGTTTCAAATTAAATGCATAACAAAGGAAGAACTGTCAGCTAATGTAATATATTTTCTGTTCAAAAAAATCGACAGGTTTTCCATTTGCATAGCACCTTTGCCATAGTAAAACATTCCAAGGAAATTTCCCTTATTCATTCACAAGATATATGTGTCGCTGGCAAGGCCAGCATTTACTGTCCATCCCGACATATTTGAGTGGCTTGCTGAGTCACTGCAGAGAACACTGCGCTGCGCCTGGAGTCACGTGTAGTATGGCACCAACAGCCCAGGTGGGTTTCTGCAACAATCCAGTAGAGTCATGGTTACCGGTGCCAAAAAAAAAGCTTTTTCATTCCAGCTTATGTAACTGAATGTCAACTTTCCAGCTGCAGTTGTTCGGATTTGAATCCATGGTCTTTCCCAGGCCTCTGGATCGCTGGATTACAGAACCACCACCACGCTCCCGTACCACTGAGCAGGCGTATTATCAAACCAACTTTGAAACGAGCCACATAAGGAATTATTAGGACAGGTAGTGGTAGGCTTTAAAGAGCACTTTATTAAAGAGGAGAGGGGGATAGTGAGATAGAGAGGGAAGAAAGGTTTAAATTGGGAGTTTAAGCAGCTGAAAGCATGTCTGCCATTGGTGATGAAAATCAGGTATGTACAAGGAGGCAGAACTGGAGGAGCGGAGAGTTCAGAGGGTTGTAGAGCTGGAGAAGGTTACAGAAATATGTCATGTGAGGATATGGAGGGTTCTGAAGGCGAGGATGAGAATTGTAACATCTAGACGTCATCAGATAGGGAACCAACGAAGGCCAGCAAGCATTTTTTTACGAGTTAGGATTTAAGTAGCAGGGGTTTTGATAATTTAAGTGATGGGCAACCTAGGCGGGTGAGTGGGTCGAACGAGTGGGCCTCCTTCATCTCAGTGGGCAGCAGTTTGAAATTGGGCTTGTTCACTCACCACGGCCCCATGAATAAGATTAAATGCATTTAACACACACGCCGAATATTTCATACCGAATCATAGCAAATGCTTAATCATTTATATATTAGTAGAATTGTCAACTTCAATTGACAAAAACAAAAGAAACATTTACGCTTTGGGCACAGAGGGATCGAACGGCTCTCACAGTCAATGTTGTGAGCAATCAGCACGCTCCTCACTTCACTTGCCCTTGCTCTATGTGCGAATTACTTCAGTCAAACCAGTACAAAAGGAAACTACACAGACAGAAATCAGCTGAATGTGGAAACCCTGAACGTGGACAATGATCAAGAAAATGTCTCATGGGCAACATCTCAGGACGTGGATGGGCCACATGAAAATGAAAAATGAAAATCGCTTATTGTCACGAGTAGGCTTCAATGGAGTTACTGTGAAAAGCCCCTAGTCGCCACATTCCGGCGCCTGTCCGGGGAGGCTGGTACGGGAATCGAACCGTGCTGCTGGCCTGCTTGGTCTGCGTTAAAAGCCAGCAATTTAGCTCAGTGAGCTAAACCAGGCCCCATGTGGATCCCAGGCCGCAGGTTGCCCATCATTGATTTAAGTGCTATTAAAGTAATTCCTTTATGGGTGCACAATCGTACAACTCTGTACAATGTACCTCCAAACAATTTATGTACTGGAGTGCTGCTCAAACTCTTAACTGCCTAACATCAGTGATCACCTCCAACACAAGCTTTAATCTAAAGCACATCCAATTGCGCCACCTTGGGGGAAAGAAAGCTGCAACTTTGGCCTAATTTGATCACTCGAATACCAACAGCAAGTTATTTCCCAGCAAGATGAGCAGAGTAACACTGAAACGGTTTGCATCAATCGATTATTCGGAGTCTACACTGGGGGATTCCAGTCTGTCGAGCGACTTGAAGTCAGTGGAAGGTTAAATGGGGAGAAGTGGAAAACAGGCGGCTGATGAGGTTCTTTCTGCTTCTTTTGCGTTGAGCAGATTATGTGAAAACTGCACCCCCGTCCCACCCCCTGATCCTATCCTACCCACTCCTCCCACCCTCTCTCAGCCCTCCCCCTCGCCCTCAACACACACCCAGAAACTGGGAATAGATGGGCAGGTTAAAGTGATGAATCACAGGACTACGTGGGGACAGGCTGGGGACATTTGGCAAAGCAGCCATGCAATCCGACCTCTGGTAGCCTGATTCCTGGGATAAAGGGGTTATCTTATGAGGTAGGGCTGAGCAGGTCAGGAGAGGGAATCTTATTGAAACATCTAAGGTCCTGAAGGTATCTGACAGAGAAGATGCCGAGGGGATCTTTCCCCTCGGGGGGGGGGTCGAGAACTGTGGGAAACAGTTTGAAAATTAGGGCGTCTCTCATTTAAGATTGAGGTGAGGAGAAATTGAAATTCTGTCACAGCGGGTGATTAGTCTAAGGAATTCTCTTCCCCAGAGGGGAGTGGAGGATGGGTCACTGAATATAATCCAGGCCGAGTTAGATTTTTGGTCAACAAAGATGTCGATAGTCACTGTGGGTAGACAGGTAAATGGATTTGAGGCTACAATCAGATCCGCCTTATCGAATGGCGGAGCAGGTCCATAGGGTCAAATGGTCTACTCCTGCTCTTAGTGCTGTTTTTTTTAAGCAGAGACTCTGTACAATATACCAGGTTAGAGGAAGTACAGGTCTTATGCATTTTCACAAAGAATCAGTGTTTGAGGCCCTGGATACTCATGCAGGAGGAGGTGAATGACAAAGTGGTCATGCCTGCTAGGGTAAGGAAAGCCAAAGGAGAGTTGAGGAGGAATAAGCAAGGACGCTCAGTGAGAATGGTCCCTCCGGAGCGCCGAGCGGAACATGAGAAGCCTGGTCAAATCAGAATGTTTTCAACATGGCAGATGATGTGACATTGAAGTTGGTTTTGAAATCCATTCCATGTGTTTCTGTCTGTGACCAAAGTTAGCATTCTGTGGAGATTGTAACATATAAAATACAGGGATATTCCAATGTTTCTGCCTAGTAGCAAGGGGGACGCTCACGTGCAGTGATAGGTCACCAGATTAGATCTAGGGTCAATGAACAGCACTTTTTGAACAGTCACTTGCAGCCAGTTTTTAGGCAGCTAGGAAATGTCCCAGAGGTAAGTGACAAAGACAGGGACAGGAAGATTTTCCCAGTTAAATAAAAATTCATGAAAATGGTTGCAATAAGTAACATGGGCTCAAGAGACGTCGGAAGATCCATGAAGGTAGCCACATGTTGGTGACTCTATGCTGCAGGCCACTGGGGCAAAGGTGCCACTGGGCAAAGGTACCCTTTCAGAGCAGTGGTGTTCTGCTTGGCACGGTTGACGATCTGAAGATGGGCTTAATCCAAGCACACTCGAAGTTCCAGGGAAAGGTAACCTCGGAAGGTGAGGTTGAAACCCTGCAAAATGGGTTATCGTTGAAGCTGTCCAAGCTGGAGTGACTTTCTGAAGAGAATTGTAAGGTGAGATCTTCAAAGGTGGAGATTGGAAACCCTCGTGAGGAAACCAAAGCTTCAGTGAGGTTGATTGGCCCACAATATGACAAGTGTCTGCATGGATTGTTGAGAATCCATGGAAACGGGTTTGGTCACATCTGTAACTTATTCTGCAGGTGCGGTGTGTCCAGACTGAGTTAAATCACATGTACCTCATACTTACCCTGAATGTTAAAGTATAGAAAGATACTTAAACAGTTTTATCTTTCTGAACTTGCATAGTAAAGTTTATTTTTGTTTGTGCACTTTATTCATTTAGTAAGCCTAACTAGACAAACAGACAAACAGACACACACATGCAAAGCATCATATCAATGTTGGCTGTGGACGAATGGAAGGAACTCACAATCATATTCACTGGGGACGTGGACAGGAAATGGAATAGCGCCAGCCACAGGTACGGTGGCAATTAATCGCCGAAAACATCTTTTTTGGATCAAGGTGGTCATCAGGTGCATAAGATGGAGTCAATAAAGCAGATGAAAGGCTGAGAAACTTGTGTAAGACGCACAATTCTTCCAAGAGGCCATCTGGGAAAATGGATCTGTGGGAGTTGTTGAGTTTTTAATAGGGGTCTGAGGGTCACACCAATTCCAGAGATGGAGAGAGAGAGAAACCCAGGGACAGAAGGAACATACAAAGAATTTAGGAGCAGAAGCAGGTCATATAGCTCCTCGGGCTTGCTCTGACATTCAATAAGACCATGACTGATCGGTTTATGTTTCAAGTTTTACATTCCAAGCTACCCCCCGATAAACTTTGTCTCCCTTCACTAACAAGAATATATCGACCTTTGCCTTTAAAATAATCAGTGACCCCAACCTCCACTACCTTTGGAGGCAGAGGAGCAAAGTTGCACACCCTCTGAGGGAAATCTCTGTCCTAAAAGGGCAAACCCTAATTTTAAAACAGTGACCCCTAATTCAGAACTCATCCACAAGAGGTCTCATCTTTTCCACATCCACCTTCTCACTACTGTGCAAGATCTTACGTACTTCAATCAAATCACGCCTCAAACTCCAGCAGAATCAAACCCAGTCTGTGCAACTTCTTCTCATATGACAATGCGCTCATTCCAGGTGTCAATCCAGTAAATCTCCTCTGAACTGCCTCCAATGTATTTACATCCTTTCTTAAATAAGGAACCCAAAACTGCACACAGAATTTTGAGATGTGGCCACCCCAATGCCCTGTAGAACTAAAGGCTGAAGAGTCCGTGGGAATAGCCAGCTCGTGAAATTTCCACCACAGAGAGTGAGAGAGAGAGCTGACACAATCATCAATGTGATGGAGTAAGACGTTTGATTGGAACTGCAGTAGAATTAAACATAATGGTCCGGATTTCCAAAGCGGGGTCAAAAAGACAGCTGGATGAATTCTGGGTCTCGGCCTGCACCTAGACCGCTCACATGATGCTATTTTTTAATGTAAATGGTCTAACTGAGCAGGAGGTGGGCTCAACGTCCAAGCAGTGACACAGAGCATCTCCAAGAAGTGAGAGCTGCCAGTAGAACGGGAGCAGCAAAGGCAAATGGCAGCCATGTTGGGGCCTGATGCTCGTTTGCAGAATGGAACAGGCAGCTCCTTAAAGGTCCAGCAACTTGAAGGCAAAAGGACGTGGCCATGCAGTCAAAATAAGGGGGGGGCCTGCTCAGCCTGGCACAAGATGCCCCATGAACAAACTCTGTTCATCTTTCAGAAACAAACTTTCAAATCGCCCGGCAACGAACCCGGCAGCTGGGTTCAAACGTGTACCAGGCTGGGTTCGCCAAACTGGTTGATGCAAATTCCACCGTCCTTCTCCCCGATACCCTAACAAACACCTTGCAGAGTTTAATCAAAGTCGAGGGAGTGGGTGTAGGGGGAATGGGGAAACTTTTTGAAAATGGAACGCGCCCTGAAGCTGTTGGGATCCGGAGACAACTTTAGGGAACAGGATATTAAATCCTGCCCCCACCAACCCTGTCGGCAAGTGAAAATCTGGCCGATCATTTTCCAGATACCTTACAGGAAAGCATGAACGGCAGAGGCCCATGAAAGCTCCGCAGCAACAAACGTTAGCTGCCGGACACAAAATGAGAAAGAGTTCATGGCAAACACAGCCAGGCAGTGGTGGATGGAGGCTGCTTCAACCACAAGGGCAGCACGGTAGCATTGTGGGTAGCACAATGGCTTCACAGCTCCAGGGTCCCAGGTTCGATTCCGGCTTGGGTCACTGTCTGTACGGTCTTTGCACATCCTCCCCGTGTGTGCCTGGGTTTCCTCCGGGTGCTCCGGTTTCCTCCCACAATCCAAAGATGTGCAGGTTAGGTGGATTGGCCATGATAAATTACCTTTAGTGTCCAAAATTTCCCTTAGTGTTGGGTGGAGTTAGTGGGTTATTGGGATAGGGTGGAGGTGTTGAACTTGGGTAGGGTGCTCTTTCCAAAAGCTGGTGCAGACTCGATGGGCCGAATGGCCTCCTTCTGCACTGTAAATTCTATGATCTATGATCTATGATATAGCAGTCAGATTCTATCAGGAGATTAAAATCTCTGTTGGTGATTATGTAGTGTTTGTATGATGTTCAGATATTCTTACTAAGGGATTACAGTGCTCACAGATGCAATCCCTTCCTATTCAGGAAATTAATTTTATAAATGGTGTGGAAAGACTGCGTCTGACAATTAGACCACCGTAGAATTAGAATTTTTGTGATGGAGAACGTTTGCATCTTTTGCTCACACAAAAATGTTTAATCACAATTAATTACCCACCAGAACAGAAAGAGATTGAGTTTGCAAAAAAAAGAATTAGTACTGGAAAAACAATGCACTTTACACAATCACTGATTTATCATCAACTCTCATGACTTATAAAATCTGAATTAAGTTTACAGTACAAAATGAGATCACAAATGTTCAGTGCAATGGAAGACAAACCTTACTTATCCTCATTTTACTGAAATCAATGAAGAGCAATAAATAAGTGGAATGGGAGGAACTGAACCAATCGCAGCAATTTCGCACAGAAGCATTCCGGTGAAGGAAGGTTAGAAAGGGTTAGAGGTCATTCGAGGGCACACAGGCACAATTCTGTCCCCATTTTAAGCTTGGACATTCCACCCTTGGCTTTCTATCATAAATCCCAATGTAAACTTGTCACCATGCTTTAATTATACACACTGCCACTGATGATGCTGCAGTGCCTCCATTTGGGAGAAGAAGCTATGGGCGGTGGTGTGACATGTTTACATAGGCAGCTCCATTGGAGGAACTTACAATGGAAAAGGGAGACAGGAAGGTCATGCAGTCAGATTACTATGCATGAAAGCATACCAGTAAATGGCTTATGTGTTGCCCACGGTCAGATGTATAAAGGAAGGCCCCTGACACACTCTCTACAGAACCAGTGAAGCCTATAAGTGTAATTAATAATTTAATCCAATTTTACGCCTTTTGCAGCCAAATCTAGAGGCCCAGGATAATGTTCTGGGTATCCGAGTGCAAATCCCACCATAGTAGATGGTGAAATTGGAATTAAAAGTCTGATGATAGCCATGAAACAATTGTCGACTGTCGTAAAAACCAGCAATTCATAATGTCCTTTAGGGAAGGAAATCTGCCGTCCTTACCTGGTCTGGTCTACATGTGACTCCAGATCCACAGCAATGTGGTTAACTCTTAAATACCCTTTGAAATGGCCGAGGAAGCCACTCAGTTCAAGGGAAATGAGGGATGGGCAATAAATGCTGACTCAGCCAACAACACCCGTATCTAATAATAAAAATTATAAGTGCTTTCTGAAGTGTACAAATTAGCAAACGCAATAACCAATTTGCGCACAGCAATGTCTCACAAACAGCAAGGTCGCAAAGAAACAAAAAGAAAGGTTTTCATTTAATTGGTGCTTTTCATCATCACCAGACATTTTTTAAAGTTTTACAGCCGACCAAACACTTTTGAAGTGTAATCACTGCTGTAACTGAGTAAACATGGCAGAAAATCTGTTCACAGTTAAGGTCCCACAAAGAAGCACTGTAGTGACGACCAGGCAATCGGCTTTTGAGTGAGACTAGTTCAGGGTTTAAATGTGGCCAGGATACAGGAGGGAGAACTCTCCTGCTCAAACTGAAAAAAGTGCAGTGGGATTTTTTACTTCCCCCCCTGAGGGAACAGACCCACAGGGTAACTTTCTGTTCAAGAGACGACATCGCTGATAGTGTAGCACACCCTGCACAAGAGTGCCAGTCTGGATTCTGCACTCAGGTCGCTGAAGTCAAGTCACTGAAGTCAGAAAATCTTCTGACTCAGAGAAGGAGTTGCCACCATTAAGCCAAGGTTGACAATTCTGCAGGGGTGGAAGACACTGAAGTTATGCTGCAGCTGTACAAAACCCTGGTTCAACCCCACATGGAGTACTGTAAGCAGTTCTGGGCACCACACCTTAGGAAAGATATCTTGGCCTGGGAGAGAAAGCAGCGGACTACATCCCGCCCCAAGCACAAGTGAAGGCAGCGCTGGATGAAGTGTACACATTTATAAACAACAATGAAATAGAACACCCGGAGGCCTTGTTCATCATGGCAGGGGACTTCAACAAGGCCTACCTCAAGAGTGTACTGCCAAAATTCCACCAACACATCTCCTGTCCCACCAGGGGTGATAAGACTCTCGACCACTGCTACTCAAAAATCAAGAGCGCCTACCGTTCCATCCCCCGACCGCAATTTGGAAAATCAAGAGATCCTGAAATAAATGTAGCCTGGCTTACTTAATCTTCCAATTTCTTCCATCAGGCAGGAATGCAAAAGTCTGAGAACACACATGAACAGATTCAAAAACCGCTCCTCCTAGCTGTTACCAGACTCGTAAACGACCCTCTTATGGACTGATCTGATCTACACTCCTGCATGCTTCACCCAATGCCGATGTCTATGTAATTACATTGTGTACCCTGCCTTGCCATATCACGTATTTTCTTTTCATGTACTAAATGATCTTTTTGAGCTGCATGCAGAAAAATACTTTTCACTGTACCTCGGTACACTTGACAATAAACAAATCCAATCCAATCCAATGTTGGTTTACAAAAATGATACCTGGACTACAGGGGTTAAGTTACAATAAGATATTACACTAGATTAGGGGCAGCACGGTGGCACTGTGGTTAGCACTGCTGCCTCATGGCGCCGAGGTCCCAGGTTCGATCCCGGCTCTGGGTCATTGTCCGTGTGGAGTTTGCATGGGTTTCACCCCCACAACACAAATATGTGCAGGGTAGGTGGATTGGCCACGCTAAATTGCTCTTAATTGGAAAAAAGTAATTGGGTGCACCAGATTAGAAGTTTAAGAGGTCTGATCGAATTATTCAAGATAGTAACAGAAAAAGACAGGGTAGATAAAGATAAACTATTTCCACTGGTTGGACATTTTAAAACTAGGGGACATAATCAAAAAATTAGTGCTGGATCGTTCAGGAGAGATACATACATAGTTACATAGAAGATAGGAGCAGAAGGAGGCCTTTTGGCCCTTCGAGCCTGCTCCACCACTCATCACGATCATGGCTGATCATCCAACTCAATAGCCTAATCCTGCTTTCTCCCCATAGCCTTTGATCCCATTCTCCCCAAGTGCTATATCCAGCCACCTCTTGAATATATTCAAAGTTTTAGCATCAACTACTTCCTGTGGTAATGAATTCCACAGGCTCACCACTCTTTGTGTGAAGAAGTGTCTCCTTATGTCTGTCCGAAATGGTTTACCCTGAATCCTCAGGCTGTGACCCCTGGTTCTGGACACACCTATCATTGGTAACATCGTCCTGCATCTAACCTGTCCAGTCCTGTTAGAATTGTATAAATCTCTATGAGATACCCCCTCATTCTTCTGAACTCCAGCGAGAACAATCGCAACCGAGTCAATCTCTCCTCATATGACAGTCCCGCCATCCCTGGAATCAGTCTTGTAAACCTTCGCTGCTCTCCCTCGAGAGCAAGAACATCCTTCCTCAGAGAAGGAGACCAAAACTGCACACAATACTCCAAGTGTGGCCTCATCAAGACACTGTACAATTGCAGCAACATCTCCCTGCTTCTATACTCGAAACCTCTTGCAATGAAGGCCAACATACCAATAGCCTTCTTTACCGCCTCCTGCACCTGCATGCTTACCTTCAAGCGAATGGTGCACAAGGACACCCAGGTCCCGCTGCAACACTCCCCTCTCCCAATTTACAATCATTCAGGTAGCAATCTGCCATCCTGTTTTTGCTTCTCACACTTATCCAAATTATATTGCATCTGCCTTTGGTTTGCCCACTCGCCCAACCTGTCCAGATCTTGCTGTAGGAGCCCTGCATCCTCGTCACAATTCACCCTCCCACCTAATTTGGTATCAATGAGATGTTACATTTTGTTCCCTCATCCAAATCATTAATATATATTGTGAATAGTTGGGGTCCCAGCACCGACCCCTGAGGTACCCCACTAGTTACTGGTTGCCAATTTGAAAAGGACCCATTTATCCCTACTCTTTGTTTCCTCTCTTTGTTTCCTCCAGTTTTCTATCCACCTCAATACATTTCCCCCAACCCCATGCGCTTCAATTTTGCACAATAATCTCTTTTGCGGGACTTTGTCAAACGCCTTCTGAAAGTCCAAATATACCACATCGACTGGCTCCCCCTTGTCGACTGAACTGGTTACCCTCTTCAAAGAATTCCAACAGATTTGTCAAGCATGATTTTCCCTTCATGAATCCATGCTGACTCTGACTAATCCTTTCACTGCTTTCTAAATGTTCCGCTATAAAGTCCTTGATAATGGATTCAAGCAATTTCCCTATTACCGATGTTAGGCTTACTGGTCTATAATTCCCTGCTCTCTCTCTACCTCCCTTTTTGAATATAGGAGTGACGTGAGAAACCCTCCAATCTGCAGGGACAGTCCCAGAGTCTATAGAATCCCGGAAGGTGACCACCAATGCATCCACTATTTCCAGAGCCACCTCCTTAAGCACTCTGGGATGCAGATTCTCAGGCCCTGGGGATTTATCCGCCTTCAATCCCCATCAGTTTTCCCAGCACCATTTCTCTACTAATGTTGATCTCCCTCAGTTCTTCCCTCTGACTAAACCTTTCATTCTCCAACACTTCCGGGATCTGTTTTGTGTCTTCATTTGTGAAGACAGAACCAAAGTATGTATTTAATTGCTCAGCCATTTCTTTGTCCCTTATTATGCATTCCCCTGTTTCTGTCTGCAGGGGGCCTACATTTCTCTTTACCAATCTCTTTCTCTTCACATATCTGTAGAAACTCTTAGTGTCACTCTTAGTTCCCTGCAAGCTTCCTTTCGTACTGTACTTTCCCCTTCTTAATTAATCCCTTGGTCCTTCTTTGCTGAATTCTAAACTGCTCCCAATCCTCAGACCTATTATTTTTCTTGGCCAATCTGTTTGCTTCTTCCTTGGATCGGATATTATTTCTAATTTCCTTTGTAAGCCATGGATTGGCCCTCTTACCCCCTTTGCTTTTGTGCCAGACAGGAATAAACAGTTGCTGTAGTTCCTCCATGCGTTCCTTGAATGTTTGCCATTGCCGATCCATTGTCACCCCTTTAAGTGACTCTCCCCAATCTATCAAGGCCAACTCACGCCTTACATCCTCATAGTTCCCTTTATTAAGATTCAGCACCCTAATCTCCGAATCAACTACTTCACTCTCCATCTTGATAAAAAATTCTATCATGTTATGATCGCTCATCCCCAAGGGCTCTCGTACAGCCAGATTGGCAATAATTCCCTTCTCATTACACAGTACCCAGTCTAAGATGGCCTGCTCTCTAGTTGGTTCCTCCACATATTGGTCAAGAAAACCATCCCGTATACACTCCAGGAATTCCTCCTCTACAGCATTGTGGCTAATTTGATTTGTCCAATCTATATGAAGATTAAAATCACCCATGATCACCTATATTCCCTTATTACATGTATCACTAATTTCCTGTTTAATGCCATTCCTAACCTCACCAGTGCAGTTTAGGGGTCTATATATGACACCACTAATGTTTTTTGTCCCTTGGTATTTCTCACTTCTACCCATACAGACTCCACATTGTCAGAGCTAACATCCTTTCTCACTGATTAGCGACTGTTATCACGTCGCCACATGACGACCTGGGATACCAAAAGGGACTGTAATCGGGAGAGGTGGTCGGGCCTGTCTTCTCGTCTGCGAGGACCTACAGCCCACGCTGGTACCTTAGGGGTGGTTGTTTGCATACATCCACCCTAACATTATCCGTGTACAGCACTAACTCATACACAAATGGTAGGGGTTTTGAACCTGGCTGAAGGACATAAACCTTAAAAACGAATAAGTGGGCTGCAGGCATGTAATAATTCATGGTATTAATTATTTCAGGTGTTAGACAAGGAAGAATGATACATCTACGTAGCCTATACCACGTGAGGTTCAATCCTGCAAACCTAGACTGGGGAAACCAGCATAATCTTCAAACTGCCAAAAATTAATGCAGCCCGTTTAAAAAAAAAATTAATCTTAACCATTAATTATCAGATTCCAAAATCAAATCTGAACTGCATCAAAAAATCAATTTACTAAATTTAAAAATACTCTTCCGCCACTTCACAGCATAAATTAGGTAGTTTACTGACAAAAGTTGGACTTTCCATGTCAGGCATGTAATGTGCAAGCAAACCACAAGAGGGCTCCTTCTCTTTAAAAACCCCTGAAAGCTAAAAGTCATTTTGGACAAAAAACGTACACATTAAAACATCAAAGCATTATGCAGATGCCATTGAATCATTTAGTAGGAAATTACTTCTGCAGCTTTTAACATTTATTTCTGATTCATCAAGGTCTCAATAAAGTACTTCCCACGAAAGCTAAATTTAGAAGGTGCAGCAATAATCATGGGTGATTTTAATATGCACATAGGCTGGATAGATCAAATTGGCAAGGGTAGCCTCAAGGAAGAGTTCAATAAATGTCTAAGACGGGGGCTGGATTCTCCGAGTCGGGATGTTCCATTTTGCCGGTAGCCCGGGGGTTTCCCCGACGACGTGGGGCTGCCCCACAATGGGAAACCCCACTGACCAGCCGGCGAAATGGAGCATCCCGCCGGCGTGCTGAACCAGAAATCCGGCATGGCGGGACAGAGAATCCAGCCCATTGTTTCTTGGAGCAATATGTTGTGGAACCAACCAGGGAGCAGGGGACTCTGGATTTGGTATTGTGTAATGAGCAGGGATTAATTGATGACCTCATAGTTAAGAGTCCTCTCGGTAAAAGTGACCATAGTATAGTAGAATTCAAAATTTAGTTTGGGGGTGAGAAAGTGGAGTCCCACACTGGTGTTTCAGAATTAAACAAAGGTAATTACATAGACACGAGGACAGATTTGGCCCTAGTAGGGTGGGCAAGGCGGCTAAAAGATAAGGCAGCTGACGAGCTATGGCAGTTGTTTCAGGAGTTACTCAATTCCTCACAACTTAAATATATTCCAGAGAAGAGGAAAGATGGTAAGAGGAGTAAAAAACATCCATGGCTAAACAAGGAGATCAAGGGCAATATCAAGATAAAAACTAAGGTAGACAATGTTGCACAGGCCAGTGGCAGGTTGGAAGATTGGGAAACGTTCAGACATAAACAAAGGGATTCTAAAAAAGTAATAAAAAGAGCTAAGGTAAATTACAAAAAAAAACTAGCGCAAAATATCTTTTTTTTATATATATATAAATTTAGAATCTCCAATTCTTTTTTCCAATTAAGGAGCAATTTAGCACGGCCAATTCACCTACTCTGCACATCTTTTTGGGTTGTGGGGGTGATACCCATGCAGACACGGAGAGAGTGTGCAAACTCCACAGGGACAGTGACCCAGGCCGGGATTGCACCCGGGTCCTCGGCACCGTGAGGCAGCAGCGCCAGCTACAGCAAAATATCAAAAAGGATAGCAAAAGCTTCTGTAAGTAAGGTATCGTGAATGTTGGTCCCTTGGAAGAAATAACAGGAGAGTTAATATTGAGAAACACAGAAGTGGCAGAGATGCTTGATCTGTTACCTGTGTTGGTCTAACATCGACTGCAACTGGATGCAGTAAAACGAGAAACAGGCTTCCGACACAGGCGATGGTCCAACAATGTTTAATTGAACCTGCTGATTGCTGTACATAATCTGCTGTGGGTTGACACTCTATTTACCTAACTGATAACCTGCTACTGGCTTGACCAGACTAGCTCTCTATCACATGGTGTTGATGTTCATTGGCCTGTGCACTGCGACTATCTCCCTGGCCGTGTCCTGTGAGATAGGGAGAGCCTTAGTGCCCTGTGGGCTTTATAGTGGTGGTGTCCTGTCTGGTGATTGGTTGTTCTGTCGTGTGTGTCCATTGGTTATCCTGTGTGTCAATCACTGCCTGTCTGCATCTCATGATATACATGAGTGGATATTATGACAATGCTAAATTAATATTTTGCCTCAAGTTTTCACGGTGGCAGACACTATTGCCATTCCTATAGGAACAGGCAATTCAGAGGGAATAGAAAGGGTTGAACTGCACTCAAATCTTAGGAGTGGGCCTTCATCCGCAACGAATACAAGTTAAGTAAAAAGTGGATCTGTTGGGGAGAGCTCGCAGAGAATTGCCTCTCTCCGGCGCCATCTTCTGGACCGGACTTCTGGATATGGGCCACTATCCTGAATCTAGAACCTGTTTGGCTCACATTTTCGGTTTAATTTTACAAAGCCATAATTGAAGACGTCCGCAAATTATTTTAAATTCGGCCATTATCATGGTACAGGACAGGAGGCCATTCAGCCAGCATACCTGTGCCGGCACTTTGAGAGAGCCATCTAATTAATCCCACTCCCCCTGCTTTTGCCATCGCTGGTGAATTATTTTCTTTTCAACTATTTTTGTCTTTCCTTTAGTCAGTTGCTACTGAATCTGCTTCCACTGCCCTATCAGGTCCGCATTCCATATCATCAAGCACACTGCACAAGAAAGTTCTTCCCACCTCACCTCCCATTTTTGTTTGGCCAATTATTTTAAATCTGTCCACTGTTTAACGTCAGTGTAAACAGTGTCGGCTTCATGATTAAACACCATCTTAAATCTCCTCTTAACATTCTCTGCTCTACGGAGAACAATCCCAGTGTATCTAGATTCTCTAATATTTGCTTGGAACAGAGAATTTCAAGCAAAATATTTGACAGGATGTGGGCTTCGCTGGCTAGGCCAGCATTTAGTGCCCATCTCTAATTGCCCTTGAGAAGGAGGTGGTGAGCTGCCTTCTTGAACCGCTGCTGTCCCTGTGTAAATACACCCGCAGTGCTGTTAGACAGGGCATTTGCAGATTTTAACTCGATGACAGTGAAGGAGTCACCAATATATTTCCAAGTCAGGATGATGAGTGTCTTTGAGGGAAACCTGCAGGTGATGGATTCCTGCTGCCCTTTTCCTTCTAGGTGGCAGAGATCACAGGTTTGGAATATTTGGAATACAGGTGGCACCATGGTTAGCACTGCTGCCCCACAGCACCAGAGAACCGGGTTCAATTCTGGCCTTGGTGACTGTCTGTATGGAGTTTGCACGTTCTCCCCGTGTCTGCGTGCGTTTCCTCTGGGTGCTCAAGTTTCCTCCCACAGTTCAAAGATGTGCAGGTTAGGTTGCTTGGCCATGCTAAAATTGCCCCTTAGTGTCTAAAGATGTGCAAGTTAGGATTATGGGGTTGTAGGGATAGGGCGGGAGAATGGGCCTAAATAGGATGCTCCTTCGGAGGGAAGGTGCAGACTCGATGGGACAAATGGCCTCCTTAAATAAAGTTAGATTAATCTGGATAAACATCATGTGTAGACTCTGAGCTGGAATATTCCAGAACAAGCCAAGAACCTGTGGATTCAATCATGTTTCCATGGGATCTGAGTGCACTTTTTAACACAGAGCAGTTGAACTCACCACTGGTGTTAATGTTAAACGGCTAAATCAGAGTGCGCACACAGTTTACCACATTGACAGCCATGAAAAGATAATATCCAGTTGGACACATCAGATCTATCTGACAGGGAACGTGAAAGCCATGTTTTAAGCTGAGCTAGGTAGTAACTGATGTGACATTGCAGAGTGCCAGTGTTTCCAGCAGAAGTTTCGACCATGTGAATTCTTACACTCAGAGTGTCCAGCTACAAACACTCATCTTCCAGATAGGATGTTAATCCGGGGCCCCACCTGCCCTCCCAACTATTTAGAAATGATCCCACGCACCATTCAAAGATGAGCAGAGAATCCCATCCAGCTGCCAGGTCAATACTTATCCCTTAACCAACATACTGATTATCTGGTCGTCTTCACTGCTTTCTTTGTGGGATCCTCCTGTGCACCAAATTGGCTGCTGTACCAATACTGCACTTCATTGGCTGGTTATTGCCCTGGGACATCCTGAAGCCATGAAAGATGCCATATAAGTGCAAATCTTTGCATTTTATGATGGGACGATGTAGTAAACGGTATGAAGAACGGTCCCTCACTCACGAAGGAGCCTCTTCCCAGACACAGATCCACGTGAGCAGGTAACGTTACCCCGTAAGTGGCTATTCCATACCTGAATCAGTCTTGTTGGGCTATCAATGTACCGAGGCAGCCAGATCCTGTTCCACACACACCCATTACCTTCAAACTCACCGCGCAAGGACAATAAATCTGATTCAGTTTATTTTGTGTTCTCTGCCCTGTCCCTGAGATACTGGGGACCATTCTCCAAGCCCTGTGCTGGCCCGAGAATCGCCGCAACCACGCCACGATGCCCCGACGCAGGCACGCGATTCTCCGATGTGCGGAGAATCTGCCCCATTTGCGCCGGCGCGTTTGGCGTGGCGGCAGCCGCAGGCCACTGGAATCGGCGGGGCCGCCGATTCTCCAACCCGGATGGGCCGAGCGGATCCGAAAGAGTCCCTGGTCGCTGCCAGTGGAAACTTTGCGCAAACGGTCGGGGTGGCGGCCTGTGGTGGGGGTGGGGGCTCCTTCACCGGGGGGGGGGGGGGGGTCTCCGACAGGGTCTGGCCTGCGATCGGGGCCCACCAATCGGCGGGCCAGCATCTCCCCCCCCCCCCCCCCCCCCCCCCGGGCCGGGCCTACTTTCCGCATGGCCAGCCCCTGGACACCGACGCCATGTTGGTCGGGGCCAGCACGCTAAAGAAGTCCCCCGCGCATGCACAGGTTGGCGCGGCCCAAATGTGTATGCGCGCGTTGGCACGGTGCCCATTTGGCCGTCGGGAAAGGAGGCTGGAGCGGCGTGAACCGCTCCAGCGCCGTGCTGGCCCCCTATGGGGACCAGAATAGGTCGTACCCGGGCCCGGCTCGTGCCGTCGTGAAATGCAACGGCGTTCACAACGGCGCAAACACTTGGGCTCTATATTGGAGAATCGCCCCCACTGTGACCAGATGTAAAACTTGACCCTTGCCCTCTTTTAAACCGGCTCGCTTAAGACCAACTCCCAACTATGATATTCAATTTGAAGTTCTGACCTTTGAAAGCTAAAAATAAAAACTCATAAATTGAAGCGACATTTGCAAATTAAACTAACTTCAATATCAGGCAGCAACCAACAACCCAATTAAATGGGGTTTCCACAGCCCAATTAATCAGCAGCAGAACTTGTATGCCTTCAGGATCTTTAGTCGAATTAAGCTTTCTAATTGCTATGAAGTCATCAATTCTGTTGGCAAAATTTTAACACATCCGGCAGTAAAAGGACACGAGCAAAGTGAGAGATAATGAGTGACTGCAGATTATTTCTTTGCCGTGGAGGAAATTGAAAAATGATTACTACACAAGTGCTATGGTCGAACATCAAGGAATCAACAAGCAAGTCTGGTCTTGAGGTGAAGCGGGACCGAGGGTGGGGATAATTGGATCAGAACATGCAGGCAGAATTCAGTGCTCGCTTTGCCCATGTATTATTTGTGGGTCTTTGCGCAGTGGAAGGGGAGATCTAGTGCACAACTTGGGTGCAGTCAAGTCAAAAAACAGGGGACAATTGTACCTGGTTCCTGATTTTAAAATTCCCATTCTCTCTATCAGATCCCTCCATGGTCTTTCCCTTCCCTATCTCTGTAATCTCCTCTGGGCACATGACTGTCCGACCAGTGCTCCCTGAATTCACGGCTCCTGTGCATTGCCAATTTTGGTTGCTTCACCATTCGCCTTCAGTTGCCTAGGTATCGAGGTCCGCAAGTCCTTTCCTATCCCTCTTCACCTCTGTCCCCTCTCTTTCCGCCTTTTAAGACACTCCTTAGAAACCCGTCTCTTTGATCATCTGCCCTAACATCTCCTTACAGTGTCTCAGTTCCCTATGGTTTATAAACATCAGTGTGAAGCACCCCGAGATGTTTCATTGTGCTAAAAATGTCCTGTAAGTTGTTGTTGTGAACAGCTGTCATTCAGTCCCCATTTTGAAGTCATATATCGTCCTCGTTTTTATATTCCCACAATAAATGTCTTTCTCCCCATTTACAGAACTATCCGCGTGGACTTGCTGAGTTGTAGTCACACCGTCCTACCAGTGGGAGGCACTTCCACTGGAAAGGAGCACGACGTTACAGCCTGCCAAGCGAAACCCACTTTCCATTACTAACACCAGTGTGGGAATTTGCCATGGCAACGCTTGCGTGATATTCACAGCACCAAAGCAAGCCATTCGGCCCAATGCCGCCAATGCCAGTTGAACGATTTACTCCAATGGCTTTGACGTTGACAATGCCGAGCTCGGCCATTGAGGGGAGAAGATGAAGAGAAACTTCTTCACTGAAGAATTTATGGCCTTTGGGATTCTCTCTCCAAATAAACAGCGATTGCTCAGTCTGGGTAAGCATTCAAGGCAGGGATCAATAGATTTTTGCATGCCAAAGGAATTAAGGGATATGAGGTAGGGAATCAGTGCAGGTCCAAAGGGCCAAATGAGCTACTCCGAGGGCAGGATTTTCTGACCTTTCCGAACGCGTCGCATCAAGGCGCTTCTCCGGCTTTGGGTCGGGCGAGCCAGACAAAACGTCATTGGCATCGGCGGGACCGGAAAATTATACTGCCGGTCAACGGCGAGCCGCATCCACCGGAAAACACCCCACGCGGGTCGTTGAGAGGGGGAGGCACGTGAAAATCCTGTCCCAGGTCCTATTTATATTCATGTGCAAGAAGCTGTGGCTCATTCAAGACACAAGAGTCAGATAATTAGGCCACATGATCGAAACAATCAGGGGATGAAGTGGTGTATTGAGGAGGAAGAGATGGGAATTATCGGCTTACATATCACATCCCCTTCGTCCCAGCCCCCAAAAAGCTGTGGTGCCTGTGAGGGTCTCATACTGACGCTGCGAGCTGCTGCTTGCTTAAGGTTCCAATTCAAGCATTAGAAAATGCTCATTACCTCGTTAATTCTTTTCAAGTTTTGCAATCAGCGCTAAGTTGGTAGCCGAGTTCTGCCTGAAGGCAGTCAGTAAGGGGTGAGCTCCTTAACGAGCAACGCCACAATTTTTAATAATGTTGACAATAAACAGTGTCAGTTCATCCGAGACGCACTGAGGCAGGCGTTTAGACTGCTCAGTCACCTTCTGAAATGTAATTAAACTGTAGTAAACATTTTAATCGTGTACGAAATAAACAAAGCGTGCAGCGGTTGGACAGACCTGGCAAAATAAAAGAGTACAATCTGAATGCAATTACCTGCAACCGTTAAATCATTAGCTGAAGTATGGGGCAATATTGCTCTCGTCTTAGAGAGCTGCAATCACTCATGTTTAGTTTATCCTCCTTATCTGCAATCTTCAGTTTATTCCAGTGGTGGCGCTGTTTCTATAGGTTGTACGATGGGGCAGGACGAAACAGCCTAGTCACTATTTGGAGCAGGAAATGCATTTAGCAATGCCTGGCTGAAGTTAAACAGCAGAAATCTTGTCGACATCAAGCCACAAAGATAAAACTCAAATCAATTTGCGAACTTCAGCAGAGCTCAACCACCAGTTGCTCCATCAGTCTTTTACACAGAAACGGGGCCAGTGGCGAAGGGTTAAGAATACAATTATATTTGTACAGGGCTTTCCACAAGCTCAAAAATTACCAAATTGCTACCAACCCAGTACTTTTGAATTGTAGTCACCATTATAAGGTAGCAGCCACCTGCAGACTAGGCCGTCACTGTCATGATATGCACTCATGAACATGAGGTAAAGACAGGCAGTGACAGACACCCAGGTTAGCCAATCAACACACAGGACAGAACACAACCAATCACCAGACAGAACACTGGAGGGGTGTTTCCTACTATAAAACACAGGAGGCATCAGCACTCCGCCTCTTTCCACTGATGACAACTGTAGTGACAGTCAAGGTGTATATATCAGTTAGCACCTTCTACACGTGGCTCAGAACTAGTCTGGTCTAGTTAGTTATAGTTAGTACACTTAGAGTAGGAGAGTGTCAACCCACAGCAAGCTGTGTGCAATGTTACAGAAGTTCAATAAATCGTATTGAACCAACATCTAAGTTTGGTGTCTGCTTTCTAGTACAACTGCATCCAGTTGCAGTCTGTGTTACCCCAGGGTGAATCACACGACAGTCACGTGACCAGGTGGAGTGCCATGGTCAGATTTCCCCAGGACCTTGAACTGAATAGATGTGCGAATGAGAGTTCATGGCCAGGGTTCTCAGGTCCACCAGCTGCATTTTCCTGCGTGGTGCGCCCCTGCCAGCAGCGGCATTCTCCTTTCCCAGTCAATGGGGTCTCCCATTGTGGCCACCTCACGCCATTGGGAAATACGCAGGTGTGGGTGCGTTGCCAGCGGATCGGATGTTGCCAAATCTCATCGGATCTGGCATCCTCAAGATTGACCACATTTACGTCCCTGCAGGCAGATACCATTTTTTCCGAACACCGTACAGTATCTCGACCGGCAGCGAGTTTCTTCAACGTATGGAACAGCTCTTGCAGGTCAACCATGTGAAATCATAGTTGATAATATCCTGATCTGGGGTCATATTGTAGCTGAAGAGTACAGTAACTGTTGGCGGCACAGTAGTTAGAACGGTGGCATAGTGGTTAGCGCTCCTCCCCTCCCCTTCTCCCCGCAACGTGCATAATGCACATGTAATAAGTTCACGGAGGCAGAGATTCCTTTGCCAGAATTCCTTTTATTATCAAAACCAACAGCTAAACAACCAGGTGCAATCAGCTTGCTGTCTCCTCTGGGGTTGCAGAGGATCTGACACTCTCTGTCATATACAGAGCAAGGGGTTCCCTGATTGGGCCACTAATCAGGGAACCCATATTCTAATTGGCCAATCTCAAAGGCCTGGCCTAAGTCATTACACCCATCCACCCCCAAAGTCCGAGAAGCTCCCGTGACTCATGTGTCTCGTGCTTCGTTTCTGTGCCGGGTCCAGATCCTCCAATTCGGCCTCTGTCGTAGGTGGGGTAGAACGGCTGGGAGCACGTCTTTTCCGATGTGAGCGCCTGAGGGGCGGTTCGCACCTTTCCTCCAGCGGCAGGGGTACAGCTGCGGCATCATCCGTTGTGTCCATGTCCAAGTCCGATGTCCTCACCAGTGGTGTCGGAGGGGCGTGAAATTTGTCGGGGAGGACTGTCCATGGTCCTTGGTATGCTGGTCTGAGTCAGCTCCGCAGGAGGAGGAAACAAATCTGAGGCCTGCACCTGGTCCAGGTGTTTCTTTATTACATGTTTTCCCACACGTATCTCATCCGACACAGGTCCTGTCCTGGCCTTGGCTTTTCCTGCTACCCATGTGGGGCCATTCGCATAATTTCTGACCCATACCTTTTCTCCCGTGTTGAACTGCCTTTCTCGGCGAGTGTTGTCGTGGCCCCTGCATTGGGCCACTTTGTGTTGCTGTACTCTTCCGCCTAAATTTTGGAATAGTAGATTCAACCTGGTTTGGAGTCTCCTTCCCATGAATAGCTCCGCCGGTGCTATGCTCCCTGTGGCATGTGAGTTTGTCCTGCAGTCAAATAGCCAGCGCAAGGGGCAGCACGGTGGCCTAGTGGTTAGCACAACCACCTCACGGCGCTGAGATCCCAGGTTTGATCCCGGCTCTGGGTCACTGTCCGTGTGGAGTTTGCACATTCTCCCTGTGTCTGCGTGGGTTTCGCCCCCACAACCCAAAAATGTGCGGAGTAGGTGGATTGGCCACGCTAAATTGCCCCTTAATTGGAAAAAATAATTGGGTAATCTAAATTTATAAAAAAAAATAAAATAGCCAGGGCAACAGTTTGGTGTCTAATGATGCTGCTGACAGATATTTTGACCCGACTTTTTCGAGTCTGGGCGACTCTCTCCGCCAACTCATTTGATGTCGGGTGGTATGGTGCCATCCTTATGTGCCGCATGCCATTTGACTTCATGAATTTTGTGAAGTCCTGGCTGGTGAAAACCGATCCATTATCCAAAACTAACACCCCCGGGATACCATGTGTTGCAAACGAGGTGCAAAGTTTTTCGATGGTCGCTGTTGAATTTGCAGAGTTCGTTTTGTAGACATCCAGTCATTTGGAATGGGCGCCTACTATTACAAAAAAAATTGTACCCACAAACGGGCCTGCATAGTTGACATGAAGTTGCGACCATGGTCTACTTGCCATTCCCATGGGTGCAGCGGGGCACCTTCTGCCCTTGTTGGCCTTTTGGCACCGACCTACGAATGCCACTATGTCTGTGTCCAGGCCCGACCACCAGACATAGCTTCTGGCCAGGATCTTCATTTTTGAGACTCCAAGGTGCCCATGATGCAGTTCAGCCAGTATGGCTCGACGGCCTTGACTTGGAACTATTACTCGAGCCCCCCCATAGCAGTATCCCGTCTTCCACAGAGATCTGCTCTCTTCTGCTCCAGTAAGGGTTTAATTCCGTCTGGACCGGTCCTTCCATCTCCCCCTTTAGCACCATGTGTTATATTTTTGATAAAACCGAGTCCCTTTGAGTCCACAAACAAATATTTTGTGCGGCCACTGGAAGGGTGTCCAGGAAATGTAATGTCATCACAGTTTCCTCTCTTCTGGGTACTAAAGACAGGGGGCGCGATTCTCTGCAAATGCGGCGAGTCGTAAAGGCTGCCGTGAAACTGGCTGTGTTTCACGGCAGCCTCCGCGCCCCCTCCCGGGACCCGATTCTCCCCCCCGGGCGGGGCTAGCAGCGGGGCCCCGTGAAGCACGGCATCGCGGGCTTAGCGACTGTCGCTAAGTTCGCACGCCAAGCGTCACGCCGGCTGATGCGCACGATGACGTCAGCTGCGCAAGCGAGGAAAACGTCATCACGCAGACGCGTCAAACCCGCGCATGCGCGGGCCGTCATGCCCCTCAGCCGCCCCGCGGACTGATCCTGCGGGGCCGCGCAAGAACAAATAGTGCGCGGGTATCGGACCCGCTTCCCGCGATCGGTGCCCACCGATCGCAGGCCCATGCCACCCTTGGCACGGCCGTGGTGCGGCCGCGCCGCTCGGTGCCATGGTTGTCCGGGACGGGCACTTTGCGGCCGTTTTCACGAACGCTGAAAGCAGGTGTGATCGCGGCCGTAAAAACGGCTGTATTCGGCCCATCGGCCTGCGGAGAATTGCTGTTCACCGTAAAAAACGGCGAGCAGCGATTCGTGTCTGGGGGCAGCCGGGAAAATTGTCGGGAAGGCCCTCCCGCTATTCTCCGACCCGTCGTGGGCAGCGGAGAATCACGCCCAGGGTGTCCGGTAATGGCAGCCTGCTTAGTGCATCGGCGTTTGCCATCCGGGTTCTCGGCCGATGCTCCAGTTGATACTGGTACTCTGCCAGTAAGGGGGCCCAGCATTGTCTTCATATCATACAAAAAAAACATAGAATTTATGATGGAGGTAAGGTTGTTGGTGACGCAGCTGAAGTTGAGCCTAGGATACTGCCCTGATGAACTCCTGCAGTGATGTCTTGGGACTGAAATAATTGACTTCCCAAATGACAACTATCTTCCCTTGTGCTAAGTACAAAGAACAAAGAAAATTACAGCACAGGAACAGGCCCTTCGGCCCTCCCAGCCTGCGCCCCCGATCCAGATCCTTTATCTAAACCTGTTGCCTATTTTCCAAGGTCTACTTCTCTCTGTTCCCCACCCGTTCATATATCTGTCCTGATGCATCTTAAATAATGCTAACGTACCCGCCTCTACCACCTCCGCTGGCAAAGCATTCCAGGCACCCACCACCCTCTGCGTAAAAAACTTTCTACGCACATCTCCCTTAAACATTCCCCCTCTCACCTTGAAATCGTGACCCCTTGTAATTGACATCCCCACTCTTGGAAAAAGCTTGTTGCTATCCACCCTGTCCATACCTCTCATAATTTTATGGACCTCAATCAGGTCTCCCCTCAACCTCCGTCTTCTCAATGAAAACAATCCTAATCTACTCAACCTTTCTTCATAGCTAGAAGTATGCCACCAATCATTGGCGAGATTTCCCTCTGATTCCCTTGACTCCAGTTTTGCTCGGTTTCCTGAATGCTGCACTCGGTCAAATGCTTCCTTGATGTCAACAGCAGTCACTCTCACCTCACCTCTGCAGTTCAGCTCTTTTGTCCATGTTTGAACCAAGGCTGTAATATGGTCAGGAGCTGAGTGGTCCTGACAGAGCTGAGCAAGTCATTGCTGACTAGGTGCTGATTGATAACACGATCAATGACATCTTGCGTCACTTTGCTGAAGACCGAGAGTAGACTGATGAGGCGGTAATTGGCCGGTAATTTGTCCTGATTTTTCTTGGGCAATTTTCCACATTGCAGAGGAGAGAGCATTGTTGTAGTCGTCAAGTCTAACTGACAGGAATCATGCCCTACAGCTCGGCATTATTAAAAAAAAGTATTCACTCTCATAATGTCACTATCAAGGGCCTATATTTATTACCAATCCCCAGTTGCCTTGTGGACGAGTCTTCTTGAATCACTGCCATCTGTGTGGAAAAGATGTTCATGGAGCAGTATATAGTGGCTCGCCATCAAGGATCCTATTTAAGCTGCATGGCTGTGCAGCAACCCAAATGTTCCAACACAAACGACACGCAAGTCGGCCCCTTTAAGTTACCATGGGTGCGCATCGACGTAAACAAAAAATTAAAGGGCCACACACTTAAAACAAAATGTCCGTGCACTGCAATTAAATAAAATTTGAATTAATGTTGCCCACTAAGCCACATAGGAGAGCAGTTAAGAGTTAACCACATGGGCGGAAGTCCGGTATTACAATATGGGCCAGACTGGGGAAGCACAACAGCTTTCGCCCCTGAACGATATCAGTGAACAAGTTGTTTGACGCAACAATCCAACATTCACAGTCACCTGTACTGAAACCAATTTTTAAAAGCTGCATGTTCAAAACTGCCCTGGGTTTTAAACTCCCAGGCGAGTAACATGAGGATGTACATGATTCATACAGACGTATAGAACAAGACAGTTATCCCTGTGTTGACGTAGTTATATGAAAGTGGCAGCCGCATGTATTGAATTTAGTTTCCCAGATTTAAAGGTAAGCCAACAAATAAGCATCTTGCTAAAATTCGAACATGCAGTAGTGATAATAATATCATACGATGGAAAAAAGTGGAACAAGTTGCAGAGAAACAGAGGAGACAAATTAGTCTGTGTAAATTGGAACTATAAAGGCAAAATTAGGGACAAAATCGCGAGCTACAAGAAATTCCTACAGGGATATCGGAAATGCAATGGGCCCCGATAGTATTGTTCCTTTTAATGGGCTACAATTTTTGTTGATTAACTGGTTAGGGTTTGAAATCCAGCCAAATTAGCAGAAAACTAAATCATTCAACTAATGGCCTACGAAGAAAAGAGCAGTTGGAGCGGGCATTGGAACTCGAAAATGTAGAACCGCAATGAAGTTGTAGTTAAAGATTTATATAAACACTTTCTCTGCCTATTCATTAGAAAAGATAAGACTAACTTTCTACGTTCTGAAATAAAACCTCTATTCTAGAACATTTTGGAGGCACACTTGTGTGAACATAAAATGGAATTAAACCAATTTCCAAAGGCAGATGTCACACAGCAAAATTGGGGGAAGGTGTGCGTTGTGGCGAGCAATCACCATGGAGGAACTGTGAAGTCCTGGTTCCTGGGTAATAACAATAATAATCTTTATTGTCACAAGTAGGCTTACATTAACACTGCAATGAAGTTACTGCGAAAAGCTCCTAGTTGCCACATTCCGCCACCTGGTCGGGTACACGGAGGGAAAATGGAGGCAGTAGAATCTAACATTTAAACAACGGGACAGGTGAGCCCATTAACTTTCTGTCATAGCAGGTATCATAGAATTGTTACAGGACAGAAGGAGGCCATTCGGCCAGTCATGTTTGCGCCAACTTCCCGAAGAAAAAATCCCCCTGCTTTCCCCTCATAAACTGCACTTTGAGTCCTCCTGTCTGGCATTCTTATCAAATGATTTCTCTCACAATTTCCTTTCGATCTTATAAGGCACACTAAATCTTGCATTTAATGGTTCTTCGAATGCAGGAATAGGTATTAACAACTGGCTTGATTACCTCCTGAAGTTTTCCTGTCACCTAACATGTGTGACATGTACGGCAAAATTCATCTACATCCTTATGCAGTCCAGGCCAATAAAAATGTATTTCTAGTTTCGCTCGAGTCTTCCTCACCCCTCAATGACCCCCTACTGGAACCTCATGCGCTACCTGTAAAACCTCCTATCTATAACCCACCGGTAATACCACTTGATGAACCTCTGCCTATTTTTCATCTGCTTGAATATGTAGCAGTCTCTATTTTCTCATTAATACCTCATTTCTAATTCTGATATACACTCAGATTCCATTTCCGGATATGGGGCTGGATTCTGCGGGAATCGGCGGGGTGGGCAACTCCGGCACTGAGGAGTGGCATGAACCACTCCGGCGTCGAGCCGCTCCAAAGGTACGGAATCCTCCGCACCTTAAGGGTCTAGGCCGGCGCTAGAGTAGTTTGCGCCACGCTGGCCGGCGGGGAAGGGGCTTGGCGCCATGCCAGTGCCGAAGGGCATCTGCCGGCCGGTGCGAGTTGGCACATGCGCAGGAGCGCGGCATCCCAGCGCATGCCATCTCTGCGTCGGCCATTGCGAAGGACCACAGCGGCTGACGCGGAAGAATAGAGTGCCCCCACGGCACAGGACCGCCTGCAGATCGGTGGGCCCCGATCTCGGGCCAGGCCACCATGGGGACACCTCTCGGGGGCAGATCCCCCTCGCACCCCTCCCGAGGGCACCGGAGGCCGCCCGCGCAGCCAGGTCCCACCAGCATCGCGGGCCGGAGAATCGCTGGGGGGGCCACTGCCTGCAGCCGCCGACTGTCGCGGTGCGATTCCCGCCCCCGCCAAATCCCCACCGCTGGAGAATTCGGCAGCCGGCGGGGGCGGGATTCACGCCACCCCCTTGCGATTCTCCAACGTGGAAGGGGGTCAGAGAATCCCGCCCATGTTTTCTTTGAATGTCTTTGTTGTAATTAAACCAACTTGCTTTAACTAAAGACATCCGCTTCATCGACCACCTGCTCTGGTGATATACTACCCATCTGATTAACACAGTGCCTGACAATTCATCCACTATCTTTTCTTGTTCTTTACTAACCATCTGATCAATTATGGTTTCTGACAATTGAATCTCAGCCTCCCTATGGGAACTCCTCAAGTTCTCTTCCTCCCGTCTCAGTCTGTGGCTTTGCGATCAGGTTACCACACAATCAGGAAACACTATTGTTTGACTTTCCACTGGTTTTTCAATGAAACTAGGCTGCACTCCCACCGGTAATCCGGCCATATCATTCCCCAGGATAAATTGTATTGCGGGCAATGGTATTTCTTCTATTCCTCTAACTACCACTTCTCAAGGGACTCTCTAACCTTACCTTACATAGTGGCACATTACTGCTCTCACCACCAACCCCACATATGACCACCTTTCCTGACAATGTGCGTTCCAAACCACATATCTCCTCATCCCTCATCATCAAAGACTTACTTGCTCCTGTATCATTACCAACTTCACTTGTGCAAGAGTAAACTTTACCCTCAGAAAAGTTATTTTAAAGTTCTAAAAGTTCTTTAAAAGTTCTGATATCTGCTTATCCACCAACTTCTGAACAGTTTGTACACTCTTTGGCCCCTCTTCCACTGGGACAGTGGTTTTTCTTCCCATTTTAATAAACAATACTGACTTATCCTGTTTTACCTGGTCTGTCTTCCTAGTACTTTTCATAAGCTACTGCGACTTCACATATCCAGCTTTAATACAATGAAAACACTTGAGTTTATGGTCTCTCTATCACTATCACTGCTTTCCTTTTTACTCTGAGGCACACTCTGCTTAACATCACCAACTACACTGCCTCTACATAGACCCCCTGTGAACTTCTCATGTCCCCAGTTTCTATACGTCACAGATTGAAATTGAAGTCAGACACAAAACGTTGCTTTTTGAACCAACTCAAAACTATCAGCAATTTCAGTGGTTTGTCTAGCCGTCTTATCTCACTGCACTTCCACATATGTTCTCACTACTATGGGAAGTGAATCTTTAAATTCCTTTAAAATTAATATCTCCTGAAGCACCTCATACATTTTGGTTTATTTTTAGTGCCCTTGTCCAGTTATCAAAGTTAGCTTGTTTATTTTTTTTTGAATTCTTGATAGGTCTGACCTCGTTCTTTCCTTCGATTTCTAATCTTCTGTCAGTGGGCTTCTAGCACGTGCCCGTAGGCACTTAATATGGCTTTCTTCACCACATCATTATCCCCAGACACCTCCTCTGATAGTGAGGCAAACACATCACTAGCTCTACCAATCTACTTGGTTTGAACCAACACCACCCACATGGTGTTTGGCCAATTCAACTATTTAGCTACTTTTTCAAAGGATATAAAGAATGCTTCAACATCATTCTCATTGAATCTTGGCAAGGCTTGCATATATTTAAACATGTCCTGACTAAACCTTTTACGAGGGGTAGTTCTCCTTCGCCTAAAACCTTCTCAGCCCATGCCTTTGCCTCCAACACTTTAAGTTGTTGCTCTCCTTGCAGTGCCAGCTTCCAAAATTCAAATACTATTTATTTTTCCTTTGCTTCATTTGCCATCTCCATTACTCTCAGTTTTTGCTGCATTTCCAATTCTTTCATTTTTAATTGGATTCGAGCTAATACCAATGGGTTAGCCAGTGTCACTGGTAAGTTTAAATATCGAGCTATAGTTTGTATAATCTCTGTTTTCTTTGCTAGCTGCAGTTTCTCTGCCAAACTCAAAAGCTTTCTTTCAATTCCCCTCTTCAATCCTCCTGAGTGATTTCCTCCACCCCTAGGACATCATTTGCAACAGTAAGGGCGTTTTCCTCTTCAATATTTCAAACCCAGAAAGAATACAATCTAACCACACACACTCGATAACCCAAAGCCAAATAAGGAATTAAACGCAAGGATCCTGACCACGAGCCCCCAGTTTGTTACAGATGCTTGGTCAGCCCTCAACAATGGCTAAGATACTGAACCAGATGCATAACATTTGTAAGTTTTAATGCAGTGCAAAAAGATTAAATTGTTTCAGGAGTGATAATATGAGAAATAGGGCTTGTTTGTTTAAACTTTAATAAAACAAAAAAAGACAATATTTAAACTTTAACTTCAGTTCTAAAGCTAATAGATTATATGCAGGGCGCGATTTAACTAAACGGAAACAAAGTTCTAGAGCGAGTGTGTTTAGCCGCGTGTTTCCCGGGGCTCACAGCGCCGAGAAACTAAGGCTGTAAAACATGACTTGTGTTTGATAATGAAATAAAAATGAAATCGCTTATTGTCACAAGTAGGCTTCAATGAAGTTACTGTGAAAAGCCCCTAGTCGCCACATTCCGGCGCCTGTTCGGGGAGGCTGGTACGGGAATTGAACCATGCTGTTGGCCTGCCTTGGTCTGCTTTAAAAGCCAGCAATTTAACCCAGTGTGGTAAACCAGCCCCAATATAAGGGACCTCAATGGGGAACACGCGACCATGGCCGCACATAGCACCGTTTTGTACACTGAGAAACTCCGCTCGCCGGATCTCCTCAGTGTAGCGCAAGATCAGGATGCCATTTTTAAATGGTGTCCCACTCGCCAAGGCCCCCAAAGTGACCCCTGACCCCACTAATACCCAATGCACTTGCGTCCCCCAACACCCGCGCAGGGCACCCAGGGCCCAATCACATCCGCACGAAAATGCCAGCTTTGGAACTTGGCAGTGCCAACCTGGCACACTGGCAGTGCCAGCCTGGCACTCATGGTACTGCCAGGGTGCCACACTGGCCTCCCTGCCCAAAGGGCATGCACCTGGGGTCCTCTGATCCCCTGAGAGACCCCTATATGTGCCATTCATCTCTTCCCCGTTTGTGAAGACCAGTACTGAACGGCACCGTTCGAGGTCTCCGAGCTGAAGTCGACTGACCCCACGCTCAGTAACTCACTCAGGAATCTGCACATTAAAGCGTGACCAGCTGTATATCGTTAGTGTGCAGATTTCGTAAAATATGACCCCGCCCACAATGGGTGGGTTTAACATTGCAATCCGATCTCGCGAGACGTTGCGAGCCAGGTAGATCCCTGGAGCGTGTTCTCCCGGCTTTTATCAACCACGCAGCATGACCATTAAATCGTGCCCGCAGTTTCTTTTTTTTTTTATAAATGTTTTTATTCAGTTTTCGTATTTTATATTGAACAAATTACAAATTGTTAGGAGAGAGAAAAAAAAACAAACAAAAACAAACACGCAAAAATTAACATACATATTTACAGGTAAGCATCTTCGTAGTAGTAACTGCGCCCCCCCCCCCCCCTCAACATGTTTATTTAGCTTGGTTTTGGGCCTTAGCTAGCCATCGAACCCCCGTAACGAACCTGTAGCCCCCCCCCCCTCCCGCTACCTTCCCCCGACTATTCTTCCTCTTGTACATTGGCCACAAATAGGTCCCGGAACAGTTGCATGAATGGCTCCCACGTTCTGTGGAAGCCGTCGTCCGACCCTCGGATGGCAAATTTGATTTTCTCCATTTGGAGAGATTCCGAGAGGTCGGACAGCCAGTCCGCAGCTCTGGGCGGTGCTGCTGACCGCCAGCCAAACAGGATTCTACGGCGGGCGATCAGGGAGGCAAAGGCAAGGGCATCCGCCCTCCTCCCCAGGAATAGATCTGGCTGTTCTGAAACCCCGAAGACCGCCACTATCGGGCATGGCTCCACCCTCACTCCCACCACTTTGGACATTACCTCGAAGAAGGCTGTCCAGTACTCCACGAGTCTGGGGCAGGACCAGAACATGTGGGCGTGGTTGGCCGGGCCTCTTTGGCACCGTTCACATCTGTCTTCCACCTCCGGGAAGAACCTACTCATACGGGTTCTTGTTAAGTGGGCTCTATGTACCACTTTAGTTGCGTCAGGCTGAGCCTTGCGCACGTGGAGGTGGAGTTGACCCTATGCAGTGCTTCGCTCCAGAGTCCCCACCCGATCTCCATCCCCAGGTCGTCCTCCCATTTCCTCCTTGTTGCGTCCAGTACGGTGTCGTCCCTATCTACCAGTCGGTCATACATGTCACTACAGTTCCCTTTCTCTAGGATACTTGCGTCCAGTAGGTCTTCCAGTAGTGTCTGTCGTGGCGGTTGTGGGTACGTCCTTGTCTCCTTTCGTAGGAAGTTTTTGAGCTGCAGGTACCGTAGCTCGTTCCCCCCAGCTAGCTGAAATTTCTCTGTCAGTTCGTCCAGTGTTGCGATCCTGTCGTCCGTGTATAGGTCCCTGACTGTCAGTGTCCCCCCGTCCTGCCTCCACCTTTTGAAGGTGGCGTCGGTCAGTGCTGGTTTGAACCTATGGTTGTTGCAGATGGGAGCCCTGTTCGACATTTTGGTCAGGCCAAGTTGCTGCCGCAGTTGGTTCCAGGATTGGAGGGTGGCTGTCACCACTGGGCTGCTGGAGTGTTTTTTGGGTGGGGATGGGAGTGCTGCCGTGGCGAGGGCCCGGAGGGAGGTTCCCATGCAGGAGGCCTCCTCCGCACGCACCCACTCAGCTTCTGGCTCCTGGATCCATCCCCTTACTCGCTCGGCTGTTGCTGCCCAGTGGTAGAATTGTAGATTCGGGAGGGCTAACCCTCCCCTGGTTTTTGTTTTTTGTAAGACCTTCTTTGGGATCCTAGCATTTTTACCCCCCCATACGAACGCCATGATGAGTTTGTCCAGCGCTTTGAAAAAGGCCTTGGGGATGTAGATCGGAATGGATCTAAACAGGAAGAGGAACCTGGGCAGTACGTTCATTTTGATCGTCTGAACTCTCCCCGCGAGGGAGAGCGGGAGTGTGTTCCATCTTTGCAGGTCCTTTTTAACTTCCTCCGTCAGGCTGGTGAGGTTCCATTTGTGGATCCCTTTCCAGTCATGGGCTATTTGGATCCCCAGGTAGCGGAATTTATGTCGGGCTTGTTTGAACGGCAGCCCCTTTAGGGCTCCCCCCCCCCCCCCCCCCCTTGCGGGTGTAATGGGAAGATCTCACTTTTGCTCATGTTGAGTTTGTAGCCCGAGAAGGCTCCAAACTCTTTCAGGAGCGCGATGATTCCGTCCATGCTGCTTTGTGGGTCCGAGATATAGAGGAGCAGATCATCCGCATAGAGTGAGACTCTGTGCTCTCTACCTCCCCTTCGGATCCCCCTCCAATTTTTTGCTGCCCTGAGCGCGATTGCTAGCGGTTCGATTGCTAGTGCGAACAGCAGCGGGGACAGTGGGCATCCTTGTCTGGTGCCCCTGTGCAGCTGGAAGTATTGGGAGTTGGTATTGTTGGTCTGTACACTCGCCATGGGAGCGTTGTACAGGAGCTTTACCCAAGCTGTGAACCCTGTTCCAAGCCCGAACCGCTCCAGTACCTCTATGAGGTATATCCATTCGACTCTGTCGAAGGCCTTTTCTGCGTCCAGGGAGACGATCACCTCTTGTGTTCTCTCCCCGGAGGGGGTCATTATCACGTTCAGCAGGCGCCTGATGTTCGCGGTCAGCTGTCTACCTTTGACAAAGCCCGTCTGGTCCTCTGTGACCACCTCAGGTACACAGTCTTCTAGCCTTTTGGCTAGGATTTTGGCCAGTATTTTGGCGTCTGCATTCAGCAGAGATATGGGTCTGTATGACCCACATTCCGTTGGGTCTTTGTCTTTCTTAGGTATCAGCGAGATTGAGGCCTGTGCTAACGTGGGTGGCAACGTGCCCCTAGCTAGCGAGTCTGTGAACATCTCCCGCATGTGCGGGGCCAGCGCTGTCGCAAATTTTTTGTAGAAGTCCGCCGGGAATCCGTCCGGTCCCGGCGCCTTCCCCGCCTGCATGGAGCTAATGCTCTCCATGATCTCTCCCAGTGCTAGTGGTGCTTCCAGATCCCGTTTTCTGCCCTCTCCCACAACTGGTATGTTCAGTCCGTCAAGAAACCGGTTCATCCCAGCCTTCCCCGTTGGGGGCTCTGAGGTGTACAGCTCTTGGTAGAAGGCCTTGAAGGTTTTGTTAATCTTCTCTGGTTCTGTTTCCAACGTGCCTCTGGTATCTCTGATTTGCGCAATTTCTCTGCTGGCTGCCTGCTTTCTCAGCTGGTGGGCCAACAGGCGGCTGGCTTTGTCTCCGTGTTCGTATAGGGCCCCGCGTGCCTGGCGGAGTTGGTGTACTGCTTTCCTGGTGGAGAGCAGGTCAAAGTTCCTTTGTAATTCTTTTCTCTCCGCCAGGAGTTCTAGTCGGGGCCTCGGAGTATTTATGGTCTACCTCCAGTATGGAGTCGACCAGCTTCTGCCTAGCCACCCTTTCCTCCCTATCTCTTTGCGCTTTGTAGGCTATGATTTCCCCTCTTAGTACGGCCTTAAGCGCTTCCCAGAACGTGGAGGGTGAGACCTCCCCGTTTTGGTTGATCTCAGTGTACTCCGCTATGGCTGCGCTATCCTTTCGCTGAAGGCCTTGTCAGCTAGTAAGGCACCGTCCAACCTCCATTTGGGGCGCTGGGCCCTTCCCGTCTCTAGCCGCACATCCATGTAGTGTGGAGCGTGGTCTGATATCACAATTGCGGAGTATTCCACCTTGTCTATCTCTGGAAGCACCGTTTTCCCCACCACAAAGAAGTCAATTCTGGTGTACACGTTGTGTACTGGGGAGAAGAAAGAGAATTCTTTCTCCCCCGGGTGGGCGAATCTCCAGGGGTCTACTGCTCCCATCTGCTCCATATAGTGGCTGAGTTCCCTTGCCATGTTTGAGGTTTTCCCCGTTCTGGGGTTTGATCTGTCCGTCGTTGGGTCCTGTACACAGTTGAAGTCCCCCCCCATGATTAGTCGGTGCGTCGCTATGTCCGGGATTTCTGCCATGGTCTTTTGGATGAAGCTCGTGTCGTCCCAGTTGGGCGCGTACACGTTAACTAGAACTACCGGCGCCCCATCCAGGGCCCCGCTGACCATGACATACCGTCCCCCTGGGTCCGTAACCGTCTTTGTCGCCCTAAACATTGTCCTCTTGCCAATCAGGATCGCCACCCCCCTGGCCCTTGCCCCATAACAGGAATGATAGGTTTGTCCCACCCAGCCCTTTCTTACCCGCAGTTGGTCCTGCTCCCTCAAGTGCGTCTCTTGGAGGAAGACTATGTCGGCCCTCATGTTTCTAAGGTGGGTGAGGACTCTAGATCTCTTCACTGGGCCGTTAAGTCCCCTTACGTTCCAGGTGACTATTCTGGTGGGGGGCTTCTGCCCCCTTGCTCCTGTGGGGTTAACCATATTTGTCCGGTGGACGCGCCCCTGCCCTCTGGGGTTTCCCTATGTTAGGGGGCCGTCCAGGATGTCCACTATCACTGCTCTCCCCATGCGGTCGGGTCCCTGCGCTCCGGGGTTCCCCCTTGTCCCGGGGACACCCGCCATGGCCGTCCACTTTGTGTCCGCCACGCGGGTAGTCCCCTGCACTCCGGGGGGCCCCTTCACCCACAGACCGTACTGGGTGGGTGCTTGCAGCAGTTCCCTGTTTCGAGCCCTTGTCTGTGGCACTTTGTGGCCCTATTCCCTTACTGGCCTCTTTTGTCCCTTCGTCCCTGCGTTTCCCCTCCCTGGTCTCTCGCCCCCCGGGTGCCCCCCCCCCCCCCCGCTCTATCCCTTTCGGGGATACCCCTGTGTACCCCTCCATTGCCCCTCTCTCCCCCATTCCTGTCCCCATTTGCTCTCCCACCTTTGATGGGTGATCCCCCCCCTCCCCTGCCTGGCGCCTTCCCCCCTGTTGGGGGTGCGCTGCGGCCCTGCTCTGTTGCGCGCCCCCTTCGCTAGCTTTCCTGCTAGCACGGTGGCTCCCCTCTCGGAGGTTGCTGTCCCGCTTCCCCTCTCCCCTCTCCAGTACTCCCGTTCCCTCGTGCCGGGGCCTGGCCTCCCACCTGGAGCGGGCCCTAGGGCATTGGGTTGTTTTCCGTTCTGGGTGTTTCTGCCAGGGGGGAGGGGGCTGGCTTTGCCTCGCCCCTCCCCACCCCCCCGTCGGCATGACGTGTCTCCTTGCCATGGGCCCCTCGTCCCTACTTCCCATGGCGTTTTTCCAGCCCGTGCTCCTCGACGAATCTATTCGCCTCGGCAGGGGCTGTAAAGAAATATTCCTTGTGTTGGTATGTGACCCAGAGTTTTGCTGGGTACAGCATACCAAAACGTACTTTGTTCTTATAGAGAGCTGCTTTCGCTCTGTTGAACTCCGCCCGTCTCTTAGCTATGTCCGCTCCAAAATCCTCGTAGATTCGGATGGCGTGCCCGTCCCAATTGCAGGCTCTATTCTCCTTGGCCCAGCGCAGGATTGTCTCCCTATCCCGGTACCGGTGCAGTCTGGCTATAACTGCTCTCGGTTTTTCCCCTTCCTTGGGCTTCGGGCGCAGTGACCGATGAGCTCTGTCCATTTCCGGTGGGGTGGGAAAAGTTTCCCGCCCCACTAAGGAGCCCAGCATCGCAGCCACGAATGTTGTGGGATTTCTACCCTCTATCCCCTCTGGCAGGCCCACTATCTTGATATTTTGCCTTCTCGAGCTGATCTCCTGGTCGTCTACCCTGCCCTTCAGGCTCCCCTGTGTTGCACTCAGTTTCACCATTCCCCTCTCCAGGGATATGACCCGGTCGCTCGCGTCAGTCGCTGCCTTCTCCAGCTCTTTAATGGTTGCCCCCTGGGCTTCCAGTATCTTCCCTTGGGCTTCCAGTATCTTCCCTTGGGCATCCACTTTCTTCTCCAATCTGGTCAGAACCTGCTGCACCCCTGACATGGCCCTGCTCACTGCTGCCTGTGCTGCGGCCTCTGCGTCTGCTTTTAACTCTGCCTTGAATGCCTGCAGCTGCTCCCTCACCACCTCGGCAAAGGCTTCCTTCCAATTCACGCCCCCCTCTAACCCCAGGGGAGAGGTTGCCCGCCCGTCCAGCTCTTCTGGATGCGGCGAAGCATCCTTCCCGCCGCTTCGCGTGTTGACTCGTTCGCCCGAGCTGGCTTTCCCTTTGCCCAGTCTACTTCCGGTGCCCCCTTTCTCTTGGCTCCTTTCTGGCACTTTTTTCTCCCCCTTCCCCTTCATCTTTTCTTCTCTCCTTGTTCTTCTTTTTCCCCCTTTTCCGCACCCTATTTTTATTTTATTTATTATTATATATCTATATATGTATATATATATATATATATATATTTTTTTTTAAATTTATTTCCCCTACCCCTTTTCTCTTTACCAGTTTTCTTTTGGGAAGAACAGAAATACAAGTCTCTTTTTTCTTTTTTCCCCACTCAACCAGGAGAGAGAGTCCCTTTGTCTTTGCCACGTGGTGGTCACAGCAGTTGGGGGGGGGGGGGGGAGGGGCGAGTGGGCCGGTGGTCGCTGCTGGTTGGGGGGGGGGGTTGTGTCCCCGCTGCTGGCTGGGGGGGGGGGTGGTTGTGTCCCCGCTGCTGGCTGGGGGGGGGGGGGGGGTTGTGTCCCCGCTGCTGGCTGGGGGGGGGGGGGGGGGGGGTTGTGTCCCCGCTGCTGGCTGGGGGGGGGGGGGGGGTTGTGTCCCCGCTGCTGGCTGGGGGGGGGGGGGGGGTTGTGTCCCCGCTGCTGGCTGGGGGGGGGGGGTTGTGTCCCCGCTGCTGGCTGGGGGGGGGGGGGTTGTGTCCCCGCTGCTGGCTGGGGGGGGGGGGGGTCCCCGCTGCTGGCGGGGGGGGGGGGGGGGGGGGAAGAGAAGAGGGGCCGCCGCACCGCTCCTGGCCCGCGTGGAGGGGGGGGGGGGAGAGAAGAGGGGCCGCCGCCGCCGCACCGCTCCTGGCCCGCGTGGGGGGGGGGGGGGGGGAGAGAAGAGGGGCCGCCGCCGCCGCACCGCTCCTGGGTCGCGTGGGGGGGGGGAGAGAAGAGGGGCCGCCGCCGCCGCCGCACCGCTCCTGGCCCGCGTGGGGGGGGGGGGGGGGGGGGGGAGAGGGGATGGACCTGCTGCTGTTGGGCCCCCCCTGTCGCCGCTCCGGCTCCTCCGCTCCGGCTCCTCCGCTCCCGCTCCGGCTCCTCGGCTCCTCCGCTCCGGCTCCTCGGCTCCGGCTCCTCGGCTCCGGCTCCTCGGCTCCTCCGCCCCGGCTCCTCCGCTCCGGCTCCTCCGCTCCGGCTCCTCGGCTCCTCCGCTCCGGCTCCTCGGCTCCGGCTCCTCGGCTCCCGCTCCGGCTCCTCCGCCGGCGCTCCTCCTCCGCCGTCCAGCCTGTCGGGGGGGGGGGGCTGTTCCTCCTGCTGTCCACCGCTTGCGGGAGCCCCTCTCCCTGCGACCTCCTCGCTCGCCGCCCGGAAGTCAAGTCTCGTGCCCGCAGTTTCTGAACCTCAACAGACTAGTTCCCATTAGAAAACACTGTGACACACCGCTCTCATGCCACTTTCACAGACATTAAAGGAAATACTTGCATTTACAAAGCAACTTTTCTTCTGCTAGGGAAATTCATTCTGCACCCTTTTCCAAAGCCTGCCTTGGTGGCAACTTTCATGGCCTCTCTGCTCAGTTTTTATAGACTTCTCCTGTAACAGTTCAAAAAAAAAATTTCTTCCTCTCTCTCAGCTCCGTCACCCCCTCAAACAAAAATTCTCCCCTAAGGTGGCCAGAATTGAATCCCTTTTCATTATCTTGGCTAATTGCCTACTCCTGGATACACAAAAGAACAGAGCTATGCATTCATATGCAGCTAACTTTCCTTTGATGGACAAATAGGTAATCAGACTCTGTGATGGGATAATGGCTGGTGAAACAAGGTTTCTCCAAATGACAATGGATCCTGGGTGGATCACCTTGGCTGAACCGGGGCATCCTGTGTATTCCCACTAACAAGGTTAAGTCTAAATGGGACAAGCTAACTCAGGCGGCTGACGCATCCCGCCGACTCTGCTGCTAGCAATCTTTTTAACCCCTCAACTGCCTGTTACATGTTGGACCCCATTTCTGGACTCAAGTTCCAAATATGTCCCGATCGTGACACTACTCTATTGGACGCCTCTTCAATTGTCTTGCAAATTTGTTCCTCAAATACTTTTCTCCTAGTTGGTGACCAGTAACACGGAGTTTCCTAGGTGGACAATCATACTTGGTGACAGGTGATCGCCGAAAAAGACTAATTGGTGGCCACTCGACTACGCCGATTTCACGACGGCCATCCCGATTTTTATCGGGAGCGGAGAATACCGCCCATAGAGATTGAGATGAAGAAGAAAAAGTGTGCTTGTGTCAAATGTCAGGTGGATAATGGAATGGGAAACCAGGCGAATAGGAAACCAGACTTAATGTTCGCCTTAATCAATTCTGCCACTCCTATCTTTGCTGAACCCCTCACATCAAAGAATATTTAATACCTAGTCTTTCCTGTCTTTGAGGAACAAGAAAGTTATCTATTCTACTTGGGATTAGGAGAGTGTCCATACTGTATAACAGCCAAGGTGGGCTTAGAGGAGGACGACCCAGCCCTAGGAGAGGAGTGGTAATATGACTGGAGTTGTAGTCTACAGGCTCGGATTAATACTCGAGAAACATGCAACCAATCCCAATAATACTTAATTGATTAATAAATCTGGCGTAAAATGCAGGTCTGATTAATAATAATCATGAAACAACCAGATTGTCAAAACAAAACCACGTCCTTCAAGAGAGGACTCAGCCAGTCTCACATGTGACCATACGGTTGATGCTTAACTGAACTCTAGAATGGTGTTGCCAGCCACTCAGCTGTATCAAAACACTGCAGAAAAAAAGCACTGTGGGTGTGCCTATATCACATGGGCTGTAGTGGTTACCTAAAAGCAACCCACCGCCAAGGACAATTAAGGATGGACAATAAACGTTGGCATGGTCAGTGATGCTTTTATCAATCACTTCAACAAAATGTTAAAAATACATTTTCTTCACATGGTGAAGGATGGTAAACAAAGCGGGTAATGACACAATTGATCACTAAACAGGAGCTATTTTGGATTTTTGGTAAGCTTTGAGCAGGGTTCTTTCTACAGGAAAGACTTCAAATTTTAAAAAGCACATACGTGCTTCCAGGATGGAACATGGAAGTCAATAAGACATTAACTTAAAAAGTAGGAAACAGAGATTTCCTGACTGTGCACAAAAGCACTTCTCAGCAGTAACGCCAGCTTGAGCTTCAAAAGACACATATGACCTTTCAACACGATGACTGTTCCACTTGCAGAACATTACTACCTATGTCACCATCGCATCCCAACTGTCACGGAAACATTTTACATCATTGTCATCCTCAGGGTAGGGTTTTTTCAACATTCTCCTGACTGGCATCTCTATCCCCAACCTACACAAATTCCAATTCTTTCAGAAGTTTGCATCCTAAACAGCACAATGAAGTCCCTGGACTCATTGGTCCTCACAGTCTCCTCGTCTCCCTGCCCATAAAAGAGTCCAGCGTCTTTATCCTTTTCCGCTGGGAGCCTGAATCCACTTTACCTTTGGAATCTTCTCAAGCTCCATGTCCCACTTCTTCCATGTGAATTGAACCACCCATCAGCTTCGCCACTGGTGCCAGGACATCAACCAGCACATCCTTACACTCTGACCATTTCTTACAAACTTCTTTACCTTATTGTTACGGTCAGTTCCCTCGAACAATATTTCAGATCCAATCTCTGAGAGGGATGAGGTTAATGAGATATAGTGACTCATAGTGGCCACTGACATTTGGGTGTGTTGCTGAGAAATCTGTGGGACTTGTTTAGGTCGCACCAGCCATGTAAAATGCAGAGTGGTGTGTTCAACCAGAATTTGCCTGTCAATTCATATCTATCTTGTTTTAATTCCACATATTGGAGTGTAAGAGTGTAAATTGTGTTATGTTTCTGACTTTGTATATTAAAGTTCACTTTGTTTGTTTAAAATCATTGGTTAGCGCTGCTGCCTCACAACGCCAGGGACCCGGGTTCAATTCCGGCCTCTGTCTGTGTGGAGTTTGTACGCTTTTCCCACGTGTGCGTGGGTTTCCTCCGGTTTCCTCCCACAGTCCAATGTGTGCAGGTTAGATGGATTGGCCGCGCTAAATTACCCCTTAACGTCCAGGATGTACAGGTAAGGTTCTGGGTAACGGGGATAGGGTGGAGTGGACGGGGTGTGTAAATGGGTATATAAATGAGTGCTCATTCAAAGGGTCAGTGCAGAATCAATGGGCCGAATGGGATTCTATTATTCTACTAACCGGATCATAATATCCGACTGTTTCTAATCTAAATAACTGGCTCGCATACAGATATCGACTGTAACCTGGTCAAATTTGCTGATGGCATATAAATAGGGAGTTGTGGAGAAGTGGAAGCACCAGTGAATTGGCAGCAGACATTAGATCTGTTCTGCAGACACGCAGTAAATGAAATGTGACATTGATGAAGCAAAGCATTACCGTTAACATGTTGCAAAATGCTGGGCAAATCAATACAAGGAATGGAATTAAATTTGCACCAGATAAATACAGCTGCTTCTATCAGTTAGAAGGAAGACTTGTACAGTCCGGTTCTCACTTGGATCTCACCAGTGACTCATGCGAGAGAATTGAATAAGATTTCATGAACGCCGTCACAAGGTGTGCAAGGCTTGTATCAGAAAGCAGGAAACAATGCAGAGTGACTTCAGAAAGAGCTATGGGAGCAACAGTAAATATTGTCAAAAGCTCGTAATATATCACCAGCAATATATGTACATAAAAAACAGTATACATATATATACACAATGATATATATGTAAAAAGTAGCAATGTTTAGCCAGTGATATATATTTTATGTAAAACAGTATATAGTGATCTTTATGTAAAAGCTATCAATATATAGCTGGTGATATGTGTATACAATATATATAAAACAGTACGTATACATGTGTGTGTGTGACTGTTATATAAAAGAGTGATTATATATAGAAAAGCTTGCAATATATAGCCAGTTACATTTTTAAAACAGTATATATAAATTATATATATAAAAAGTTAGAAATATGTGGCAAGTTATATATATAAAACATATGTAAAAGCTAGCAGTGTATAACTGGTGGCTGTGGAGTGTAAAATTCTTCTGGCTTAACATGGGGCCCAAGGATGAAACTGACATTGCAGACTGGCTGCTCCCCCCACACCCCGCCACCACACCACACCCCCCTCAACATCCTGGGGAAGAACATGGAGCAGAAGATGAACCACACCAGCCATAACAATATCGTCACTACAAGAGCTAGTCAGAGGCTGGGAATTCTGCAACGAGTAAATCACTCTCGAACTCCCCAAACCCTGTCCACCATCTTAAAGAAACAAGTCAAATATTAAAAGACTGTTTATTTATAACAGAAGAAAAAATAAGCATGTAATGACAAAAATAGAACAAGCATCTGCTAAACTAACTATTCCCCAACCCATACCACCCTCACCCCAGACACACACAAGACAGACACATGGGGCGCGATTCTCCGCAACGGCTGACGCCGGCGTGAAACCCGGAGTGTTTCACAACAGCGTCGGAGGCCGCTCCTCGCCCCCTATTCTCTCTCTCCCCCCCCCCCCCCCCCCCCCCCCGGGGGCTAGTAGCGGCGTTGTGGGGAACTCGGCCGCCTGTCCTTGACGCTAGCGTCAAGGCAGCGCGCCGATAATGACGCGGCCGGTGGCGCCTAAGTGACGTCAGCCACGCATGCGCAGTTGCCGTCTTCCCCTCCGCTGCCCCGCAAGACATGGCGGCGGAGGGGAAAGAGTGCGTCTCTTAGAGTCACCGGCCCGACGATCGGTGGGCACCGATCGCGGGCCAGTCCCCTCCCGAGCACGGCCGTGGTGCTCGATCGCCTCTCCGCCCCCCACAGGCCCCAAACTTACTTTTCGCGCGATGTTCACGCCGGCAACGACCAGGTGTGGTGGCCGCTGGCGTGAACAGGTTGGGAACGTCAGGTCGCTCGGCCCATGCGGGCCGGAGAATCGTGGGTCACCGTGAAAAACGGTGATCCGCAATTCTCCGAGCGGCGTGTCGCAAAACGCGACACGCCATTTTGGGGGGGGGTGGAAGAATCGCGGGGGGTGCCAGAGCGGCCCTCCCGCGATTCTCCCACCCGGCCTGGGGAGCGGAGAATCGCGCCCATGGTGAGTGGTAGGAAAGGGTCAAATAGCAGGTATTAATCTGGGAGGTTCGAGGGGAGTATCTTCATTGGTGAAGTTGTGGTCTTTGTAGGTGATGTCCGTCTCCGAATGCCAGGTATTGCAAACCATCGGTGTGATCGGGAACTTTTAGTATCTACCTTAAGTTGGAACTCTCGGGTTGGAAGATTTCTTTAGGAATTGCCTTCATTCCCACTGACCTGGACGTACACAGATAATTTCACTTTGGTCAATGCAATTCTTGCATGGACCATTAGCCTCATGGAGTTCAATCTACCATCCGCCACACGAGGGTTGAAATAGATTTTTAAACAGCCTCTCTGCCAGCGGCTGGCACTGGACTGTCACCTTCCATATCCTGATAGTGCTTAAACCAGCTCTTGGCTGCCCTTGGGAGTCTGAACAGAACAGAAATGACTACTTGCCCATAGCTCCCAGGTTGTGCAAGAAGAGGAATGTTTTCTTGTCACAAGTCCCCAGCTGAGAGAGATCTGCTTTAGCTTCCAATAGAACTTCTAAAAGGCTGGCTGGAAGCATTTTAAATCGCGAGGCAGAGGGGTGGCAGGGAGAGCCTAGACTGGCTATGTGCTGCTTTCCAAGTCTGTACAGAACTCAGAGACAAAAATGGAGCTTTCCTGGGTTTTTTTCAGAACATTGTGAAAGGCTGCACCAATCCCAATCAAGAACAGAAGATGTCACAGAATTTCCTAAGCGCTGATGGGCTGCTTGCCAAGTCCATAAAAATGACATCAAGAGATGTACCGCAGAACATATTGAATCATGGGGTCTGTCTGATCAGTCCAAATGGCAGCTTGCGGGGGGGGGCTTCCCGAGTTTAAAATGGAGATTCGCAAAGAACGGAGGAAAAAACAGACAGTATTAGAAAACAAGCAGTTTGCAGAGTTCTTCTGTATATTCGGTCTGCAGAAAGCAGACAGCACTGAAACCAGCAGCCATACATATTAAATGAGCAATTCCCGGGCACAATAGATACAATTAAGGATGACCAAGGTAAAGCCAGACTCCTCGGCGCCAGCAGGAGTCCAAGACAAAAGAAGCTAACGAGCACCCAAGGACCGCCCAGCGATCAGGAAACAGCCCAGTATTGGGGAATTCAAACCGATCGATTGGTACGTGATCCAATCGATTGGAGTCAGGTACGGGGGCCGCCAAAAAGGGTGCAAAGCCCCTGGGGCCTATAAATTGGAGGCCCCAAGTTCAATTCGGTTTTCTTGGCAGGGTCTCCCAGCTGCTCGAAACAACCCTTGACAGAGACCTGCCTAGCAGCTGCACCAACAAGTAAGTGTCCAGTCAACGCACGCTACGAGATAGGCGCTCCTGACCCTTAGTCCGTGCCAGCTGGAAGCCTGCAGTCTCAGGATTAAACAAGAGGCCATCGTTCCCTGACCCAGTGGGTTCCTTTTCTAGAAGATAAGTATTGGCCTTTAGTGGTAGAAGTAGCTTAGTTTTGTAGTATTTATGCATGAGCAGCGATTGACTGTGTATATAATAAATGTGTTTTGATTTGAACCTTACTAACTGGTGTATTGGGTTATTGATCTGCACATGAACTTGAACCTCATGGTGGTATCATAAAGATACCTGGCGACTCTAGAGCAAGGTTATAAAACAAAGCCACTTGAGTGTAAAGCACACTTAGCAAAACGAGCAAGACCTACATCAGACACCATCCAGGACAAAGCAGCCCGCTTGATCGGCACCTCATCCATCACCTGAAACATTTGTTCCCTCCACCATCAGTGCTCAGTGGCAGCATTGTGTACCATCTACAAAATGTCCTTTGACAGCACGTTCCAAACTCGTGACATCCACTATCCAGAAGGACAAGGACAGCAGATGCATGGGAAGACCAGCACCTCCTATCCTGACTTTGAACTTTCTGGAACTCCCCTCGTAACAGCACCATGTGAACTGTAGCACTTTAAGAAGGCAGCTTAGCACAATCAAGGGTAACTAGAGATAGACAACAAATACTGGCCTTGTGAGAAATACTTACGACTCTTGAAAGAATATAAAGTGCGATGTTCAGCCATCATGAGCATGGAACAAGCCTAATGACCTAGTTGGTCTTTTCCTGCCTGTAATCTATTTATTATATTTCATGTGCTCGGATAGGAAGTTGAAAGTCTGCACAAGTTAAACCCATAAGTTAAACTTTAAAAAAAGGACAGAAAGTAGGAAAAAAATGATCCACATGTGAAAGCAGTGAATTATGAAGAAAAATTAGATAAACTTTATAATAGAGTCTGGAAAGATAGTGATTAAGGGAAATGCTTAAGAAAGTATAGAAAAATATCAAGTGTTACAGATAATGTGAACCTTCAGAATTACTTCAAAGCACAAAAGGGAAAGCAGTGCCAGGCAAAGAGCTTCTAATAGTTTAAAGTAAATTTAGAACAGGGGTGAAATTCTCCGCTCCTGGGAAAAATCGGGAGGGCCATCGTGAACTCGGCCGAGTTTCACGACGGCCTCGGAAGCCGCTCCTCGCCCCCTATTCTCTCCTCCCGGCGGGGCGAGGAGCGGCGTTCCATAAATCTCGGCCGCGGGGGCGTCGCTCCGAGAATGACACGGCCGGCGCGCCTAATGCCGTCAGCCGCGCATGCACAGGTTGGTCGGTTCCAACCCGCGCATGCGCGGCTGACGTCATGACGCTGACGGCATGAACCCGCACATGCGCGGTGGCCGTTTTTCCCCTCAGCCGCCCCGCAAGACGTGGCGGCTTGATCTTGCGGGGCGGCAGAGGGGAAATAGTGCGTCCGATTTGGACGCCGGCCCGATGATCGGTGGGCACCAATCGCTGGCCTGTCCCCTCCCGAGCACAGTCATGGTGCTCTTTCCTTTCTAGGCCACCTACAAGCCCCAAACGGGCTTCTCACTCCCGTTTCATGACGGCAGCGACCAGGTGTGTTTGCCGCCGTCGTGAAACGGCCGCGAACGGCAGGCCCATCGGCCCATCGGGTCGGAGAATCACCGTTCGCCGTGAAAAACGGCGAGCTCCGATTCTTCCGAGCTGGGGGGGGGGGGGGGGGGGGGGTGAATTTTGTCGGGGGGCCCTCCCACGATTCTTCCACGCTGTGTGGGGAGCGGAGAATCGCGCTCCAGATGTTTGAAAAGTCTAGTTTTCTCAAGAGTTGACCAATCTTTGGAAGAGTCTAGAAGCAAATCATCACTGGAGATTGTTCAAAATGCAATTAGATGCCATGACAACAGAGAACGGATAGGATTAGATCCAATGGCAAAATGGATTTTTCTCAACATTGAATGTTGTGGATTTGGTGTAGGTCTCATCTTTTGACTGTGAATGTTAGGGAACAATATCAATTTGTGATGGCCAGATGTCCAAAGTTCTGGAAATTATAAATGATTGCAGGCAGAAAAACAGAAGGTGCTGGAAATACTCAGCAGGCCTGGCAGCGTCCGTGGAAACAACCTTTCCTCAAAACACGAAAATGTTAGAGATGTCGTAACTTTGAAGCAAGGCATTGAAAAGGGGGAAGGGAAAAAAAGTTAACATCCGGGGTGGAGGGAAGGTGAGGTTCAATAACAAAAGATTTCATGGTGCAAGGCCAAAGCAAGGTGGTAACGGGTATAGCAAAGTAACAAAAGACGCATCTAAATGAGGTGTGAATGGCCATATAGCAGCCGACCAAATGCAAAAGTGAGCAATAAGGAAGGAAACGAGACAGGAAAACAATGAACCAGCTGGACAAAAACACACAAAACAAACTAGAGTTTGTTTTACCATCTAAAATTGTTGAACTTAATGTTGAAGGCTGTAGAGAGTTCAATCAAAAGATGAGGCAATGTTCCTCGAGCTTGCGTTGAGAAAGTAATTGTGTTTTGCAATATTTCTAAACTAAAACGTTAGAGATGTTTTTTCTTGGTTTCCGTCACCAAGGGTTGATGTGCTTTGCCTGAGGTTTGTGGGCTCTGAGGTTTGCTGCTGTCCTCGTTTCAACAGACACCAGAAATATGTTTGACTGTGCTATGTCTGGGGCTGAGTGGAAAGGGTCAATGTTGAAGGAGTGAGGAAGGAGAGCTGAAACTCTAGGTTGCTGGCCCTCATGTTGAACATGGGGATCTGTCAGTATAGGGGCATTGATCGTTGATAGTTGTATGTTCAGCCTCAAGATCCTCCCAGCACCTTTCAAATCTCATAGTTGTATCTGCTGCCACTTACCATGGATTCCTGAGGTGGGTCCTGGCTGAAGGAAGTGAGAATTCCTTGAACTGCACTGTTGAGGGCAGCTACCAGGAAGCACATTTTCACATCAAGTGTAGTGGAGATCTGGATGTTTTATCTCCAAAAACACAGAGGCTAATTGAAAATTTTCAAACTGCAGTTGATGGATTTTTGTTAGAGAACTATAGAGAGGGAGCCATTTTGTTCAGATCTTGTTGGACAGTACAATTGAGAAAATAGATAAATTTCAAGACTCCAAAGGTGTCAAGGAAGTATGGGGAGAGCCCAGGAGTATGATGTCGAGACAGAGGATCAGCCATGATCATACTGGATGGTGGAACATGCTCGAAGGGCCGAATGGCCTACTCCTGCTCCCATTTTCTATGTTTATTATGAATCAAGTGCCATGGATGGCTTTCAAGTTGTCCCCAAAATCCCAATGATAGTAAATCAAGAGGGGATCAAAACGTACATCATAAGGGCCTATGCAGAATACCCACTGCAAAATTACACTTGAGGAGATGTTGATAGAGATGGTGGTTTATTGGTAATGCCGCTGAAATCACAATCCAGTAACTCAAACTAATGGGTTCAAGGGCAGCTGGTAAAGTCTGAAACCTGTTAACAAATCCACAATTGAAAGACAGTCTCAGTAATGGTGATCAGGAAATGACCATCGCTTCTCCACCATCCGGTTCACTACTGCCCTTTAGGAAGGAGATCTGCCATCCTTACCTGAACTGGTCAGGTCTACATGTGACTCCAGTCCCACAGCAATGTGGTTGACTCGTAATTGTGCTCGGAAATGACCAAGCAAGTCAGTTCCAGAGCAATTAGGGGTGGGCAACAAATGCTGACCTTGCTGGCAACACTCTCAAACCATGAAACCACAAAAGAAAGAAAAACACCCTTCGTTCTTATTGAAATCAAGATTTCCTAATGAAAACGAAAAGACATAAATTAAGCATCCCCAAGCAGTGTTCAGCTCGAAAGCTGCACTCCTCATTATATACACCGTGCATTAGGCAAATAATGGGTAGATAGAGTTCACTTAACACAAATGAATCATCAACAGTTTCCAGATGGGTTTGCACAGACCATGGAATGCATCCAACACATAATGTGACTTGCTGTGACAGTGAGGGTTGATTACACCACGTTATTCTGCACAAAACTCTGAACGAAATAAATGTTAGATTTTCTCAAAAGCAATCCTGACATGAGCAATCTTAACATGAGATGAGTCCCACTAACACACCCACAGGTCTTGTGAGGCACGACCAAATTTACATAATATTTATTTTCTCCTTTCAATCTCCGAGCCTCACAGCCAGTCACTCCATTTCCAAGATGGCCACTGTTCCAAACCTGCTGTTCGGAATGAATAACGACCCCCTTTGGTTCACACATCGCCAAACCTATCACTGCAGCTCCTTCTTAGACTGAGATTTTCTCAAAGGATCTTAATTGTTACGACAAACAAACAAGCTGCAATTTTAAAATATTTATTCCCAGGTTTGGACGTTGCTGCCATTTATTGCCCAACCGCAGATGGCTGATCATCTGTCTTGGGATTCTGCTAGAATCTATTATCAAGGAGTTTATAGCAGGATACTTAGAAAACCTTAATCAGATCAGACAGATTCAAAATGAATTTGTGAAAGGAAAATCATGTTACACTAATTTCTTAGAGTTTTTTCAAGGAGTACCAAGCAATGTGCATAAAGGGGAACCTGCAGAGGTGGTGTACTTGGTTTCCAGAAGGCCTTTAATAAGGGGCCACATCACAGGTTACCACACAAAGAAAGATTACATGGTATAATCTTTCCTTTACTGATTAAAAATCTATCTCAGCCTTGAACATACATAATGTACATAATGACCCAGCCTCTACAACCCTCTGCTGTAAAGAATTCCACAGATTCACTACCCTTCGAGAGGAGAAATTCCTCCTCATCTCTGTCTTCAATGGGCGACCCCTTACTCTGTGATTATGCTCTCTGGTCCTAGACTCTCCCACAAGAGTAGATATCCTCTCAGCATCTACCACTTCGCACAGTGCCTGAGTGACAGGAGTACTGGGGCACTGCCAAGGCGCGGGGCCGAGAGTGCTTGCCAAGTTGGGGGAATGGGAGGGAGCGAGGAGGGTTCCCAGAGCCTCCCTAAGTTTGAGTCCGTTGAATCGCGCCCAGAGTATAATGTGAGAAAATGTAAACTCATCCACTTTGGCAGAAAGAATAAAAAAGTAGTATATTATTTAAATGGAGAGAGATTGCAGAACTTGGTGGTCCAGAGGGATCTGGGTGTCCCGGTACATGAATCACAAAAAGTCAGTCTGCAGGTACAGTATGTGATTAAAGAGGCGCATGGAATGTTAGTGTTCATTGCAAGGGAAATGGAATATAGAAATAGGGAAGTTTTACTGCAGCTGCACAGGGCCTTGGTAAGACCACATCTGAAGCACTGTGTACAGTTTTGACCTCCTGATTTGAAGTAGGATGTAATTGCAGAAGTAACAGTTCAGAGGAGATGAATTTAACTCATTCCAGGGATGAGGGCTTATCCTGTGAAGAAAGATTGAATTTATACCCATTGGAGTTTAATCAAATAAAAGGTGATCTTATTGAAACATACAAGATCCTGAAGGGATTTGATTGAGTAGATACTGGGAGGATGTCTCCACTTGTGAAGGAGACTGGAACCTGGGAGCACAGTTTAAGTATAAGAGGTCTACAAGACAAAGATTAGGAGAATTTTTTTCTCTCAAAGGGTTGTTAGTAAATGGAATTCAGTGGCCAGGCTATTGAATTTAGTTAAAACAGCGTTAGTCAGATTTTTGAGATGCAAGGAGTTAACGATTGTGGGAGGGTAGGTGGCAGAGTGGTATTGTAACTGGATTAGCAATCCAGATACTCAGTGCTATGGGGTCCAGGTTCGAATCCTGCCATGGCAGATGGTGAAAATTGAATTCAATAAAAATCTGGAATTAAAAGCCCAATGATGACTATGAAACCCATTGTCGAATATCATAAAAACTTATCTGGTTCATTAATGTCCTTAAGGGAAGGAAATCTGCCGTCCTTGCCTAGTCTGACCTACATGTGACCCAAAGCAATGTGGTTAACTCTTAGCTGCCCTCTGAAATGGCCTACTAAGTCACTCCAGGGTAATTAGAGATGGGCAATAAACTCTGGCAGAGCCCGCAACACTACGTCTCACAAACGAATAAAAAAAAAGCAAAGTGAAGTTGAGACATAACCAGATCATCCGTACCAGCCTCCCCGAACAGGCGCCGGAATGTGGCGACTTGGGCTTTTCACAGTAACTTCACTGAAGTCTACTTGTGACGATAAGCGATCCTTATTATTATATTATCAGCCCTGATCTTCCCAGCAGGTCTCACAGCATCTGTGGAGAGAGAATGGAGCTAATGTTTCAAGTCTGGATGACTCTTTGTCAAAGGTGGGTCAACCAGAGTCACCCAGACTCGAAACATTAGCTCCATTCTCTCTCTACAGACGCTGTCAGACCTGCTGAGATTGTTCAGTACTTGCTTGGGTGGGGGGGTGTTCCAATTCCAGCATCCGCAGTAACTTGCTTTTATCAGCCCTGATCTTATTGGATGGAGGAGCAGATTCGAGGGGCTAAATGGCCTTCACCCACTCCTAAATCCTATGTACCTAACTTTATAGGTTCCCATTGAGAAGGTGGTGGAGAACCACCTTCTTGAAGTGCTGTAGGATGTGTAAAGATACCCTCACAGTGCTATTAGATAAGAGATTTTCACGATTCTGACAGTGACAATGAAGGAACAGCAAGTCAGGATGATGTGTGATTGTAAGTGGAGTTGGAGGTGATGGTTCATCATTGCACCAATGGCACTTGGTGCTTTCAGTTGATTTTATACGGGGAATATTCATCCAGGTTGCATTTATATTTAGGAACTATCTCAACTTAATTTGTCCTTCAAAGGCCTTACTTTTAATTCAAACAACTGAGAATCCAGATTTTAAATCATACATGAGGCAGGTATCCCGTGATGCAGCAAATCATACCTCAAGGCGTTAACACTTTGCCACAGGAAGAATGTAACGTAATAACACACTGTGAGTAAAGTTCCCATGCTGAGTCACATCAAAATGGAGAGGAGCCAAGTCTCAATGTAGATAGGAATGAGCGGAGAGATTGCAGCAGGCTCCTCTGTGTTCCCATACATAGATGGCAGGATAGTAGAGTAAAGGCCATGGTCAGACTGTCCGTGATTTATTGAATGGCGGATCAGGCCCAAGGGGCTGAATGGCCTACTCCTGCTCCTATTTCTTATCTTCTACTCTTACATGGACATAAGCAGTCTCCGAGAAACAGGCTGCAGCATCACGTTCCCACTTCTCCCTTCAGCTATGGATGTTATGTGGCCCAGGGAATAATGGCCAGCCCTGTTAGGATCTATGTTCATCTGAGTACCAGAGGTTACATACCCAGAAATGGGAAATCCTAACAGCATATGTGGTGCTCACCACGAATTTAGTACAGAGGCAAGCACATTAAAAAAGCAGAGATAGCTAGCTATCACTTCATAATATTAGTACAGCGATATGGTTAGAGGTAAGTGAGAGGGGCAACAACTATAACTTCCTATTTCAGTTCTTGCACAGAGTGTGTGCACAGGAGAAACGAAAGTCATTTTATTTCAAGGAGAAAGTAAATGTGCATTTATGTTTGTTTACCAACTTCCCAAATGCACAACTGAAATTACATTCATGCCCTGCAGTGTGTTATTCAAATATTTATACACAACAGATTACCCAAGAAAAGCAGTCAGCGTAGAATCAACAAATCGGTCACCATTATAACTGCGCGAGGGCACGCATGCACTATTTGCTTCTCAAAACCACCCAGATCTTTCCCAGCATATCTCGATATTCCCAGTACTTCCACTTGATGTGTTATCTGAGTTGGTTTAACATCGACTGCAACTGGATGCAGTGAGACTAGAAACAGGCTTCCAACACAGGAGATGGTCCAACACTGTTTTATTGAACCTGCTGGTTGCTGTACATAATCTGCTGTGGGTTGACACTCTATTAACCTAACTGATAACCTCCTACTGGCTTGACCGGACTAGCTCTCTGTCACATGGAGACGGTGTTCATGGCCTTGTGCACTCTAACTATCTCTGGAGCTGTATCCAGTGAGAAGAGGGAGAGTCTTAATGCCTTGTGTGTTTTATAGTAGTAGTGTCCTGCCTGGTGATTGGTTGTTCTGTGGCGTGTGTGTTCATTGGTTATCCTGTGTGTCAATCACTGCCTGTCTGCATCTCATCATATCCATGAGTAGATATGATGACACCACTGACTTGGCATTGTCCAAGATGCACTGCAGGAACTCACCAAGGCTCCTCAGGTGGCACCTTCCTAAACCCATAACCACTACTGTCTCGAAGGACAAGGGGCAGTAGATACATGGGACCATCACCACCTGCAAGTTCTCTTCCAAGTCACTCACCATCCTGACTTGGAAATTTATTGGCCGTTCCTTCACTGTCGCTGGGTCAAAATCCTGGAACTCGCTCCCTGACAGGACTGTGGGTGTGCCGACACCACAGGGACTGCAGTGACTCACCACCACTTCCACCTTCAAGGGCAACTAGGGATGTGCAATAAATGCTAGCCTAGTCATCGAAGCCCACATCCCATGAAAGCAAAACAGCTCCATTAACTCTTTAACCGAACATGCAGCGTGAACTGGCCCTCAAAGTCACAAAAGATCTAATCATACTTGGCAACACGGTAGCACAGTGGTTCGCACTGTTGCTTCACAGCTACAGGGTACCAGGCTTGATTCCCGTCTTGGGTCATTGTCTGTGCGAAGTGTGCACGTTCTCCCCATGTCTGCATGGGTTTCCTCCGGGTGCTCCGGTTTCTTCCCACAGTCCAAAGATGTGTAGGTTAGGTGGATTTGCCATGCTAAATTGCCCTTAGTTAGGTATGGTTACTGGGTTACAGGGATAGGGTGGCGGTGTGCTCTTAAGTAGAGTGCACTTTACAAGGGCCAGTGCAGACTTGATGGGTCGAATGGCTTCTTTCTGCACTGTAAATTCTATGATTCTATGAAATGCAAAATAACTGATATTTTGCCAACTCAAGTAAAACAAACTGCATTTTTGCAATGCCTTTAATGACCTCATAATGTCCCAAAGCATTGTCGCAGCCAATGGATGTACTTTCTGAAGAGAATTCCATTGCCTCCTCACAAATTTACAGGATTAGATTGAGCAGATGAAGTTTTGATGGGACAAGTAACAGCCCTACTCTTTACAGGCTGAGCTGATTTTCGAAGTATATTCTGGCAGTAGGGAGCCTCCTCCTTCTCGATGAGTATATGAGACCGCCCACGGTTTTCCAGCTTACATTTCAATAAGATCACCTCTCATTCTTCTAAACTACAATGTGTACAGGCTCAAGCTTTCCTCAAAATATAACCCCTTCATCCCAGGAATAATCTAGTGAACCTTCGCTGAACTGCTTCGAATGCAAGTATATCCCATCTTAAGTAAGGCGACCAAACCTGTACACAGTACTCGAGGCGCAGTCTCGTCAATGCCCTGTCCTTCTATAACAAGACTTCTCTTTTCGTACTCCCTCCCCCTTGCTATAAAAGCCAACATCCCAACTGCCCACCAATTTCTTGCCGTAAATTGCAAGCTAACTTTTTGTGATTCATGTACAAGGATCCCTAGATCCCTGTGTACTACATCAGTCTTCAGTCGCTCTCCAGTTAAAAGAATAGCCTGCTTTTCTCTTCTTCTTGCCAAGATGGGCAAACACACATATTCCCATATTATCTAATCTCCATCTGCCAAATCTTTGCCCTCTCTATATCCCTTTGCAGACTCCTTGTTTTCTTCCCCATCTTTTTATTATCAGCAGCCATCTTCAATGGCCAGACGGTCTAGCCATTCAATTAGCGAGTTCTGGAAATATCACTGCCAAGTAGCTGTTTCCTACATGGTGTGGTAGGGACCCCCATTTTACCCTGTGGATAGGGGTTGTGAAACATTTTGAAGGGAGAGGGGTGTTTCCCTGGTGCCTTAAGGAATGTTTACCTTTCAACCGACATTATTAAAGACGGGCTAGTTGGCCTTCTATCTCATTGCTGTTTGCGGAAGCTCACTACGGGCAGACCAGCTTCTGATTGCCTGTGTTGAAAGAACAGCTACTCGTAAACAGGAATTCACCAGCTACAAACACTTTTGGATGTCTCGAGGGAGTGAAAGGCATTAAATAAAAGAAAAGTTCTTTCCTTTTTGAAACTTATTTGTGTTCAGGACATAAATGCCACTGGTAAGGATGCATTGCTTATCCCTAGTTGCCTTGACACGATGTTGGTAGGCTTCCTTCAACCTGGTGACAACTGAATGGTTCATTAGGCTACTTCCAGAGACACCCAAAGTCAATCTTGTAGTCTAGTACTGATGTGTCAATTCAGTAAATTTCAGTAACTGCCATTTTGCAATACGGTTCATTGCATTTCTTTAATCCAATTCCACAAATCTAAGTTCTTGAGTGTATTTTGAGAAGTAAGGCTCGGCAAATACTGTGGCCAGTGCTGTCAGTTAAAACTCAGGAATATCTAGAACCTTCTGGATATCTCACAAGTGGCAGAAAGAGAGCGGCTATGGTCAATGTCGATCAAAGATGGAATAAAAACAGCAAAAAAAACCAAGCAACTTAATTTTTTTCCTGTTATTCTTTTCTGCAGATCAAAGCCTATCGTCCTGGTAAAGTCATGGGAACGGGTGTGGCCTTTCAGGCTCTCAAACCTGTTCCAGCTATTTAAATGAATCCTGGCTCTTCAGTACAGTACGTCAACTCCATCAAACCGTATCCATTGATGTCCATCCATAATAAATATCTACCGATCGCAATGGGTAATTACGTAATTGTGCTCTAATTGTCCCTCAGCGTTCACATCCTTCTGAGGGACGAGACTTCCACATTCCCACTTCCTTATCCTAATTTTAGTATTGTTCTGAATTCTTCCCACCCATTTCCACCCCCCCCCCCACCACCACCATCAGATGAAATCTTATAAAAGTTCCTACTATGTTAACTGCCTCACTTAGATTACCACTCATTCTTCTCAACTTCAGAAATGCAACCTGCCCACACACTAAAAATATTACTTAAATAAAATAGATAATCCCAGCTGTCATTTGATTAGGAAAGGCAACATTTGCACTAACTGTAAACAACTGTCATGTTTTTTGTGAATCATTAATCAGGGTTCAACTGCAGCAACAAAGTCTGTTCTTCATGGTGTCAGGTGAGAGTACCTTTAAGAAATAGATGTTTATAAATGGGTGTGTATATAAGTATCTGTAGTGAGAGTATCTTTAAGAAATGGGTGTTTACTACTGCAGTGATGTCAGCGAGTGGGTAGAGCTGGGCTGTCTGTCAGCTTTTTACTTTCATTTTAGGATGTTTGTTGCAGGGTGTGTTTAAGTTTCATTTTCAGAGCTGGGTAGCTGCAGTCACAGCTAGAAGGTGTATGAATCTCTCTCTCTCTGTAATTTAAAAACTGTAAATCGATCCTTTGGTGATTTAAAACTAATAACTGCTCTCAGTAGTGATTTTAACCTGATGTGCTTCTGTTAAAGGTTTTGTTTTTAAGTCTTATGGATGTTAAAAGGAAAGCTTAAAGGATTACTTAGTGTTGTATTCTTGAGGGTTATGTTTGAATTAATGATTGCTAAGATGTTCACTGTATGTTTTAAAAAGGTTATCTTGAGTTCATAGAAAAAACATTGTTTTGCTTTAAAAGAATATTTCTGCTGTTCCACACCTGTAGAGTGGGCCGTGTGCTCCCCATCCCACAATCTATTAAAAGTTGTGGGTCAGGTGAACTCCATGATACACTTTGGGGTTCTCTAAACCCTGGCCCATAACAATGGTCCAGCCTAAGCTCGAAAACTGAATACTTGCAATCCACGATTCTCAAAAATGGACAACCAAGGCTTCCTGCCTGTGAGAAAAAACACAAATTCCCGATTCCCTCTGCATGAGAACAATGCTCTTCCCCTTGTGTGCACATTCTGACAATGGATCAGAGCAATGCACCTTGAGAGGCTATCCTTGAAGTGAGGTGTCATTCAGTATGAAGTAAATTAAAACTCCAAAGATCATCAATGAAAATAAAAGTGTGGGTGAGTTTCCAATTCAGGGGTGATCCGCCTTTTGGCTTAGATCAAGTGACAGATCAAGCCCAAGGTGAGGTGTAATGCCTTTCCTTGTCAGCTTAGATCTTGTAAGCCTCTCTTATGTAAACCATGAAGTATATTCAAGTTGAATTTGAATTGTTTTTTGGATAAAGCAATGAGATGGATTAAGGGACTTGCCCTGTCCACTGTACGCTTTGGCTTTGGAACTTTAAGAACGCAATGTTTTTTTTTTAAAAAAGGTATGAGAACGGAATTTTTTTTTTTTTAAAAAAAGGTACAACCGACAATCCATGGCAAATTGCACCCAGAATCTCACTGGTTTTCAGGAGAATATTTCTTCTTCCATTTCCGTTCACTCATTTGCAAATCAGCGAACACAAAGACCTCAATGAAACAGTGGATTTGGACAGCGACTTGGCACTGAATTTTTTTTTGTTGCAGAATTTGCGTCAAAAATGTTCCTTGATATATTCAAGAATGATAACTCGGCGCAGGGGAGGTCTTGTGGCGCTGAACTCAAGTCCCGTCGTGGGACCGGTGGCCAAGGAAGGTGTTCGCAACACAGCCAAACAAATTGATTATCAAACGACAAATCTTTCCAATGAACTGATGGAAGGCAGTAATAATAATAATAATCACATATTGTCACAAGTAGGCTTCAATGAAGTTACTGTGAAAAGCCCCTAGTCGCCATATTCCAGTGCCTGTTCGGGGAGGCCGTTACGGGAATTGAACCCACGCTGCTGGCAGAGCCAGCTGCTTAACCCAGTGTGCTAAACCAGCCCCTCATAAGAGCAGGAAGGCCGATCTCCTGATCATCCAGAGGCAGCAAATCACGGCAGTACCTGGTCAAGTATGATCGTGGCCTAACATATAGAGGTCCTTGGCCCCCTATGCCCTTATAGCATATGGTACCCAAAGGGAGGGAGCGAGAGCGTGGTGCAGTTTGATGAATACAGCTGAAAATGGGAACAGCATAGGATAAATAAACATTTCTCTTTAAATCCGTGTCAATCCACCACTGGAGTAGCCCGATTTTAAATGGCTGTAAATGCAATTTAAAATCTATACAGAACCATTTCTTGGTAATAATGGTGTACACTGCTCCATTTCTTAGAAAATTGAAAGAAAATTGTGTTCAAATGCTTTTAAAACAAGCTTATTAGCGTTCTTGCACCTAAAAAAAGGTTTGATTTTTAGACACCTTCCTCAAAGGGGTACTATGAACAGAAGCTTGCAATGGTGATTAATCGATTTGAGGTTAGAATGGAATCCCTACAATGCAGAAGGGCATTCGGCCCATCAAGCCTGCACCGGCCCTCTGAAAGAGCACCCCCCCCCCCCACCCTATCCTCGTAGCACAACCTGATGGGGCTGGTTTGGCACAGTGGACTAAATAGCTGGCTTGTAATGCAGAACAATGCCAGCAGCATGGGTGTTTGTGGCAATAAATGATTATTATTATTATTATTATTATTATTAACCTTTGGACTCTAAGGAGCAATTTAGCATGGTCAATCCACCTAACCTGCACATCAATGGACACTAAGGGGCAATTGGAGGGGCCTCCAGAGATAGAGATCTCTCCTGTGTCTGACCCTCTCCCCCACAAACGGCGCCACTCCAGGTTCATTCCCATTGTTGTCACGCCCAGTCCCCGAAAGAGGCAGGGGGGGATAGTGAGGAAATCCCAGCAGCTGCCACAGCCCCGCCCCCCCCTCCGAACAGGGTGCTTTCTCAGGGACACCGATAACCCTCGGCTTCTCAGGTTCTTAGCAGGTTATAATTTGGAAGACCCTCTGTCCCAACCGCTGTCTTCGGGCACCTCTGCCACCATCCCAGACCTGTTTCCGGAGTTATGTCAGGGCCTTCCAGTGACCAGGCGGTGGGGGCAGAACAGGCATCTGCACCACTGCCTCCCGCTGGCCAGGGACCCTGGGAAGAGCCTGAGGAGATCCCGCCTGTCGATAAACCCGGTGGCGGGATCAAGGCTGGCCCTGGGTTGGTTGGTAGGCCCGTTTCGCCCGCTAAACTCTGTGGTGGAGGATTCGGGCCCGGAGGGAGACTGTCCGAAGGCTGTCAGCCACTCAGTGTCGGGAACGGAGGGTGCACATGAGGCTCTCTGCAGTGGGGTGCACGGCTCACTCGTACCTGATACTGTGTCGCCCCTCACCCCTTCTGGGGAACTCCCGGAACCTGGCACCTTCTAATTGAAGGTTCTTTTGTTTTTCTGCCTCCGTAGATAGTTCAGGGTCCTATTGGCCCCCCCCTCCTCCAACTCCGCGACTCCCTCCTTCCCCACCACCCTACTTTCCCCACTCTCGCCTCCTTTTCCTTCTGTTGGTACAGAGGTGAGAGCATCTGGTCTCTCCAGTGCAAATTTTAGTGCATGTATCCATTGTTGTTTGTACAACTGTGGAGTGAACTGTTTTAATAATCAAAGTATCATGCCCCCCTTTCCCCGTACGTTGGTCCTGAGGGGAGGGTACCTGTTTCTCCAACACAAAATTAGCGTTTGTACCGTTTGACCTTGAATATACTTTTTACTGTTTTAATAAAAAGATATAGCCAATCCACCTAACCGTCACATTTTTGGACTGTAGGAGGAAACCGGAGCACCCAGAAGAAGCCCACGCAGCCACAGGGAGAAAGTACAAACACCACACAGACAATCACCAGAGGTCAGAATCGAGCCCGATCTCTGACGCTGTGAGGCAGCAGTGCTAACCACTGTGCCGCCAAGCCGGGCATGGTCAGACATGTGGGAGCGACCAGATTCCAGCAGAATTTTTGTTTTAAAATAGCACAAAAGATTGGAGACACTCGGGTTGCACTGACTATCACTCATGATTAAAACTCTTTTACACACGTTATGCCACATTTGGGCGAATTGCGCCAAAAAATATAAAAGAGCAGAGCAGAAACACTTTCCTGGTATTCATAATTTGAGGATATTGTTCCCTTTCTTTGGCTTTTTTCTTTGCACAAAGATGTTTGGAATTCTACTGGAATGCTACTGCCCATTGTTCCCTCAATAAAAGGTCTTCCATTTATACAGCACCTTTCACAACTTCAAGATGTCTCAATCTCTTTACAGTAAATTAAACAATTAATGAAGTATAGCCATGGTCGCAATATAGGCAACGTGGCGGGGAGTCCACGCATATTTTTCACAGTAACTTCATTGCAGTGTAATGTAAGCCTACTTGTGACACTAATAAAGATTACTCTTATTCGTAACAAGCCCCTGGAAACAGAAAAGTTATATTTTGCGAAGTTGGTTGGGACATGAATATTGGCTGACACCAGAAAGAATTCCTGCCCTTCTTCTGAAATAGAGCCATGGGATCTTTAGTGTTCACAAGAGGGCAGATGGGCATTTGTTTCATGCCCAATCTGAAAGACAGCACATCAGACAGCATCAGCATGACTGGTGGGCACATGTCCCCGGAGTGGGACTTAAACCCGCAAACTTCTGACTCAGGAGTGAGTAGCTGCCACTGAGTCAAGGCGAACACCTAGTTTATAATATTCTACCAGTTGTGCTCTGTATTGGTCAACTCTGCCTTGGTTGCAGCACATGCAAGAGCAACAAAGCTTGGGTTGTTTACCTGTTAAAAAGAACGAGGAGAGGGAATATGAAATAAAGGATATCAGCGGGTATATGTGCACAAATCAGTGAAGGTGGCAGGAAAGTTTGAGAAAGCGGTTCGTTACGAACAGGGGAAAGACCAAAATCTGAACTCCTTTATTTTCTCGCCGTAGGTCCATAAGCAGAGGTTAATATAGTGGATGTCCAAAGAGACTTGGGGGTTCAGGAAATGCCAGGAAGCAGTGCAGAAAATAATCAAAAAGGCTAATGGAGTGCTTGCTTTTACATCTAGAGGATTGGACTATAAAGACACAGGGGTTAGGCTGCACTATACAAAACCTTGGTTAAACCCCACTTGGAGAACTGTGAGCAGTTCTGGGCACCACACGTTAGGAAGGACATTTTGGCCTTGGAGGGAGTGCAACGTAGGTTTACCTGGATTACAGGTGTTGAGTTACAAGGAGAGATTACTCAATTTAGACCTGTTTCGCAAGAATTTGGAAAGTTAAGGGGTGATCGGATCGAAGTATTCAAGATATTAACAGGGAAAGACAGGGGGCTGGATTCTCCACCCCGCCGCGCTACATTCCTGCCCCGACCCGCCGGCGGAATTCTCCATTACACCGGCCGATCAATGGGGTTTCCCATTGTGGGGCATCCGTCGGGAAACCCCCGGACGCCGGCAAAACGGAGAATCACGCCGGCGGAGAATCCCGCCCAGGGTAGATAAAGGTAAATTCTATCCACTGGCTGGAGATTCTAAAACTAGAGGGCATAGTCTAAAAATTAGATCTCGGCCATTGAGGGGGAATTTTCACAGAACCTGAATGTAAGCCTACTTGTGATAATAATAAGATTATTATTATTGTTAGGAAAACGTCTTCACTCAAAAGGGTGGTAGAGGTTTGGAACTCTCTCCCACAAACAGCTGTTGAAGATAGATCTGTAGTTAATTTTAATCAGAGATAGATAGGTTTTTGTTAAGCAAAGATATTAAAAGATATGGGCCAAAGGCAGGTATACAGAGTTAGTCACAAATCAGCCATTATCTCATTCAATGGCAGGACAGACTCGAGGGGCTAAATGGCCGACTTCTATTCCTGTATCTTACTTTTTAAACTAGGCGACGAGATGTTTTACCAACCCCTCTGTTTGTGATGTCAGTATTTAAAGTGACTCACAGTAAACCCTCATTATGGTTAACAAATATGTTTGGTTTGTTCGTACATTCAAACCTGCCAGATGGTCGCATACACGTGCACACTAAGACAATATACAAATGATTAAAAAGAATAACAGATGTGGATATCAGTTTATGTGATTGCCAGAGTCCAGAAGCTCAGAGTACAGTGAAGGTTCCCTCATGCTGGAGTTTCAGTTCAAGCAGGTTCAACCAGCTGAAGCAGTTGAAAAACTCCTTTAAAATTGATGGTAATGCAAAGAAGAAGTTGATATACAGAGTTGGTCTGCTCAGCAGGAGATGGCAGGAATCATCCCAAGAAACAGGCTTCAAGAGGGTTTAGACTTGATGTAGGCTGTTAGTCGGCATGAAATCCTGCTGTGAAGTTCGCAGGCCGGATTTTAAGCAGCAGACTGGTTGTGAGTCTGAAATTGTAATATTAAATCTTTCCAAAGGCTAGAAGCTTCGGTCAAGTGCTGTTGCTAATTAGTGAGCTAGTTGCAGGCTAACCAACAGTTTCTATGTCTCATGTCACAATCCATTGTTCACCTTAGGAGATAAATGATGGAACATATCACCTCTGCAGGTATAATGAGTTTCTATGGCTCTCCCTTTGTTATAGTCCAGGCTGGGGAGACAGTTTGTCTATTGGTGCCTGGTTTTGTCGACTGTAAAGCGTCCTCACACTGAGAGGTGAGAAAATTCACAAGAATGAGGTTTGAGCTTTTATCCTGTAACTGCTGGTGGAGATTTCCAGAAACTGTATCCAACTTGTGACCTGCAGCAGCCATCTTTTGGTTCAGCAAAGTCCACATTTTAAACAAGGAAAAAGTAAGTTTTGATTCAAATAGTTTACAATCTCCTTCACGTCTGATGGACATGGCAGTTCATAAGGAGCATACGGATTCCTGGTCTTCATAATGATACACAGACTTTAGGAAGGCTGTGAAAGGATTAAAGAGAGTGCAGAAAAGTATCAGTGATGAAGTTCTTGAGAAACTGGGGTTGTTCTCCTGAAAGAAGAGAAGGCTGGAAGGAAATTTGATATGGAGGAGTACAAAATCATGAGGTACGTGGACAGAGTAGATAACTATTTCCACTGATGGAAGGATTGAAGATCAGAGGACACCAAATGTCAAATGAACCAAAGGTAACATGAGGATAAACCTTGTTACAAATTGAGGAATTAAGATCAGGATTGCACTGCGAGAGACTGTGGTCAATGCGGGTTCAATCATAGCTTTCAAAAGGATTTATTTTAGTGCATCTTCACATCCACATTGTTTTTACCCTTTGGGGAATAATGGGGGGGGGGGGGGGGGGGGAAGATTTCTGAGCTTATTATCTGCCCGTTGAATCACGTTGAACACTCCTTCCGTGGCAACAAGCCCTGGCTGGCGGACATTAACCCAGGGCATGTGGTCCAGGTGTAGGAACGCAACCACTGCACCACAAGGCCTCCATGCAAAAGGGGATTGAGTAGTCATCTTGAGTGGGAAGAAACGGCAGACTGTGGGGAAAAGGCAGGGCAGTGGGTCGCGATGATGGGCTCTTTCAGGAACCAGTATGGACATGACAGGCCAAATGTCCTCCTCTGGTGCTGCATTCACTCTGCGGCCGAACTTTTCAGGTTATTGCCAAGAGCGAGACTTTCCGGTTCAGCAGACGGTGACCCCTCGCTATGGGCTCCCCAGCTGCGGAGGGTGCAAACAACTGGAAAATCCGTTGACCGCAGTGGGGGCAGAAGAGATCGCCATCGGCCAATGGTGCGCTGCCTCCTCCACCACAATAACACGCCCGGGGGGGGTGCAGCAAAACCCACCCTATGATTCTATTGTGTTCTGTCAATCCCAGCAATATGCAGTACAAAGGAATAAGGTGAAATAATCCCGATGAGAAAATCTAGGCCCAAACCTAACCTTAACTGGAAGGTCAACATGAATATCAAAACCAAAATTAACATTAAAAGAATAACCAGAAACGTAATTACAAATTAGATCTTAGCCTGATTTATTGTTGAATGCATTGAATAACGGGAAAAGGTTTTTGCTAATTGGAATCTTCTGGATTTGGTCATCTAAATGGATGTAGATATTATTCTTTGGTTATTATTGAACGTTCAGTTACCAGCTCTAAGTGGTCAGTCCCTGCTAAAAATCAGTAAACAAATCAAGCACAGGGAAAGTAATAACGGGCGTAGTTATATTTTGAGACTATAAAACAATAGGAAAGGTTTTTGCTTTCCCTTTGTATTTGCTAATCTAACAGAATGCAGATATTAAACTTCAACTATTGCAACAATTTTGATTCAGCTGTATAAACAGAATTTGAATACTTATTTATGTTTGCAGCCGGTAATTTATAATCTAAGAATGAATTTGAAGCATTCGCACAAACTCTTTTGCTATGTGTTGCTGGTAATAGAAGGGCAAAGTTTTCCATAGCTTGGCCTTAATAACCCACCGTAGCACAGAGCTATATATTGTTCACTACCCTGGGGAAATTCCAATCATCACAGGCAAATGAACTTTGCACATTGCCCTGGAATTAATTTACAATTTTGGCAATAGTGCAAAATGGATAATATTAGACCGGCTCCAACGGGCATCCATGGAATAGAAATTTAAGTGAAGTGCAACATTGTCTACGCAAGTTAAAATTATCTCTCCCTAGTAACCGTTTGACTTTCCAATGATACAAAACATAGACTTGAATCCACATTGTTTTGAGGAAGTTTACTCATGTTTAAACCTTCGGGCAGACCAGACACCAGGAACCTCCTGTTTGGAAAAGTGAATACATAGCATTTGGTGAACAGCTTTGAAATTTTGTTGGTGCCACATAGTCCTGATGGTTCCCTATTCACAGTGAGTGGTGGTGGTGGTGGTGGTGGTGTGGTCAATGCATTAAATATCTGCAGATGTCAGTGATGCCATCCTCATGCTCTCCAAAATGATTAAAACGTTTCTCACTTGATCTTACTTGTCCCAACACAAGAGTTTGATTACTGCATCTAAAACAAGATTATTGTCTTGCCATAAATAGTGCTAAAGGAAGCCTTGTGTTTGGCGTTCTCTGGATCAACAGTGGTAGAAATTATTCCTTACAACATAACCATCGTCACTAGTTGATTCCAAGATCACTGAAATGCAGATCCTGGGATTTATATCTTTCAATTCATGTTTAGTTATGGGGCAGTATCCATATCACTGGCCTCGCAAGCGCATGCAAATTAGTTGGCTCTCCATGAAGGGAGCTCACTGAAGGGAAAGTGCACTTTGAAAACACGTCAGATATACATCAGTGGTTTGGAAAAATAAGCTGCCCGTAAGACTAAAAATTACTGAAGAGATTTAGGTCAAAAGAAGTTGGATAATTGGCACCGCAAAGAATCTTGCAAATATTTGTAGCACATTTACTTCTCTAGTTTCAGTCAGATTGACCAACTAGAGAAATTGAGAGTTTTACTTGATAATCGCTGTTTAGCTGTCTGCTAATGTTATTCACTGAATGAATAATTCTAATTTGCATGCTACTCCACATTTGTAATTGGACAGAGGGATATTTTGGTGTCCTCAGGAAGCTTCAGGATTTCAAAATTTTTACTATCTTCTATCTTGTTGGAATTTAGTTACTCAAAGACCATCTACCTTAGAGAGGCAACCCATATAGATTTGCTGTGGCCTATTCCAACTTCAGTTTGAATCTGGTGCCAAGTCAAGGGAATCCCCAGGTGTCCATCAACAGTGATGTCATCAAGCAGACTAGGTTAAAGTCCAACAGGTTTGTTTCAAATCACTAGTGAGGAATCTCTAGTTAAATCAGGTGTGGAAGGAGCAGTGCTCCGAAAGCTAGTGATCTGAAACAAACCTGTTGGACTTTAACCTAGTGTTGTAAGACTTCTTACTGTGCTCACCCCAGTCCAACGCCGGCATCTCCACATCATGATCAAGCAGACTAAGCAGCCTATCACACGGCAGTATTTTCACACAGTAAACCAGGATGTAATTATCATTCACTTTTAACTTTAATTTGACAGGGAACAGAATGCGTGTTTTGGGTGCACACCAAGGATTAAGATAGAAGTTGAAATATCAAAATAAACTTCTAAAAAAGTCTTTTAAAAATGTGAATTTACCATAATGGAGAAATCGGACGTTCTACAAACCTAAAATTAGTTTTCCAGGCCACTGAGGCTTTCATTTAGCAGCAATCATAAATTTAGTTTGTTGCAAAAACCTACTTACACCTCATTCAACAAGATACCCACCTTTTCAAGGTTTTAGTTACAGTGAGAGTAACAATGCAAAAGGGCACGTTCTCACCAACTCACTGATTTCCACTTGATTTTATTCGGCACATGCGTGGTCTCCAGAGGTGGTTGCTGTCAGTTTCAGAGGACAAAATGTCGATGAACATCATCTCTGCCATTACCGCTGCAATATCTGGGCCAATATGCAAGGATAGCGAGGATCCGGTTTCTTATTTGACAAGTTGTGCAGTGCTGCGGGAGTGCTGCACTGTTGAAGATGTGGTCCTTCATTTGGGATGTTAAAACTGAGGCTCCATCTGTCTTCACAAGTGAATGGAATGGTCTCATGGCAGTGTTCAAAGAGCGCAGGAGTTCTTCTCATTCAATGTAATAAATACAGATTATCTGGTCATTATCACATTGCTGTCTGTTGGGAGCTTATTTTGCATAAATCGGCTATCACGTTTCCTCCATTAAAAAGAGTGACTACATTTCAAAGGAACTTCATTGTCTGCAAAATGTCTTGGGACACATTGAGATGATGAGAGATGCCATATTAATGGTAAGTACTTTATTTGGAAAATAAAAATTCAAAGAAAAAATAGCGAACAACAGTGAAAAAAAATAAATACCCACCTCCTGAAGCTAAATCGTTGACCTTTAAGCAACCAAGGATCATTTTCCACCATATAGGAATACTATTTCACAAAGATTTACAAGATATATTCGAGGAAACCAATTACACTTGGTGGAGGTGACTTAAGTAGTACAAAATGTCCTGATGCTTTTTAGTACTGCTGCAATAAATACTTTTTGAGGTTAGCACACAAAGCAACCGGTTACAGCAAGTGAAAGGGTGCAGCGAATCAGAAGAGATGTAATGGGGATGAAATTAGACCCCCATCAGCAGAGTGAAATGGAGTGGTAACAAATCAGTGGTTGAATTTTCACCAACTTCCCACTCACTTTGTAAAATACTGCCAAGGTTTTTAATTTCAACCCAAGCAAAAGCCGACAGCAGGATGAGGAAGCCGGTATCAATAAGGAGTTTGAGCTACTGGAGCTGGACTTTCTGGTCCCTAGATTGGGATGAACCAGAGGCAGGGCCCATACTGGTACTACAAGCACTGCCCCTGCTTTGCTAATACATCTACAATCGTGAAGACCTCGCAATGGGGCACTCTGCTTTAAGGTATGATTTAACAAACAAAAAATTCTATTAAACTGATCCCAAACCAGTTGGCGAACTATGAAACTAGATGAAAATACTTTTCTTGATAATGGCTGAAATCTCCCGTCCTCGATCGCAGTTGGGATTTTCCTGGTGTCGCAGAGTGTGAATGGAGTTTTGGCTGGAACGCCAAATTTTCCGTTCTCGTTCACAACAGGTCTCACCATGGTCAAGACCAGAAAATCCCGCCCACTATGTTTATCCACAGAATGCAGCATTACATATGGCTGTTTACTCCCTAACAATCCAACTCCCAGCAATTGTTCTTTATACTCCTCCAAGATGATCAATTAAGCAAATAGCTCGTTTTTAAAAAAAGCCAATTTGGACAATAAACCTAAATGGCAATGTAACAAAGAAAAATAATTGGGGGAATCACTACCAAATTAAATCCAGAAGTAATTTTATGGGGTGAGGAAGCATTCCAGCTGCAGTGCCCACCAGTCACGAGAGTCTCTATTTATAAGTGCTCTAAGTACTTAATTAAACAATGCCCCTACCCCGTGTATCTTAACAATAGAATTAACAGACAATCAACAGATTCTCCCTCGGTTTCCATTAGTTCACAGACAACATGCAGAGAACATGCATCTTCAATAAGAATTACTGTTAAAGATGGCTGGAAGTAGGAAATGTGAGATCATACGAACGTTCATCAGCTACTGTACCAGCAGCAGCTTTGTTGAAGCTGATGATCTCTCCCTCAGGCAGTCCCTCAGGGATCGAGGATTACCTAATTCCACTCCGGTTCAGTGGATCCTGAAATGGCTGATAAATCGAATGCACGATCTGCAGACTCGGCCAGCTGGTGCTTGAAGGGTTGGGTAAGTATGTTGTCTGGAAGTTTGCACACTTCCCCGGCAAGCTGCTAAAACTGCCCCACAAAAATGGTCTTCCTCTTCTTGTGAGTATTAATCCTTCACCACCCTCCAGAGAGTTAATTAGAGGTAGATCAGAATGATGGGAATTATTGCTCTCATGATGGGGGGGGGGGGGGTGGTCACCAGTGAGAAATCTCTCATGGCCACGGTGTTTTTTTTTCAGCAGCGGAGGCAGCTTGCCAGCGGCCTCTACTGACTTCACCGTTGTCAACGGATTTCCCGGTGAAAGCACTCCTCGTCGGCTTGGGACCGGAAATTCACACCGCCGTGAACAGTCAGTAAACCTAGTCCCCCGAAGCTGAAAGCAATACTGTTTAGTTTGGGTTTGCAGTCAACAATTTTCATGGTAGAATATGTTTCTAGGTAGGTGCGCCATCCACCACCGGAAACATTCACACCCTCCACCAGCGACGTACAGTGGTGGCAGTGTACACCAACTTCAAGAGAAAATGCTGGAAAATCTCAGCAGGTCTGGCAGCATCTGTAGGGAGAGAAAAGAGCTAACGTTTCAAAGCCGATGCCTCTTTGTCAAAGCTAACAGGCAGAGAAAGTGGGAAATATTTATACTGTGGAATGAGAATGAAAGATGAGTCATTGCCACAGAACCCCAGGGAAACCGGATTCAACTTCAAGATGCACCGCAGCAACTTGAGAAGGCTCTTTCAACAACAACTTCCAAATTCATGACCCTTGCCACATAAAAGGACAAGCGCCACGAATGCATGGAAACACCAGCAACTGGAAGTTCCCCTTCACGACCCACAAAATTCCGGCCACTCTTCAACTATCTCTGTGTCAAAAGCATTGAACTCCCTCCCTAACAGCACTCTGGGTGTACCTACACCACATTGTCAGCAGTGGTTGAAGAAGGCGACTCACCACCACCTTCTCGATGGTAGCAAGGAATAGGCTACAATTGCTTGTCCAATTAGCAGTGCTCTCATCCCAAGATGGTAAAAGAATTCCCGGAGGGCCAGGGTGTTCATCTCAAAACCAAATCTTACATCCGCTGCAAAGCAATTGAGAAGTTCTTCCCTGCGGAGTTGTGGTTGGGTATGAAGAGGAAAGTTCACAAAGATTCCATCATTTCACATCTACGGCAACAGGACTGATAAATATACTCCACTGGTGATATGATAAAGAGCATTGATGTTTGAGGAAGTTATTTTATTGAAAGAGTGATTTAGGTGAAACAACAGCTCAGCTTGTAGATTGGTATTGGATTTAAAGTACTCTCACTTCAGAGATAGACGTATATAGGTTTGGGGCGGTGGCACAGTGACGCAGTAGTTAGCACTGCTGCCTCATGGCACTGAGGACCCGGGTTCGATCCCGGCCCTGGGTCACTGTCCATGTGAAGTCTGCACATTCTCCCCGTGTCTGCGTGGGTCTCACCCCCACAACCCAAAGATAAGCAGGGTAGGTGGATTGACCATGCTAAATTGCTCCTCAATTGGAATTTTTTTTTAAAAGTCCAAAACCAATATCTGTGCTGTGGCAGTGGTAGAGGAAGCAGGCTTCACCTCAAAACTAGCATTGGCAATGGCCATAAAGGAAAACCAACGTTATCCAGGACTATTGCACTCAACATTCAAAGTGATGGGCCACATTAGAGGATATTAGCAGAATAACCACTTTCAACAGTTCATCATTGGCAAAGATTGAAGACCACCAACGAATTGCAGATGGCAACGACAACAGAAGAATATCCGAGTGTGTGGGAAGGTTGGAGCAACGATGAAAGGTATGGTTCCATGGGTAGGTTTCAGGAAAGCATGTAAAGGTGGGAAGGAAGTGAAATTGAGGAGGTACAGTAACAGCTGAAAGTTGTGTCACTGAGGGTGGAAAAGAAGGAGAGGGGAATGCACAAGTGACAACCTATGTACACGTTGAGCACCACTTATCCAAAATGCTTGGGGTCAAGGGCATATCAGATTTTGGAATTTTTTGGATTTCGGAATATGATGTGATGAGATGCATGTGCGACATAGAACATAGAACGTACAGTGCAGAAGGAGGCCATTCGGCCCATCGAGACTGCACCGACCCACTTAAGCCCTCACTTCCAACCTATCCCCGTAACCCAATAACCCCTCCTAACCTTTTTGCTCACTAAGGGCAATTTATCATGGCCAAACCACCTAACCTGCACGTCTTTGGACTGTGGGAGGAAACCGGAGCACCAGGAGGAAACCCACACAGGCACGGGGAGAACGTGCAGACTCCACACAGACAGTGACCCAGCGGGGAATCAAACCTGGGACCCTGGCGCTGTGAAGCCACAGTGCTATCCACTTGTGCTACCGTGCTGCCCTGCGCATGTGCGCAGCGTTGGGACCTGCGCATGTGCGGTATATAGGGACCTGCGCATGTGCGGTATATAGGGACCTGCGCATGTGCAGCGCTTTGGGACCTGTGCATATGTGGCTTGTTGGGACCTGTGCATGTGTGGCACTTTGGGACCTATGTATATGCAGCATTTTGGGACCTTTGCATGTGCGGCACTTTGGGACCTGTGCATGTGCGGCATGTTGGGACCTGCACATGTGCAGCACTTTGGGACCTGTGCATATGTGGTGTGTTGGGACCAGTGCATGTGTGGCGCTTTGGGACCTGTGTATGTGCAGCGCTTTGGGACCTGCGCATGTGCTGCATTTTGGGACCTGCGCATGTGCGGCATGTTCTGACCAGTGCATGTGCGGCACATTGGGACATGCGCATGCGCGGCACGTTGGGATCTGTCCATGTGCAGCACGTTGCGACCTGCGCATGTGTGGCACGTTGGGACCTGCACATGTGCAGCACTTTGGGTCCTGTGCATGTGTGGTGTGTTGGGACCAGTGCATGTGCAGCGCTTTGGGACCTGCGTATGTGCGGCGCTTTGGGACCTGCGTATGTGCAGCGCTTTGGGACCTGCGCATGTGCGGCATTTTGGGACCTGGCAATGTTCGGCATGTTCTGACCAGTGCATGTGCGGTACATTGGGACCTGCAGATGTGCGGCACGTTGAGACATGCGCATGCGCGGCACATTTGGATCTGTGCATGTGTGGCACGTTGGGACCTGCGCATGTGCGCAGCGTTGTGACCTGCGCATGCATGGCATGTTGTGCCCTGTGCATGTGCGGCACTTCAAGACCTGCACATGTGAGGTAGGTTTGGGACCTGCGCATGTTCAGGATGTTGTGACCAGTGCACCTGCGGCATGTTGAGATCTGCACATGTGCGGTATGTTGTCATCTGTGTATGTGCGGCATGTTGGGACCTGCACACCACCCGGGAATCTTCCCAGAGCCCTGTGGAATTTCCCACTCGTGATGTCACATTGGCATTCGAGAAAAGTGCAGATTTCGGACTTTTTCATTTATCGGAATTCCAGACAAGGAATACTCGGCCTATAATAATTCAGGAACAATCCACAATGAGACGTTTGCCAAGAATGTCCACTCGAACCCTGCCAGTTATGACAAAATACCTCCATTGTTCCATTTTGGTTCCCATGAATTCAATTGGGACCGATCCCAAGTTTACTGTTTGTGCAGCCAGGCTAGATTTGCAAACTTGCTTCTTTGCAAATTGACAAATTAGGTGAATTGTGGATTTTGGTTATGTGTATAAAGCCTATATTTACTTTAGTTTCATGGCTGAACAAGGACATAATAGAAAGAACTTTGACTTCCAAGGATGATGTAGCTGCAATTATTAATTGCAAATAGTTCAAGATTTGGCCAGGACTCGCTTTTTAACCAGTCCTGTTCTCTGGAAAGTAAAGATTAATGGATGAAATTCAGAAAGATGAAAGCCAGCACCAAAAAACTAAGGACAGCATCTTCTCATCCACGCAGAGGCAGGCTTTGAGATGAAAACTGGCAAACTAGCAGGAAGCCTAATCAGGCCCAATCCACCAAAATATATACCCACCACTGGGGTGGTTCCCCTGTGGCAAGGCTAGGAGACAGATCGGCTGTCCACTGAACAGAGGTGGGCAGCCAAATAGCATATTTATGGCTCCAATGCGGGACAACTTAGATGGCCTGTTCGCATTTTGCAGGTGTTGGACCATCCACTTGCTATGTTCAAACGCTGCCAGCTTAATAGAGGCTTAATATTCCCTTTGGCCTGGGAGGTTAATGAGTATTATCAGAGCAGCGCATGGTTAAGAAAAACGGCTGCCGGCTCAAGTTTAGATTTGCCCACAATCTCTGACCTGCCTCAGTTCCGATTGGGCCGGCAGCCTCTCAATCAGTGCTGGGAAACCTGCGGCCTGGGGGCCACGCGCAGCCCATCCGGGTTCGGAGTGCGGCCCATGAAACATTTTGTTGACCATTGCCCACTCGCAGGGTGACCACACCCCGCTGATTTTCATCCAGGTAGTTTTTTCCAACTGCTATCTATGACTGAAGTGATACGGATGTGAAGCAAGGGCAAGTGAACTGAGGTACGTGCTGATTGCTAACAACATTGACTGTGAGAGCCGTGCACTCCCACTGTTTCCAAAATGTTTTTACCATTTGAAGTTGATAATGTTCCTATTTATAAATAAATAATCAAACATTGGGTGGGATTCAGCAGCCACGTTAGCCATTAGCAAATCGCGTAATGGCCATTAAATCTCATGAGAGGCCACAAACCGAATTCACGCTGGTGAGATTTCAGACCGCGATCTTCCCGGGCCCTCCCCGATGATGCGATTAGGCTCATGCCCCAGGAGCCCACGGACCTGATTTGTATGAATTTGAATCATTACAATATACTCAGCGAGGTTAACAATGCATCTTCAGCCCTCATTCAATCTTCCCACCTACCAGGCGTGACGTTGCACTGGTGCCAATTTCTACTGTTTTTCAAAATGGGAAGCAGGAAACGGAAGATCCTGCCGCCGGCCAATGACAGGCCAGCTCCCGCAACACGTGGCGGGTTGCGTGGTAAATCCCGCACATCAATTTGAAACCACATCCCCGAGCTCCCGATTCACCCATGAGGGGTGAATCTCAGCATTTACCCTGTTAGTCCCACTCAGAATCTGATATGTTTCAATCATATCACCTCTCATTCTTCTGAACTCCAACGAATATAGGCCCAACCTGTTCAATTTTTCCTCATAAAACAACCCTTTCTCCAAACAAAGCTCCACATAAATGTGTTTTCCAAAGGATTTCTTTTTCAGCTAATAGTTTAAAGACAGCAGGTTCCTGTCAGATATTTGGGAGCCGGAAGGAGGAGGTCACTATTATCATAATTCAAAATATTTGGCGAGTCTCTTTTTACTCAGTGCATGTTAAAACTGGTAACACGATCCATTATTGTGAGATTTTTTTTTTAATTGTCTTACCACAGCGATCCCGGATGACCAGATTTCGGCCTTCCTTGAGTTGGACTGTTAGGAGGTACGAGGGGACAATAGATGCCAACGGAATTTGACTGTTCCCTTCCTGCTGTTCGAAGGCCTGGAATTAAAACAACTGCATCACAAATACATCAAATTTTCAAACAGTTAAGATCTGAACCATAGAACCACTGCAGTGCAGAAGGAAGCCATTCGGCCCAACGAATCCTCACCAATCCTCCACAGGGCCACCTTAACAAAGGTCCACTCTCCCACCCTATCCCTGTAACCCTAGCGAAGCTGGACATCTTTTGGACACTAAGGGGCAATTTATCATGGCCAATCCACCTAACCTGCACATCTTTTAACTGTGGTAGGAACCTGGAGCATCCGGAGGAAACCTATGCAGACACGGGGAGAACATGCAAACGTCACACAGACAGTCACCCAAGGCCTAAATCGAACCCAGGTCTCTGACGCTGTGAGGCAGCACTGCTAACCACTGTGCCGCTGTCAAACACATTAAAGATTGAAAGGGATTTCATTTGTTTCATCATTTCAAAATGGCATAACAGCTCGGTTTGATAAGACAACAAGCCCAAGCCAGGAATCTCTTGTTTAGTTAAAGGAGGGTACTAGAGGGAGTGCTGCAGAGGAATCATTGGTCAAGTATCCTTAATTGTGAACTGTCTCAGTCAAGTAAACAGATAGTGGATATAACCAGTGTTGTATTTTTCAAAACAGTTCATTTCAAGCAACATGTTTGTAACATATTTAATTTCAGAATATGAGGAGGCAACGGGAACTTGCTGTAGTTCCTTCATTGGGCAGGAGGAACACAAGAGCAAGGGTGGGAGAAGATGCAACTGAAATAACAGCTAGTTGGGACAGATAGTAGAATTGCTTGCATGGTTGATTTGGACCACAAAGAGAAGCCTTGGTGCCAGGGGATGGAGTGGCTGACTGTGTAGCACAGAGGGATTAAGGAGTGTGACGACTGGAAGTCTTTAGGGATACTGGGCAATTGAAGGGTTGAAATCCTCGGGTTAGAGTGCTTTTGACTGCAGCGGTCATGTTTTATCTTTAATCATTCTGTTTTGCAGGGCCTGTGTGCTTTTAGCAGCCAGAAGGTGATAGTGACAAAGGAATATGTTTTCAGGCTGGACTAATGGACTGTGGTTTGACTGGGAGAGTCCCTGGGAGTTAATGGGCTTTGCAATCTGCAAAGATCATTTGTTTTTCAGCTTGGGGAGATGACGTCATAGCTGGGTGAAGCCAAGGAATGCAGAGCACATTTTGAAAGGCCTTAGAGAGGCAGTTTTTGGGGAACGTTTTGGAGAGAAGAGGTGAATTTTGATCTGCCTGACGCTGAGTCCACAATTCTCCCACAACAAGATAGATTGAGAGCTGTATGTTTTTTTCTTGTTGTTTAATGGAAAATTGAGTAATAGTGTTTCAGGGATTATTGTAACCTGTTATTCAGAATAAATTTTTATTTTAAAAATACGAAAGCCCAGCGACACGGTGGCACAGTGGTTATCACTGCTGTCTCAAGGCACCAAGGACCCGGATTCGTTTCCGACCCCGGGACACTGTCCTTGTGTAGCTTTCACATTCTCCCCGATTCTGAGTGGGTCTCACCCCACAACTCAAAGATGTGCAGGGTAGATGGGTTGGCCACACTAAACTGTCCCTTGATTGGAATTTGTTTTCAAAAAACAAAGCCCTACCTCTTTGTGCAATCACTCCTGGAGTGAATCATTCTTTCCGCACAGTCTTACAAATAAACTAAAATATAGGGGTTTCGGTCCAATATCCTAGCCACTGTTAGGGTTTGGTCAGGGATCGTAATAGGAGGATGAGGACAGATATAATGGTCAGATTTGCCAAAGAGTTTGGTCGGGTAGACAGGCAGAAACAATTACCTCTGCTGGAGGAAGCCAGTACATCAGGATATGACCTTTAACCGAGAGCAATTTCATTCAGGGGTAATGCAGGAAGTGCTTCTTCACACAAACAGTAGTGAAAATCGGGAGGAGATGGTCAATTGAAAATTTCAAAATGGAGATTGATTTATTTTTGGTAGATAAAGGATGTTGAAAGATATGAAAACAGGCAGGTAATCGAATTTACAGATGATCGAGCCTCATCAGGCTCTTGAGGCCTACTCCTGTTCGAAGGTCATTGTCCTGGTCAAAATCAGCAATCACAATGCTGTAGATAGACCGGAAACTAGGCACTTGCTCAAACAGAGAATTGACAGAGTACTCAGGAGCTCGAGGAAGAAATCATTCAAAGATCAGGTGGTAATGGAAAGGACGGGGAAGAAAAATATGGAACATAATGAAGAGCGTGTGTTATGACCATTAATGTTTAAAGAAAAATCCAAATACCCAGCGATCAACCGACAGAATTATGCCAAAAGATTTCACATTTTTAACAAAAATACGCTTTATTGTGTATCGGAATTAAATAAAGCAGGCACTATTAACTTAACAATAGGGTTTAGAATTACTTACACTGAGAAGTCAGTTATACTTTTTATTTCCCCTCTAAGAATTCCCTTAAACATTATAACAATCATGAAGCCTCATTCATCTCTTTAGGACCTCCAAAAGGTGTACCCCAGCCCTCAAAAGGCACTTTGATTTCTCCTCATTGTTCCAGCTCTTCTATGAACTATGAAATTACATGAGATTCTTCCATTAGCTTTTGGTGAAGCGATTCCACAATTTTCTTTAAGACCTCACGACTATGGACACCTCAGCTTCTTGTTCGATTGCAAACAGATACCCAATTGCCTTCTCACAGCTTTCATGCTAACTCTGTTGACTACGTTTTGCTACAAGGCTCTATGAGGACCACTGTCCATTTCTTCCTCTACCGACAAGCTAGGCAAATTCTCCAGTTGCTATTTCCCTCCCCAAAATCCAAACTGAGCTTAAGCCCCAGCTATATTCAGCATTGTAAACAATGAGGTTAGAATGTCTCTGCCTAAACTGCAGGTCTGACTAACAGTCATCTCTAATTGGCACGCTCAATCTACACCAAAGCAAAACTGCAACCGTATGCTTTCTGAACAAGACTCAGATGACTTAAACAAAACAACATTCTACCCCGCATCCCATCTCTCTGACAACATGTCATAATTTGGGATGATCTCAATTTGGGATGATTGAAAAATTATTACTCCTTCAACACAATTCTTTGATTCTGTAACCCATATGAATAGTTTATATTTCCAGTGGATTTTATCGCCATCTGTTCAGAACTCCTGATTCCAAAAAAAGGCAGAGATGGTTCACACACTTACATACATACAAATTCGGAGCAGGATTAGGCCACTTTGCCCCTCAAGCATGCAATGCTGATGAATAAAATCATGGCTAATCTGATTTCTCCACGTTTCATTGTTTAACTTTTTTTCACTATCAACCCTATCCATGTACAGGCATGTTTAAGTTGCACTTACATCAGATTTGTTATTCTTTTTCTCAACCAGTTGCCCCTATGTTTCTACAGTTAGTTACAATTCTGAAAATTTAAATTTACATTCTTAAAAACATGAATAATGAACTATATATTAACAGGTGAGTGAAGGTGACATTTTGAAGAGAAGCAGAAAGGTACTAATGCACAAAGAGTCACTAACAATGCCTGCAAGCACTGGGCCATGGGAAGATATTTAGGTTAGGAGCCAGGTAGGGAAGGGAATCGAGGGAGGCCAGGGAGATCTCCCCTCACCTCCTTTGAAATAGCAGGGGATCCTTTACATTCATCTGATAGGGCAGATGGGTCCTCAGTTTAAAATATCAACCGAAAGATAGCACCTCAAACAGTGCAGTACTCCCTCAACACTATATTCCCGTAACAGCCTCCCCGAACAGGCGCCGGAATGTGGCGATTAGGGGCTTTTCACAGTAACTTCATTTGAAGCCTACGCGTGACAATAAGCGATTTTCATTTCATTTCATTTCATTTATTTGAGTATCACACTATATTATGAGCTCTGGAGTGAAGCATGCATCTACAATGCTGACTGAAAGAGCTGGCCACTGAGTCATGGCTCGTTTGAGGCAAGAGGAGGTGCCAAACAGCGAGGGAAGATGTGGTGGCTTTGATTTCCATTACAATGTCACCAGGAAGAAGAAGAGAGGGAAGTCAGCCTTTGCCAGCAGCGCTGCATTGTAAATGAGGCAATGATATTGCCACTGGCAACAAACGGGTAACCAGCAAATGCCAACGACTGTTTGTCTACTCAAGGTTTAGTACAGGCTGTCAAAGCAGCTGTCAAAATGCTGCTCTGTACAACAGCTGTGAGATTGCAGCAAATAATTTCATCTTGAGACTGGTCCTCAAGCACCTGTCACTTGTGAGCTCTCCCCAAAGCCTCATTGGTGGAAAATTCTACAGTCTTGATTAGACTTGGCTGACAATAGTTTGAAAATATTCCCAAGCCTGCATTCGCATTTCAGAATCGCTTTGGTTAAGTGTTCACCATGTTGTTCATGTTTCTCATGTGGTTACTTAAGACTTCCTTGTTCAATTTATACAATGCAAGTTCTTTCTCCGCGTCTGCTGCACTAAACCTTTCTCCACAGGCTTATAAAATTAAACCTTTGCCCAGTCAGATTCCAGCAACAGGCATGCCCAGTTCTTATCCTATCCACTACATACCCAAAACTTGGGAGTACTTTGAGGCTATCAAAGTCAAAGTGTTCGGAGATCCTGGTCGGGATTTTCCGTTACCCCAGCCACCTGTTTCTTGGTGGAGTGTCTATCTCTGGCGGCGGGAGTCTCTACTCACGCCGCTTGTCAATGGGATTTCCCATTGAAGCTACCCCACGGCACCAGGAAATCTGCGAGCAGGAAAGGGCTTGCGGCGGGAACAGTGAATCACATGAGATGGAGAATTCCAGCCCGCGTCCAGAGAGAGAGCGATTGATTGTTTCTCAATACCAGGTGGGTGTCAAGTTCCCTGGCTCCTCCGAGCATCAGAACGTATTATTGGTTTGTAATTCCTGATTGTAATTCTGCTTTATCCGCATTACAGTCCGATACTTGGGCCAGGATTTTTTTTGGAATAGCAGGTTTTCTCACCCCACCGTTTCAAGACAGTGAGGCGCACATCCTTGCCAATCATGGCAGCACCATGGCTGTTCTCCATGGAGTGTTGATTGGTTGGAAGCTGAACCTCTAACCTTCTTTCAGATTTGGAAAGAGGGGCCAGTGATGCACTCAACCCCCTCTCCACTCCCCGCCCTACACCTCTCCCGCCTGAGGCCCCCACATGATGACCTGCTGGGATTCTCCCATCCCCTGAACCCTCTGGCCGGCTTCAAAATGGCCACTTAAGGGCCTCAATTGGGGCCAGGGCAGGCAAGCTGCCCTAGCCCTCGCTACCACTCATAAAATTGAGGGGAGTTCAATGCAGGAGGGAGAGCAGCGAGAAGACCACCCATGAAATTTCAGCCCACACCGTCTGGAAACTAGCCAGCAGTGGATAGTTACTAAATGTCGACGCAGTTTTATCCATGTACTAGCAGGTAAATACATAAAGGAAATAACTTTGTTAAGATAAAAAAGTTACCAACGTAGCCACAACTTAGCCGATCCTCAACAGTTCCAGCAGTCTGCCTGTCCCCTCCACACATCAGATGGCTCCTTCTACTAATCCTCATAAAACAATCCTGACTCAGTCACGTCGTGCCAGTCTCATGCCTTGGCCTAGCTCTATGAAGACATGCGGTCCTAAACCCAATGTAAATATAAAGATTTTGGGGGTAAAATTGACCTTTGGTATCAACACTTAGTGGGCAACTTTTGAACAATTAGACCAATTTCCTCTTCTATCGTGTCTGTCGCTATAGTCCATTTTCCATAACCAAAGATCAATTAGACCCCGCTAAGTACCCATGTCAGAACATAATCTGTCTCCCACCTGTCATCTAAATCATGCCTGACCCAGGTCCTGGACTTCTCTGCTCCCTCTCTCCCTTCACTCTCAACCCCAGGTCACAATCTCACATGCTCAGTCCCTTCCTCAACTCCCATCCTGGGCAGGTCTTGGATTCGGCCACTCAACAACAATAACTTGTATTTATACATAACTCCTTTAACATCATGAAACGTCCCACGGCGCTCCACAGGAGCATTATAAGCATAATAATAAATTAGGTCAGATGACTAAAAGTTTGGTTAATGAGGTAGGTATTTAAGGAGTGGCTAAAAAGAGTAAACAAATTAGAAAGGCAGCGGAGAGGTGAATTAGCACTGTTCCAGAGCTTGGCAACTAAAGGCACAGTCACTGATATCAGAGAATTAAAATTGGCAATGCCAGAATTAGAAGAGTGCAGATATCGCGAAGGAATGTGGGATTGGAGCAGCCAAACAAAGCAGACCCTGGAATTCACACTCAGTCCCTTCCCTCCCCCTCAAGTCACTTTCTTCTCATTTTACCTCGAGCAGCCTTGAACTGTTCCACTCAGATCTTTCCCTCCAAAGCTCTCTCTAAACTACACATGTATGTGAGTGTGCAGCAGCCCGGAGGGTATCCCGATATATGGCTGCACCAACAAATCTAAAAGGAACCACACACAGGCCAGGCACAACAATAAAACATGAGGGGAGGCCTTGCTTGCCACCCTTTAACTTTTCCCTCCCAAAAGGACAATGATTAAATTGGCCACTCTGTTGTAACACTAGAAGATGCTTCATCACAATTTATGCTGGAGAAGTGGAAATAGATTTAAATTGCTGTGGACAAATTTTAAATGTAGAATTAAACACTTCACAACCAAGGTGGCATGGTGGCGCAGTGGTTAGCACTGCTGCCTCAAGGTGCCGATGACTTGATCACAGCCCCGGGTCACTGTCCGTGTGGAGCTTGCACATTCTCCCCATGTCTCTGTGGGACTCACCCCACAACCCAAAGATGTTCAGGGTAATTGGAGTGACCAGGCTAAATTTCCCCTCAATTGGAAAAAAAAAAGGTTTTTAAAAAACACTTCACAACCACAGAAAAACAAATAGCTTCAGTACAAAATTAAAATGAGCATTTCAATGCAAATGTTACTGGAAAAAAAACACATTTGAGATAAATTGTGGAAAGAGAAGAAATCATGTGATTTTTGTTTAACCTTTTTGTCTACAGGAAACTCCTGAGATCAACTAGATTGGTTTTTAATCTATGGATTATTTTAGTTTCTAAGTCTTGTGCCCAAATTACTAAAATCACATCAAATTTGACAATTTAGCGGCAATACTAACTCTTTTAAAATATTAAAATAATGTTGAGAGGAATCTGATAGGAGGGATTAGCCGTCTATACAAGTAACATAGTTCTCAGTTTGATCCGAGCCTTTCAATTCTTGACCAATTAAAGTTTAAATCACAAACACATTTTTACCTGTTCGTCGAAGAATTGTGAGCTCTGTGACGAATCTAGGTCAGTGCCTTCACTGAGATCATCCTGGAAGATAAAATGTTTCGTTTAGCCACATGAAAGACTTCAGAACAAATAATTTTCATCAGCGTTGAGTGAAATCAAGCAGAGAGATTGAAAGAGATAATAAATGGATGACTGAATTTTTTTTAAAAACTACATAGATTTGGGGATACGTGTATTTTATCACGAGAATTAGGGGATACATCCTACCAAGCAACTGCATTAGATTAAGGTTCCATAGATTTCATACAAATGTAAAACATTAGGAGCGGGAGTCGGCCATTCGAACCTGCTCGACCATTTGATAAGATGGTGGCTGATCTGACTGTGGCCTCCACTTTCCTATACCCTTTGACAGCCTCGTCAGTCAAGAATCCATCTAATTCAGCCTTAAATAGAGTCCGTGACTCCGTTCTCTGGGAAGAGAACTCCACAGATTCACAGCTGTCTTGAGAGAAAGGATTTCTCATCTGCGTCTTAAATGGGAGACCCCCTTATTTTTAAACGGTGCCCCCTAGTTCTGATCTCTCCCACAAGGGAAAACACCCTTTCAGCGTTTCATGATTTGATATATCCACTGTATACAGGTGCAGATTTGTAAAGATATACTGTGATTGATTGAAACAATCTGACACTCAATTAAAATGCAACTTTGACTGATAATGTCTTCGGCAAGATAAATTGTCAGTGGCATTGATATCTATAGTGTTTGTACAGTGTGCACACTGACTAACTTGTCACAACCGGTCCGCGTCACTCTGTAATAACGAGTGCCAGTACGCAACCAGTTTAATATTAAACACTGGGCTATCTACTGGGAAATGCACAAGACTGGCATAGCGATGTTGTTGCCTCAAGATCCCAGGTGCAGTTATCAGAACAGCTGTACAGATGCCAGTCACGCACTCCAGTATGAATGTGTGGTGCAGTCGACTATAATCGGGTGGTTCCAAGGTCAGGACAATGGATCAGTCAAACAGCAGTGACAGCAGAATGTAGGGACAAGACTAGGTTATTGAGCCCTCGAGCATGCACCATCATTCAATTAACCCATGGTTAATCTGTGCCTCAACACCTTTTACCTCATGTTGCTCCTCATCTGCCAAAGCCTTTGCCCGACAAAAATCTATCTGTTGTGTTCTTTGCTTTTGTTCTCTCAGGATGGTGAAAGTTGTAGTGTTAACAAAGAACAGCAAGCAGTGTTTAACAAATAAAGCTAATAGATTACGCTACACTCAATTAGATTTGAACATATTACTGAGGAATTAGTTAAAAATTACATACCAACAATATTAAACTATGCTCTCAGTTGACCTATCTCATACCTACTCCGTCTCTACTTCTCTTGCTCTCTCCCAGAAGTCAAGGAGTCATGTGATATTTATATGGTTGCTCTATAGCACCATCTAGTGACTAGAGTAGTAACATTGCATTAACCCTTTATGTACTGTACATTATGCACATATTGTGACACTATCTAGCTCAGTTTTGAAACCTTTCCCTGTCAGAAGACAAAATAATAAAGATTTGCATTTGTATAGCACTTTTCACAATCAGCAGGCATCTCAAAAGAGCCAACGACGCAGTATTAAAAGGGTAGTCAGTGTTGTACTGAAGAAAATGCAGCAGTCAATTTGTGCACCCAAGCTCACACACACAGTGATGCGAGGACGATCGGATAACTTGTTTCTTTTTGTGATGGTGGTCAAGAAATAAATATTGAACAGCTCTTGTTTGAATTGTGCCTTGAGATCTTTTAAATCCACCCAAGCAGGCAGATGAGGACGCTGTTTAATGTCTCAACCAAAAGATGGTGGCTGCCCCAGGACTGCAATCTGAGCCTTGGTATTTGTGCTGAAGTACAAGAGTGGGACTTGAACCCAGAAATGAGAGAGGATTGCCAGCTAAGACATGGCTGATGCTCAAACATTTCAGCCAGAATTTTTAGGATGGCAGGGACTCAATCACTCCATCAGAAGAATGGGCGGAGATCAAATCCCTGCCCCTCTAAGAGCTCCACTGCCATTTCAGGCTCAAAGGAAATTCCCGCCTTGGTGAGCTGCCAGCCAATCGGGTTGGCCAGCAGTTCTGCAGTCCCTCCAGGCACAGCGCTGCAGTGGCTGGAAGAGGCGCTGCAAGAAGCTTCCTGAGCCCACTTCCAGTGAACCAGAGAATGGGTCTGGTTGGGGAGGGTTGGGAAGGCCTGGGAAGGAAAGGGGGAAGGGCACACAAAGTGGGTGATTTGAGACTCCGGGAGAGGCATCTTGTGGGCAGCACGGTAGCATGGTGGTTAGCATAAATGCTTCACAGCTCCAGGGTCCCAGGTTCGATTCCTGGCTGGGTCACTGTCTGTGTGGAGTCTGCACGTTCTCCCTGTGTGTGCGTGGGTTTCCTCCGGGTGCTCCGGTTTCCTCCCACAGTCCAAAGATGTGCGGGTTAGGTGGATTGGTCATGCTAAATTGCCCGTAGTGTCCTAAAATGTAAGGTTAAGGGGGGGGGTTGTTGGGTTACGGGTATAGGGTGGATACGTGGGTTTGAGTAGGGTGATCATGGCTCGGCACAACATCGAGGGCTGAAGGGCCTGTTCTGTGCTGTACTGTTCTAAGCTTCTAAGCTCTAAGGCCAGTAGTGAAGGGTGTTCTTATTGGGCCAAGGGCGGGCTTTTCGTCCGAGGTCCCGTCCACCCCAGCACAAAATTGTTCCTAGTTCCAGGAAAGCAGGAGTCTGGAGGGAATCCCGTCCATACAAATTTAACCCCCCACCCACTTCCACTTTAGAACCCACTGGGGTGGGGGTGGGGGTGGATGTGGAGTGTAAAATTCTGGCCTTTCTCTTTAGTTAGCCAATCCAAGTGTGCAACGGCAGGGGGCTTTTTGTGATATACAAAGGTGATACCTTCTATTGTACTGATCGACCACCAGCCATGATGTGTAAAAAGTGTGAACCATCACATTTGAGTGAGCTCTCTTCTTGTTATTGTGAACATCTCTCCAAGCAATAATCCTGTACAGCATGGTCTGTGCAGAACACAGGTTAATTCAATTCCAATTCCTGTCAAGGGATATAATAATACAGATGACCAAATGCTTGGAAGCAATTAGCCATGAGGGTTGATATTTTTCCAGGGCTCAACCATTTTTTTTAAACTGAGAAAAGCAAGCAGTTTGTAAATAGTATCAAAATATCAACCTTTGCTTGTGCCAAAGAGTATCTTTTTATTTATTTTTCTAAGAATCTTTATTGTCACAGTAGGCTTACATTAACACTGCAATGAAGTTACTGTGAAAAGGCCCCAGTCGCCACATTCCGGCGTCTGTTCGGGTACACAGAGGGAGAATTCAGAATGTCCAATTCACCTAACACACATCTTTTGGGACATGTGGAAGGAAACCGGAGCACCCGGAGGAAACCCACGCAGACATGGGGAGCACGTGCAGAACCGGCACAGTGACCCAAGCCAGAATCAAACCTGGGACCCTGGCACTGTGAAGCAGTAGTGCTAACCACTGTGCTACCGTGCTGACTTTGGTACTTTATCAAGTGTCTGCATTTAGTTGGAATGGTTGTGTAAGGAATATTAATCCAAAGGAATGGATTAACAGTCAAGACTGTCAACACCATGACAATCCGAGAATTTGGATCCCGTTTAGAAAAACATCTGGTGCCAGTCAAAGGGATTTTGTGAAGCTATCAAAATGTCTTGAAAAGGCATTTCCAGTACCATTCCAATATGGTTGGCTCTGAATTACTCCCTCGCTTAACAAATCCGTCATACAAGGGAGGGTCGCTCAAAACTATTAGTTTTCAATTGGTTTTCCTGGCAGGGGTGACCAAATACATGATTTAATGAGATGGGTATTAAAGACTGACATTAAATTGTTGCACCGATTCAAGAATGAGCAATGAATGCCCGCCTTGCCAGTGATGCCCACATGTGAAGGGTGAATGATAGGAAAAAACGCAATGGTGACGGTTACAATGCAGCACCGACATTTGAGTGTAAAAGGGCAGGTGAAACACCATTGCAATGAGTCTTTCAAGAAAGAAGATTGCATCTCGCATGTCACCTGGGGTTCTGATGCCTTGAATGCTTTGATTTGCACATCTTCTGCTCCACTTCGCCAAACGACACTGAAGGGGCTGATTTTTAAAAAGCACTTTTTTCCCCCATCAGTAAAAAGACAGACTGATGTTGGTAAGTGAGGTAAGTGTGGAGGCCGAGAACATCAAAATCATTCTAATTCTGACAGCTGCGAACACAATCTTCCTTGGCTTTTATTTACGCCCACACTAACTGGAATATCCACTCCTCGCAGGGAAAAAGCAACAATGGATTCAGATTAGTTTAAAAAACCTCTGGGATCCTCTTAAGAGTTCCTGTTCGTTAGAAGCGAATTCCTTTTGACAGCCGTAATTGGCCATTCATTTAACAGCCTAGAAATTGTCAGCTCACAGTATTTGGAGGAGTTTTGAAGCCGGACCCTAAGCAGGCCAGGTTTGAACAGCAATACGTTCCGCACTGTTCGAAAGTTTATTCGATTGAGAAAGAGATTACATATCACAGCGTTTGCTTGCCAACCAGAGCGCTCTCTGCGTTGACCAGTTGTGTTGTAATTTTCTCAAACGGGATCATCCTGTAATTTCACTCATTGTCCTGTGTCCCTTATTGCTTATTCCCAGGACTATAATTGTCCCGTATTTCTTTTTTTTTTAAATTTAGTGTACCCAATTAATTTTTTTCCAATTAAGGGGCAATATAGTGTGTTCAATCCACCTAGCTTGCACATCTTTGGGTTGTGGGGGCGAAACCCACACAAACACGGGGAGAATGTGCAAATTCCACGCGGACAGTGACCCAGAGCCGGGATCGAACCTGGGACCTCGGCACCGTGAGGCAGCAGGGCTAACCCACTGCGCCACCGTGCTGCCCATTGTCCCGTATTTCTGAAGTTATTTGCATAACCGAGCTCATGCCACTCGCCAGAAGATGGAGCTAGATTGAAGCCGGGGAGAAGCCTATGCGCTCATCATCTTTGTATGGGGCAATGTGCAAGTGGGCAGCTGTGCAACCATCCTGGGCCACAGGAAGCTGGATGAGAGCAGCTTCACCGAGTCTTCTGTTAATGAGGAGCGTGGAGAGCATAAGTATATGAAATAATAACAGTTTCACAAAATACTTTGAAACTCAGTTTTTCATATTAGCAATTGTGCCAAATCTTCATAGTTGGAGAAGCAATGTTTTCGAAGCTTATTAAGGTTGCATTCGTCACCATTTCAGTGAAAATGTCCCTTATTTGATTTCATAAGTGTCAGTTACCCTTTCAACCTGCCTTTAAACAGGTGGTGAGTGTGGGAGGATCTGGATGCAGAGTAGTGCCCGCTAATCTACAGCCTCTGGCGACAAGTCAACAGACTGGTCCAGGAAAAACTAGCTACTGAAGCAAACATCAGTGCGTACTTCTCAGATGTCCCTAGGTGTGGGAAGCCTTATCTGAGGTTGTGGGTTATCTACCACCCACTCTTAAACATACAACCCTATTCAACAGAGCAAAGGGAAATGGCCATTATGCCTAATATTTTGTATTGGTTGCATCTCTATATTTCTTGCTCAATTCCCTGTCCCTTTCCAACATGCCTTAACACCCAAGCTTTCCAATTAAATGTCTATCTACCTTTCAACAGCACAATAGATTTTGCGTCTGTGATAACGCACTCCACATTCATATTACCCGCTATCTGAATTTGTTTTTGCTTTTTGACCTGTTTGGTTCAATTTTTTTTAATTGTATCCCTTTATTCTGATGCTCTTTTTGAGGGGGAAGAATCAGAGCCTACCTAGCCGATCAAATTCATTATTTTATCTCAATCAAGTCAGTCACCATCCTGACTTGGAAATATATCGGCCGTTCCTTCACTGTCGCTGGGTCAATATCCTGGAACTCGCTCCCTAACACCTCTGTGGGTGTACCTGCCCCACAGGGACCGTCGTGGTTCAAGGCCACCTTCTCAAGGGCAACTAGGGATGGGTAAAAAATGCTGGCCTAGGCAGGGACGCCCACATTCCACAAATGAATGAATTCAAATTAAACCATCCAGTTTTTTAAAACACAAGTCCTACTCAGATGCTACAATAGTGAAAATCTGAGGACAAACCAGTTTACAATCCTGTGCCTTTGACTGTCACTTTGTACAAATTAAAATACTTAGCAAATTATTTGACTGTATAACGCGTGAGACATCAATTCATCCATGTGCTCACCTTCCTATGCCTTTTTATTTCAAAGCAGGAAACATGAACTCGTTCCAGGAATGAGGATTAGCCAGAAGGGTGGTTAATTAAATAAAACAGCCAACCCCTTCTCCCAAGAGATTCTAGTCACAACGAACAATCTTCTGGTAACCTCGAAAAGGGACCACTTTACCATAATGATTCTGTATGACGCCAACTGACTTCCTTTATTGTCTCAGTTCACAGAGACATACAAACTTCCAGAAACTGCTCCATCCAGTTTTAAAACAGGGGTGGAGCGGAAGCACTGCTGCCTGACAGCATACTTACCATTCCCCCTTCAGGCTGTTGTAATTTTAACCTCTTTCAAACTGAACTTTCAATTTGAAGATGATCGCCAGTAATTCCCGCGGAATTCCTAACAATCTCACTTTTTGACGTCTCTTAAATCGCTTCCCCAGGATTGTCGCCCAACATCCGGCCTTGTTAAAGCAGGAGATTAGGGCACCTCAAATTCTACCTCAAAAGTTTTTACCATAGATTCTCGTATGGACCTTTCGTTGCTAAATGCTCAAAAGATCTAGAATTATGACAATTGGTCATTCATCTAATTGCTGTTTAGGGGGGGCCCGTTTGTGAATACTACATTGCCTACAAGACTTCAATAATAACCCATTGGCTCCAGAATAGTTCCAGACTTCCTGTGGATGTAAATATATGCTATTTGAATCCAAATTCTTTGTTTCTTTCTTCCCTCACACTTTGTTGTTCTGAGCTGCCTCAATTCTATCCGCATGCTTGATCTACAACCTTTTGTAATTTTCCACCCGGTCCACAATTCAATACACCAGCTCACCCCGTATCATCAGTGTCCCCTCTAGGCCCAAACGGAGATCAATGATAACAAATGCCATCTGAAAATCATCCATTAAAATACCCACTGATTGTTCTCCATCCATCACCTCAGTAATTCTGCCAAAGAACCATTAGGTTAGTTAGACCAAGTCGACCTTCATAAAACCACATTGTCTCTCCTTAATCCGCTTATAATTTTCCCAATGCCTGCTTTCTCTGCCACTTATGACAGATTTCAGTATTTTTTCCACTTATTTCCTCCAATTCCTTCTGTTTCTGAATGAGGATGTATTGTTTGCTGCCTCCAATGTTATTAATGAGTTTCAGAAAACTGGACTAATCCATCCTCAATATCTTCACTTTTATTAAAAAGAACACCAACAGTTGGTTCAGCTTAATCACTAAACTTGGTGCCTCCGTTTATGCAAGGAAAAACAGTGGATGGATAGGCTCGAGAATGGGGGAAAGAGAAGGATAAGGCCATGAAACCATGGTAAAATGGTTCATACTTTTCATGTAGTGATTGCTCACACAGCCAAAGAAAATACAGGATAACAATTTCATGTTCGAACACAAAACATTCCACGCCCAACTCCAATTGTACCAGAGGCACCAATGACAGGTCATAACATCTTTTTTTCGGATACGAGACCTGCCTGCACTTTTGCAGAAGCCAGTTTAACTCCAAAAAAAAAGCACATAGAATTTGTGAAGACAGTGGGCGGGATTCTCCCGTACCCAGCGTGGCAGGGGGTCCCGGCGGGACGGAGTGGCATGAACCACTCCGGCGTCGGCCGGCCCCAAAAGTGCAGAATCCTCCACATCTTCAGGGGCTAGGCCGGCGCCGGAGTGGTTTGTGCCCCACCGGCTGGCGTGGAAGGCCTTTGGCATGCGCAGGGTGGGGGGTTCACCTGCACATCGGCCATCGTGGAGGCTGACATTTATTTTATATAAATTTAGAGTACCCAATTATTTTTTCCAATTAAGGGGCAATTTAGCGTGGTCAATCCACCTACTCTGCACATTTTTGGGTTGTGGGGGCGAAACCCACGCAGACACGGGGAGAATGTGCAAACTCCACACGGACAGTGACCCAGAGCCGGGATCGAACCTGGGACCTCAGCGCCGTGAGGCGGTTGTGCTAACCACTAGGCCACCGTGCTGCCCTGTCGTGGAGGCTGACATGGCCGACGCGTAGGAAAAGAGTGCCCCCACGGCACAGGCCCGCCCGCGGATCGGTGGGCCCCGATCGCTGGCCAGGCCACCGTGGGGGCACCCCCCAGGGCCAGATCTCCCCCCCCCCCCCTCCCCAACCCCAGGACCCCGGCATCATCACCAGGTCCCGCTGGTAAGGGACCTAGTCTGATCTACGCTGGCGGGACTGGCAAAGAACCAGCGGGACTTCAGCCCATCGCGGGCCGGAGAATCGCCGGGGGGACTGCTACGAGTGGCCACTGACCGGCGCCGCCCCCGCCAAATCTCCGGTGGAGGTCGGAGAATCCTGCCCATTAGTTCTAAGGGGGTATACATTTAACCACAAGACGCCAGAAATCGCCAAAATCTAGTACAATGCTGAGTGATTATTATTCCACATATACTAGCAAATATTCACACAAATGGTTCAGATTATCAATCATTATAGAATCCCTACAGTGCAGAATGAGACCATTCGGCCCATCGAGTCTGCACTGACCCTTCAAAAGAGCACCCTAACTGAGCCCACTCCCCCATCCTATTCCGATAACTCTGTAGCCCCAACTAACCTTTCAGATGCTAAGGTGTAATTTTAGCATGGCCAATCTCTGCGCTTCTTTGGACTGTGGGGGGAATCCAGAGCACTCGGAGGAAACACACGCAGACATGAGGAGAATGTGCAAACTCGATACAGGCAGTCAGCCAAGACCAGAATCGAACCCGGGTCCCTGGCGCTGTGAGGCAGTAGTGCTAACCGCTGTGCTACCGGTGTAGTCTGCGTCTCCTTTCATACAGAAAACTAAAGGATAAAAGGACACCAAAAAAAGTGGGGGATCTCAAGATATCAGAAGGACAGGATGAATCATGAGCACACGGCACCATAGTGCACACCCTCCTTCAGAGGAAAACAAAGACGAAGCTACACAATATTCGGGACACCTTATGGGAAAAAATACAACCAATCGGGCCCAACTCAACATCCCAAGACTTCCAAGCAATGAAAGGAGAGCCAGAAAACGGGGAACAACACAATATCACCATTGGTACAAGACATGGCTTGGCAGTGTATATTCCTACATACAAACACCAGTAAGCTAAGGATACTTACCCCATGGCCAGAACCCAACACAGCAGACCTCACTTCTGTAGCCACCTGGGGTGGCCACGTCCCGATTACAAAATAGACACTTTGCAAAGAATGAAGGGAAAAGTGGACAATGCTGAGAAAGAAAGCAGGTGCAAGGTTTGTCTGTTGATTGGAGTTGTTGCTCCCAGACAAGACATTACCATACTAATGAGCCATCTCCGGGGACAAAAGAGAAGCATTTAGGTAAACGACACCCCGGCACCAGAGGAGACTAGAACAAAACAGGCCAACGGCCACCTAGGGCCTGCCCAGCAATCAGGGCAGCCACCCCTTTATTGGAAGAAATCGATACCAATAATGATCAGGATACGGTCCAATTAACTGGGACCAATTTCAAGGCCCTCCCAAAAGCGCGCGAAGCCCCTTTGGGTATAAGAAGCCCCCAAGAGAGAATCGTTCTTCTTGGCCTTGGCTCTCAGTGACGAGAAGCCTGCCTAGCAGCTGCACCAGAACAAGCAAGTCCAAAGTCAACGCACGCTACGAGACAGACACTCCTAGCTACTATTCCGTACCAGCTTGACCCCAGCAGCCTCAGAACGGGACAACGGCCATTGTTCCTCGGACTGAGTGGACACCCGAAGCTAAGTATAGGCTTTAGTAGTAGTGATAGTTTAGTTGGTAGAGTTTTGTGCATGAGTATATTTGACTGTGTATGTAAATAAATGAGCATTGATTTTGAACTTACTAACTGGTGTATCGAGTCTTTGATCAGTATTTGGTTTTGAACCTTGTGGCAGTATCGAAAGATACCTGGCGACTCTTGAGCAAACGTAACTAGAATTAAGGAAGGCATCCATATTAACCGCCATAAACAGAGCCAATTTAAGAGAGAACACAACGAACAACACTTCTCCCCAGCCAAATCAGAGGCACCATTCAGTCCGCACCATCACTGGAAAACTGAAATCATTTGCCACCAAGTCCCTGCAAAGAGAAACCTCGGCCCCGGCGGGTTGCCAAGAACTGTCGTGTCCGACCTCTGCCAGCCCTTCTTGACGGACATTGAGAACAAGACAGTGCAAGACCAGTGGTCAGAGGTTTCAACCAATCTCAGGGCTCAAAGACCGGATACAATGTGCTCCATCAAACTTAAATGGCCCAGCCTTCAAATCGAGATTGTAGAAACATGACAGCCAATTCTCAAGTTCGGCTGAGAATTCAATCCCAGCTCCCCTCGGGAGATCGCGCGCATGGATACTCCTTCCCTGGCACCGTCTCCCTGAATCAACCAGGATATTTGACGTACCATGCAGCAGGATTTCCAAGGACTGAACGTGAGCCTACACCAAGCAAACTGCCCTATTGACTGACAGGATTCTCTTCTCCGCTTCTCTTTAAAATATCTTGGCAGTTCATCAGTATGAACACCAATAATCCGTGCCGGGGTGCCAAGACCGTCATCCACAACTTCACTCAGAATGGCAGCCATCATCTCGATGCCAGTGGCATCGCGAAGCGGATGGCCATCCGCCAGCGAAACCAACACTGCGAACTGGGCACCACCCAAACTGTCTCCTAATGCCTCAATCAAACAAGGATTTTCTTGACTTATCTCAGCTCCCCATCGGCATTGGGTGGGGGCAGGATCGATCAAGGTTATTCAAAAGGGAATTGGATTGTTATCTGAAAAGAAAGAATGTGCAAGGTTACAGGGGTAGGGCAGGGGAGTGGGATTCAGTCAAATGCACTTTCAGCGAGCCAGTGCAGAAGAGATGGGCCAAATGGTCTCCTTCTTTCAGCACGATAACCCAAATCAGCTTCCGACTCCCCAAAGCCTGTCCACCACCTGTAAGGCACAAATTCCATCAAGAGCGTGATGGAATACGTGCCAGGTGCCTGGATGGGTGCGGCTCCAACAATATTCAAGAAGCTCGATACCCATTAGAATAAAGCAACCCACTCTATCAACACCCCAAGCACCCAAACATCCAATCTCTCTCTTCCACTGGTGCACAGTGGCAACAATGAGTACCAGATACAAGTTACATTGCAGCAACTCACCAAGGCATTTTTGACAGCACCTCTAAAAGCTCCAAACTCTTACTGCCAAGGGCAGGCGTTGCAAACCATGGGTCATGACCCCAGTTGGGTTGCTCCAAGGTATAGCAATCCAACTGGCAAGCAAGTCTTGATGGGACAGGTCCTGGGATCGACTGAATTACATGCATGCGCACAGTGTTTAGCTTCATGGTCACAATCGGAGCCTTCAAAATGGTAGTGAACAAAACCATTGGTCCTTTCTTAACAATTCTCTCCTCTGCCTAAGTCACCGCCCCATCCCCCCCATTCAACCCCGTCCCCAACTCTTTGTACCAATTGTCACACATTAGAATATTAAAATTGGATCACAGTGGGTTAAAGATTTGGAAGCACTGTTCTGGAAGGACAAGGCCGGCAGACGTATGGTTCCATCACCACCACCTGCAAATTCCCTTCAAGTCTCAAACCAACCCGTCTTGATAATTCCAGCACTTTTTCCCAATGTCGCTGGGACAAAATCTTGGATCTCCCTCCCTAACAGCACCTCTAGGTGCACTTACCCCTCATGGACTGCAGCGGTTCAAGAAGGTGGCTCACCACCACCTTCTCAAGGGCAGTTCCGAGATGGGCAATAAATGAGGTGTTGTCAACAACGCCCACATCCAATGAACAACGAAATAAAAAAGCTCCTCTCCCAACCTCTCCGGTACAATTATCTTACCCACCTACATACAGGAGGGCCCTTTTATTCATGACTGAATCCACAGGGATGAACAATCAATTCGACTAATTTGAACCTGTGTAACTATTGAACAGAACAATTGAACGTTCTCCACAGTTCCCGTGCACTGTAATTTATTGACTTAATTTTGGGGGGTTTTGATGAACTGACACCACCTTTATGGAAACTCTTGTGTCATGGTGATTAAAGCCAATGTTCTCTCACATCCCAGCGTCTTCTGAGAATTAGCCCACCAAGTGAATCAGCACATCTGACTTTTAACACCTCGCACACAAAACTGTCCATAGCCTTCACTTCATAATAGTAGCTCAAGAGAAAGCAGCTCTGCAAACAATTAAGCTTCAACTCCCACACTATTAAAATAAACACATTAACACTGCAATTAATACTCCAAAGTATTAAGTCAGTTCAATGTATTCTCAGAGTATCTTTAAATCCAAACGTGTAATTACAAATAAAGGTACAATTAGTTTGTTGGAAAGAATTGCAAAAACTTCTCTTCTCCTTTGTTCAACTGCCTTTGCCCTAGTTTCATCCTCTTCATAACCATGAATGTTGTTTCCCCCAAAACATTTTGCTCCCATCCAAAAACGGGTTTACAAAAGAAAAAAGGGCTTACTCGCAATGTAACCAAACATTATCGTGATGCTCTCGCTTGAGTTAATCAAGTGAAAATACATATTATCAACTTCTTAATTCCTAAACAGGTCCTTCCTGTATTCTTCTGATTACTCTGCAGCTCTGGGGGTAGGGACTCCCCCACCATCTACTCCTCCCCCAAAGCCATACCCCCTCCCTTTCTCCGCCACCTCCGAACATCAGGGAGCAAGTCCCAACTCCCAAGAGCTGCAGGCCAATCAGTTAGCCAATAGCTCTCTAGGCCCAGCAGCAGTACCGGGGGAAATGGTCACGGCTGGAACAACAAGCAGTCCCCCAAAAAATATGCCATCAACCTAAACATAAAGATAAGTCCAAATTTTTGCCAGGACTTGGCTGGTAGGCAACAGCGAGGGCAGTGGAGTGCATCGTTCTGGGGCTGGGCTTCCATTGGGCGCATGGTTACCCAAACAGGATGTAAACCACCCCCACCCCCTCACCACCACCACTTCACCTAGCAATAAGGCAGACAGTTCGGCCCTGGAATCCGCTGCTGCTGCTAAGATCTGAACAATGGCAGGAGGAGAACCTTAAACAGCCACTTCAGGGCTTCAACTGGTTCCATGGGTGGGTTGACCACCCTACGTGCCCCTGTTACAGATAATTCCAACAAAGACAGATAGGCAACAGGAAAGGCACTGTCACCAGTTCCCAATGCCACCGCCCCTTCCCCCAAGCCCCCTTCTCCTCCCCACCACCAGCACCGCCTGCCCACACATTCATGTCAATGAGCAAGTGATCAATCAGTGGAACAGGTTTCCCAGAGAGGCAGTAGAAGCAGATTGCACTCATTTATTGATGCAAGTTAGGTAGATTTCCTTCAGAAAACAGCAGATTGCATTACAGTAAATGAGTAGTTTACGACATTAGGTGCATTAAGTCGAGTCTCTTGGGAGCAAATATGTTCCATTCAGTGGAGCTTGTCATTTCTGGGTGTGTCGTAGATCTTTGGCAGACTCTGATTGTTATGATTAATCAACAACTTCAATATCTTCACAACATGTGATCATCAAGTTGGTAGAAGGTGCACTAAATGGACAGGTAGGCCTATGTTCCTTGACAGCAGGCTGCTTGATGAGGACACTCATGTCAGCTGCTTCTGTGCTAGAAATGTGGCCCAGCTGTGTTCCAGACGTGCATCTTAATCAACTTCATCCTTTGGCCCCTTACATAGGGACTGAGGGCCAAAAATGGTTCTTTCGGAAGTGGGGAGATAGAAAAGTAGGGTACATTCTGTAATGATAGGTAGACAGACATGGAACTAAAGGGTTAATCACAACACTTAGCTAAGGCACTACCACTAAAGGGCACCACAAGATCCCACTCTATATACTAGATCCCAGAGTATCTTGGTCTCTTTCCGCACAGGAGTAGCTAGACAGCAGTAGTGTAGTATAGGTAGATCACAGCGTAGACAACACGGGCAGTTCAGATACAGTTTATGTAGTTATATTTCATTGCTTTATTTCTAGAGATAGTTCAGTAGAGTGTTGAACTCATTTATTACTTCAACCCAGTAATATAACACATTCAGCTGATTTTTGCCCAAAACAGGCAACTTAATTGAACTACTCATTGCCCTACACCGCAGTCAGTGCCTGTAACCGCTGACAAATTATCACACCTACACTGACCACAAGAACTCAAGGAATAGGAGCAAAAGCTCCTACACGACTCATAGAACCTGTTCAATATGATCATGCCTGATGCTGGACTTCAACTCCACTTTCCTTACTGCTCCTTATATCCCTTGTTTCTCCAAGAGGCCAAAAATCTCTCTATCCCAGCCTTAAATATATCATAGAATTTACAGTGCAGAAGGAGGCCATTCGGCCCATCGAGTCTGCACCGGCTCTTGGGAAGAGCACACTACCCAAGGTCAACACCTCCACCCTATTCCCATAACCCAGTAACCCCACCCAACACTAACGGCAATTTTGGACACTAAGGGCAATTTATCATGGCCAATCCACCTAACCTGCACATCTTTGGACTGTGGGAGGAAACCGGAGCACCCGGAGGAAACCCACGCGCACACGGGGAGGATGTGCAGACTCCGCACAGACAGTGACCCAAGCCGGAATCGAACCTGGGACCTTGAAGCTGTGAAGCAATTGTGCTATCCACAATGCTACCGTGCTGCCCCTATATTGAACAATGGAGCATGTGCAACCCTCTGGGGTAGAGAATTGCAAAGATTCACAACCCTTTGAGTAAAGACATTTCCCCTCATCTCATTCCTAAATGATCAGCACCCTTATCCTGAAACAGCTTCCCCCTCTCCCCCCAACCCGTGTTTTTGATTCGCCCTATCAAGTGCTTTCAGAATGTTGCGTGTTTCATTCTTATAAACTCCAGAAGCTATGGGACTAATTTACTGAGCTTCTCAACACAGGAAGACACCCTTGCCCCAGATTTAGTCAACCTTTGCTGTACCACCTCCAATGTAAGTATATCCTTTCATAAATGCAGAGGGCAAAACTGCACATAATATTCCAGACGTCGAACAAAGCAGGTCAGCTTTGGTTCCTGGAAGAAACAAGAAAGAAATTCTAATAAAAGGACTATTTGCTTGGCAGCTTTTCACATAAACCAATCAGCTTTATTCCTCACACGTACCGGGAAGCTATGTTTACACAAAACATTTCCCAGGAAAGCGTGAAGTCCTCATTTCCCGCAATTGTTTATTTGGGAGCACTAAAGGTCAATGAGCCCCTTTACGTGAAACCCAGGCTCCACTTGCGCAGTAGTGAAATTTGTACGGCTAACCAAGTGAGGCGTATCTCACTTGTGGTCAATCCTTATTTTTACAAAATGCAAGTGTGCAATATTTCCATGAAATTAGATGAAAGGTAGAAATTAGCCTTGGCCTGTTTTGGGCTAGAGATTACTTGGCACATATGGGAACAGCCAGCAGAGGGAGGGTGGCATAGTAGTAATGTCACTAGATTTGTACTCCAGCGGTCCAGGCTAATGCTCTGGTGACGAGGGTTCAAATTCCATTTAAATTCAACTCGTAATCTGGAATTGAAAAGCTAACCTCAGTTAACAGTGACGATGAAACCATTGTAAAAACCCACCTAGATGCTCTGTGAGGAAGGAAACAGAGTAGAGTCATTGAATTTTTACAGCATGAAAGAAGCCCTTCGGCCCATCGTGTCTGCACTGGCCATCAAGCACCTGTCTATTCTTATCCCATTTTCCAGCACTTGGGCCTTGTATGGTACAGTGTTTCAAGTGGTTATCTAAATACTTCATGATGTGGAGATGCCGGTGTTGGACTGAGGTGAGCACAGTAAGAAGTCTTACAACACCAGCTTAAAGTCCAACATGTTTTTTTCAAACACTAGCTTTCAGAGCACTGTTCCTTCCTCAGGTGAATGAAGAGGTATGTTCCAGAAACATATATATAGACAAATTCAAAGATGCCAGACAATGCTTAGAATGCGAGCATTTGCAGGGAATTGAATCTTTACATATCCAGACATAGGGGTGACCCCATTTTAAAGAGGTGTGAATTGTCTCAAGCCAGGACAGTTGGTTGGATTTCGCAAGCCCAGGCCAGATGGTGGGGAGTGAATGTAATGCGACATGAATCCCAGGTCCCGGTTGAGGCAGTACTCATGTGTGCTGAACTTGGCTATAAGTTTCTGCTTGGCGATTCTGCGTTGTGGCAGGCCTGCCACATCCTCCGTCATGCACTGCCCAATCTACCAGAGAAGCCTGACACAGGCCTCTTTCAGATACGAAGTCGCCCGGAATGCATCAATAGCCTCCTTTATCAATGTGGCATGGAGCGTCCGTAGTGCAAGTACGGATTGGGAAAGAATATTGTGCTCCAACACTGGTCCTTTACCCTCTCTTTTCTTTGGGAAAGTGGGTGTGGTGATATGCATCACTGTAAATACACAAAGGGTTAATATAAATACACTACAACTAAGTAAACACCAGAGGGAGCACCGGAGACGTCATGACATGCAGGCATACAGCTAGAACATGACCAATGGGCAGTCAAGATACCCACAGGTGACACTACCACAAGGGGGCATTACACAACCTATATATAAGGACAGTGCACATGCTCTGTCTCTTTCCACAGGCGACACTTAGAGAGTAGGACAGGGGCAGTTCAGAAGCATCACACCCACCACATGGCTTACAGCAGACTGGTTAGTTAGACTGAGTTACTATAGCAAGATTAGCAGGAGAGTCCAACTCAGAGAACTGTCCTTATAATCACATTGAACTTACTTCAAAGTCTGGAGTATCATTTGGTCAAAGCTGCATCAAATTGCAGCCTGTGTTATCCCAGAGTACATAACACAACATGGTACCAGTAGTGCTTGTTGAATCTATAGCGTTCAACTCAGCAAGATCCGTGACTACCAGCAACAACACCCAGGCAAGATGATCGCGATTCCGGTTCCTTAGCAGCTCAGGTACCACGGCAATCTCAGAGCCAACTGGCGTGCATTCAAGAAGAGATTTGAGATTTACATGGTAGCATCCGACCTAGATTGTGTGGCCGATGCTGAGAAGATAGATCTTCTACTCACCATTGCGGGTGAAAGTGCAACAGAAATCTTCAACTCCTTCAAGTACCCCAAAGGGCAGGACAAGCGAGACTTCGAGACAGTCCTGGACAAGTTTGAAAACTACTGCGAGGTGAACACAATGTGGTGATATGCATCACTGTAAATACACAATGGGTTAATGTAAATACACTACGGCTAAGTAAACACTAGAGGGAGCACCAGAGACGTCAGGACATGCAGACATACAGCTAATGAACACATAGAATAGGACACGACCAATGGGCAGCCAAGACACCCAGAGCTGACATTACCACAAGGGGGCATTACACAAACCATATATAAGGACAGTGCACACATGCTCTGTGTAATGAACTCCAATTGGCTTTATTGGTTGGCCAATTGGAGGATGAGCTCCCTCAATGATAGCTCATTGAGGGGGCCCATATAACCACCTGTGTAGGCTTTGTAAGCCAGTCTTAAGTTGACTGGACTGCTAGCAGCACTGTTTGTAGCTGCTCCTGTAATATCGTTATTGTAAATAAATATTGGTGTGGTGACGGAACTCCTGCCTCCCGTGGATTACTACAGTGGCGACGAGGTAAACAACGAATTTTGCGGAGAACAGCTGCCGCACTCGGAGGGTAAGCCGTGCCATTTTAAAAATGCCGTTTTTTGGGAGGTTAGAGGCATTCGACCCGGCTATTAAGGACTGGTCCCAGTATGTGGAGAGAATGTGTTACTTCTTCCGGGCAAATGATATACTGATGGACGAAAGGAGATGGCTTATCCTGCTATCGGCGTGCAGACCCTCCGCTTTCGCCATTATACGTAGTCTGACTTATCCTGATGCGCCGGACACAAAAACGTTCCAAGAAGTAACGGAATTGGTGAAAGAGCACTACAACCCAAAACCACCCCCTCATTTTGCGTAGGTACAGATTCTACACAGCGAAGCGGGAAGACAGGGAGTCAGTCACGAATTTCTTGACCCGCCTAAGAAGGTTGGCGGAAAAATGTGAGTTCGGCCCGACGCTACATGAAATGCTTCGGGACCGGTTAGTGTGTGGTATAAACGACCTCACAATACAGAAACGCCTGTTGGCGGAAACGGAGCTAGACTGCAGGCAGGCGTTACAGCTCGCACTGTCCCTAGAAAAGGCAAAAAGTGGGGCGCAGGAACTACAGGGCACGCCAATGGAGGTAGATACCTGTGAGAGGGACTACCACAACGGGTCCTGCTACCAGATAGCTGCTCTCAGGAAAAACCTGAGGAATAGAGGGAAAAAGGAAAACCCCAGAACTGCCCCCAAATCTGCCAGGACTAACTGGAGACAGAGGGAAGTACCGGCTGAGGCTCCCCCAACAGAGAAGGACCGTTTCTGGCACCAGACAGAGTGGGGTAATAACGACAGAAACCCTAGAAGGAGGTGGCAAAAGAGGAATAGCAGGTGGGGACGCAGGGAAGTACACAACCTAGACGCCCCATCCTCCTCCGAAAGGGAAAAATTATATAATATTACAACGAAGAAAGCAGAACCCATTAGGATTACCCCACGGGTGAACGGGCAGCCGACAATAATGGAAATAGACACGGGGGCGGCCGTATCAGTAATGGGAGTGGCAGCATTTAGAAAAATCAAAGATGGACTCCAGCCACTAACCCTAACAAAAACATCGACAAAACTTAAAACCTACACGGGGGAACCCCTGGAAGTTCTAGGCACGACTCATGTACCTGTGGAATATGAGAAACAATTGCTCAGATTACCGTTGACGATAGTAGAGGGCTCCGGACCGAGCTTAATTGGACGGAACTAGCTGAAAGACCTAAAATTAGATTGGATGAAAATTTTCCAGAGTGGAAGCGGGCAGTTGAGTGGAGTACTCCAAAAATACCCGGAGGTCTTCCAGGAAGGTTTGGGGGAAATCATAGGCGCCAAAGCAACTTTGCACGTGGACCCAGAAGCCCTTCCGAAATTTTGTAAGGCCAGGCCGGTACCTTTTGCATTAAGGAAGAAAGTAGATAACGAAATAGAAAGGTCACGGCACGACGGCATTATCAGACCAGTACAATTCTCGGAATGGGCAGCCCCGGTGGTACCAATTTTGAAGCCAGACGGCTCGATACGTCTCTGTGGAAATTTCAAACAGACAGTAAACAAATACGCACTGCTGGACAAATACCCAATCCTGAAAATAGACGGCCTATATGCCAAATTGGCAGGTGGGCTTTTGTTCACGAAACTAGACATGAGCCACGCCTACCTACAGTTAAAACTCGACAAGGGCTCCCAGAAGTTCGCTACGATCAATGAAATGAAAATGAAAATTGCTTTTTGTCACGAGTAGGCTTCAAATGAAGTTACTGTGAAAAGCCCCTAGTCGCCACATTCCGGCGCCTGTTCGGGGAGGCTGTTACGGGAATTGAACCGTGCTGCTGACCTGCTTGGTCTGCTTTCAAAGCCAGGATTTAGCCCTGTGCTAAACAGCCCCTTGCTCAACACCCTGAAGGGCCTTTTTCGTTATACTAGGCTACCTTTTGGAGTGTCACCAGCCTGCGCTATATTCCAGCGTACGATGGAAAATATTCTGCAGGGACTACCGCAGGTGGCGATTTATTTGGACGATGTCTTAATCACGGGTAGGACAAACAGGGAACACTTAAGGAACCTGGAGGACGTGCTCAGGCGTTTCGCAAAGGCAGGCGTACGGCTAAAAAGGGAAAAATGTGTTTTTCTGGCCCCACAAGTGACGTACCTGGGATATAAAGTAGACAAGTCAGGCTTACATCCATTAGAAGACAAAGTAAGGGCAATAAAAGAAGCCCCAGCTCCCACCACGGTCCAGGAGTTACGATCATTTCTAGGGTTGGTAACCTATTATGGAAAATGTATTGAAAATAGGGCATCCATCCTAGAACCCCTCCACCAGCTACTAAAAAAGGGGCAAGAATGGAAGTGGGCCACCCGCCAAAACCGAGCATTTAGAGACATTAAGGAACAGCTGTCATCCGAAAATGTCCTAGAGCATTATGACCCAAGGAAGGAGTTGGTGGTCACTTGTGATGCATCCCCCTACGGGGTAGGAGCCGCCTTAGCCCATAGAGGAAGGAATGGGGAAGAACGGCAAATAGCCTATGCTTCGAGGACCTTGGCGATGGCTGAGAGGAAGTACGCCCAAATCGAGAAGGAAGGACTGGCGGTGATATTCGCAGTAAAAAAATTTCACCAGTATCTGTACGGGCGGAAATTCACCATAGTGACGGACCATAAGCCATTATTTGGGTTATTAAAAGAAGACAAGTCAATACCCCCAATTGCATCAGCTAGAATCCAATGCTGGCCGTTGCTACTGGCGGCATATAGATACATTCTGGAGCACAGACCGGGAACACGAGTAGCACATGCAGATGCTTTGAGCAGAGTTCCTCTCCCGGACATTCCGCCGTAAATACCAAAAGTAGAGGAGACAGTAATGACTCTAAATTTTTTGGACACCCTACCAGTAGACGCACAACATAATCGGTTGTGGACGCAAAAAGACCCAGTTTTAGCCAAGATGAAGCATTTACTGCTAACAGGGTAATCGTCCCAGCTCAGGGCCGTCAGGCAATCTTAACTGAGTTACATCACGGAAACGAAGCTGCGTTTGGTTGCCAGGTTTGGACACAGACATAGCAGCCTTGGTACGTCGGTGTCAGGAGTGCTAACAGGGGCACAGAGTGCCACCAGCGGCGCCATTGCACCCGTGGGAATGGCCAGACAGACCATGGACCCGCCTGCATATTGACCACGCCGGCCCTTTCATGGGCTCAATGTTTTTGGTGATAGTGGACGCCCATTCCAAATGGTTGGACGTCCAACGGGTAAACACGGCAAGCACAGCATCGACAATTGAAAAGCTCAGGGCCTCATTTGCAACACTTGAACTTCCGGAGGTATTGGTGTCGGACAACGGAACAGCATTCACAAGTGGGGAATTTGGAAAATTCCTGAAGGAAAACGGAGTCCGTCACATCAAAACAGCCCCTTACCATCCAACGGCCTGGCAGAGAGAGCGGTCCAGACACTTCAAGTGGGACTCAAGAAGCAGCCGGCAGCGTCAATAGACACAAAGCTCTCCTGCTGGCTGTTTGAATACAGGACCACACCGCATTCCACAACAGGCATACCGCCAGCTGAACTCTTAATGGGAAGGCGGTTGCGAACGAGGCCGAGTCTCCTTTTCCCAAATTTAACGGGGAAAGTGGAGAAACAACAGGAGGCCCAACGCAGGGGGCATGATAATAGTCGGCAGCAGAGACATTTCCAGGTGGGGGCACCGGTTTGGGTCAAGAATTATGGGAATGGACCAACGTGGGTCAAAGGCACGGTAGAGTCCCAAACAGGGCCCATATCCTATGAGGTTTCAATAGGAGGTAAGGTGCTGAAGAAACACCTAGACCAAATAAGGGCAGCGGAACCACACCTGGAGGCAGGCGAAGCAGGACCGCCTCAAGTTGGGATAGCCCAGACGGAAAGGATACCCACACCCCAGCCCCGAGCAATTTCTCCAGACCCCGTCATCCAGTCGTCAGAGTCGGAGATGGACACACTCGACGAGGCCGCCGCGACACCTCTCCCCGAGGAGGAGGAAGAACAACTTCCAAGGAGGTCGTCAAGGAAAAGACGGGCACCTATAAGGTACACCCCGCCCACTTCGGAGAACGACCCGGCGGACAACACAGAGGTGGCAGACCCAGACATGAGGAGCAGGAAGAAGCTCAGAGGAATGCCAGCTGGCAGGAAATCCTCGGACCTTCGGGGGGAGGTGTGTAATGAACTCCAATTGGCTTTATTGGTTGGCCAATTGAGTATGAGCTCCCTCAATGATAGCTCATTGAGGGGGTCCATATAATCACCTCTGTAGGCTTTGTGAGCAGTCTTAAGTTGACTGGACTGCTAGCACCACTGTTTGTGGCTGCTCCTGCAATGTCGTTACTGTAAATAAATATTGGTGTGGTGACGGAACTCCTGCCTCCCGTGGATTACTACAGGTTGAGTTAAAAGCAGAGGCTGGATAGACTGGGACTTATTTCCCTGGAGTGTATAGGGCTTAGGGGTGATCTTATGGAGATCTATAAAATAATGAGGGGCACAGATAAGGTAGATAGTCAATGTCTTTTCCCAAAGGTAGGGGAATCTAAAACTATCGGGCATAGGTTTAAGGTAAAAGGGGAGAGATACAAAAGGGTCCAGAGGGGCAATTTTTTCACACAGGGTGGTGAGTGTCTGGAACTAGCTGCCAGAGGCAGTAATAGAGGCAGGTACAATTTTTTTCTTTTAAAAAGCATTTAGACAGTTATATGGGTAAGATGGGTATGGAGGGATATGGGCCAAATGTAGGCAACTGGGACTAGCTTAGTGGTAAAAACTGGGCAGCATGGACAAGTTAGGCTGAAGGGCCTGTTTCCATGCTGTAAACCTCTATGACTCTAAGCGGACAAAAAACCTGGATGCTCCAGGAGGGCGGGATTCACCACCCACTAACTATTAATGGTAAAGAAATGCCTAGGAAATGGTTATGTTGGGTTGTAGGCATCATGTGACTCCGATTTCACCTTATTTCTGAGGTTTGCCACCGCAGGTTCGTGAGTGCCGCAAAAAGTTTGTCACAAAACAAAGCCAGATTAAAGTGCAAATAGGGAATGGGGTTTTCCTTAAATGCTTCATGGAATTGTAAGCAGAACATGCCAGAGGACGATTTCATTTCAGGATGCGGATGAGAATTACGTGCCAGGTGCTCTCTCGCAGTTCAGTCATCCGATCCTTCAGTTAGCGGAGTAACTGAAGACCTGAGAAGAGGTCATTCCACTGCTCAGCCACTTATAAGAGCCTTGAGGCCAAGAGAAAATGGAACAGGAGAAAACACTTATTAAAAATTAACAGACTTGGGCAGGAAATGCCCTTGTTTTGCTTGTTTTTATTTCGGATTAGTCATGCAGGTAAATTCACAAATCATTGTTGAATATTAAAGCAGATTGAATTGATTAAGTTTCACGGAGAGTTAATTTAGCAGTTAACATTAACAAAGCGCCAATGGAAAAATGCTTCATCTCGCTTTGTATTTATCAATAATTTTGAAATCATTAAAATGTCAAAGAAAATTGTTAGCGCCAGAAGGCTCCATCCAAGGTAGGAAAAAATGCAGACACACGTTCCAAATTCAGCAATTGCTAATCCTTGGTCGAGGTTACTAGGTTAGCAGTTATTATAGGAATAGGAGGAGGCCATTCAGTCCCTCGAGCCTTGATCTGTCGCTCTGTGAGATCATGGCTGAACTGCATCTTAACTCCATCAACCTGCCGTGGTTCATTACCCCTTAGAAGATCCACGTAACTTAGATCTAAAATGATGAATTGAGCTAAAGTGTACTGCTTTTTGTGAGGAAGCTCCATATTTTTACCAACCTTGGTGAGAAGAACTGTTTTCTAATTTCTCCGTTGAATGTCCTGGCTCCGATTGTACAGTTATATCACCTTGCCCCTCATTCTAGACTCTCAACAGAGAAAATGTTGGCTTGTAACGTCCTCAGAGTGGCCATCTCCATTGGATTGGCACTGTTGCCGGACTTGCCCTTGTTGGGATTCCAAAGCCCCCGTCTCACCCAACAACCCTCACTCAGGCTGGGTGAGACAGGAGTAGCGAAACACGCCCCTAGCAGCATCGTCGTGGAGTAACTGGGGCACAGAGGTAAGTCGATCCCCCTTTTTACAGCACTGGTTTCTGTGAAGCAGAGGTTTAAAGGGAGCAGGTAAGTTATAAAGTTTCGACAATTCGGGGGGTTGGACCAGAGAGGGAAAAAGTGGAAGGATCGGACTGGAAAAGGGGACGGGGATGGGATGTCAGACTAGAGAAGGGGGTGGGGGAATGGGTATACTAGTGAGGGAGGGTGTCAGGCAGGAGAAGGAGTGGAATGGGGGTTGGACCAGAGGGGGAGTAAGTCCGGGAGAAAGGGGAGATTGGACCAGAGGAATGAGTTGAGCGTCTGGCTGTGTTGGACTAGGAGGAGAGGGGGATGGATGGTCGGATCGGGTCAGGGCGGGAGTTCATGTGTATGTGCGGTGGGCCCCTGGGAGTTGTGAGTATGGGGGATGTCCCGTACAGGGCTGGGTCTGGGTTTTGTTTGTATAGTTACTCGGAGTTGGAAGTGATTCTCTTCCTCTAACTCTCAGAGTGACCATCAGGGTAAAACTGACAGAACCATCTGAAGTTAGTGATTTAAATCGCTTCCGTCAGATGTTTCCCAGCACAGCACAATTGTCCAGAGGAAGGACAATTGTCAGGTAAACCTTACCTGGGAACCTCCGAGAGCGTTTTTTCAGCGCATCATTGGGGAGCCCCTAAATGTGACGCTGGGGAACCAGGAAAGTATGGGCCATTATCTCCCCAATCAATTCCTTTCAACATCCTAAATGTCTCAATCAAATCAGTCTGTAATCTTCCATACTTCAGAGAACACTAGACGGTTAACATTCTGGTGAATGTGAGCTGCGCTTCATATAAAGTCAATGTTTCCGTTCCAAGACACAGTGCCCACTATAACAAACACTCCAGATGTGGTCAATTCAGGACTTTGTTACACTGGCACAGCTCGGCCTCCCCTTTAGCATTCTTGCCCTTACATACATCTTTTATTTTTGTACCTGACCCCACTACATTTTGGTGATATGTGTACGGCAACCCCTGCATCTACTTGGATTTCCACAGCATAGAGCGCACTTTGAGCGAAACCATTTGCAATTTCCTCAATGACCTCCTTTAAAACCTTGGCTGAGAACCCGTCAGATCCTGGGTGAATTGCCATTATATTTTCCAACACTGTTTTCTTGCTTGTGTTAACTGTAGTGAGCTCCAGTCTTTGACTCATTTATTGGTTTCCCTGGAATATCAAGAACCTTTGCTCTCTATTGTGAAGATGGGCAGAAAGTAATTATTCAACAAATATTATTTCTTTATTTTCTTTGCAGGGGTGGTAGTGGTGTAGTCAGGGGAGGCGGTGGTGCACTTGTTTCGTCACACGGTTTGTAGTCCAGAGACCCAGGGTAATGGTCTGGGGGCCCGGGTTTGAATCCAACCATGGGTATAGAATTATAGAATTTACAGTGCAGCGGCTCTTGGAAAGAGCACCCTACCCAAGGTCAACACCTCAACCCTATTCCCATAACCCAGTAACCCCACCCAACACTAAGGGCAATTTTGGACACTGAGGGCAATTTATCATGGCCAATCCACCTAACCTGCACATCTTTGGACAGTGGGAGGAAACCGGAGCACCCGGAGGAAACCCACGCACGCACGGGGAAGATGTGCAGACTCCGCACAGACAGTGACCCAAGCCGGAATCGAACCTGGGACCCTGGAGCTGTGAAGCAATTGTGCTATCCACAATGCTACCGTGCTAACATGGTTAGGTGGTGAAATTTGAATTTTTAAAATATCTGTAATTGAAAATCTAATGGTGACCACGGGACTATTGTCGAATGACGTACAAACCCATCTGGTTCGCTAATGCCCCTTTGGGAGGCAAATCTTCCGTCCTTTCCTAGTCTGGCCTACATATGACCCCTGACCCACAGCAATGTGGTTGCCTCTTCAAATGCTCCCTGAAATGGGCCTAGCAAGCCACTCAGTTGAAGGGCAGTTAGGGAAGGGCAATAAACACACGCGCAGCCAGCGACACCCAAGTCCCACGAGCGAATTTATTTTTAAAAATTCCATCTAATTTTAAAAAATAATACCCATTCCCTGGTACATAAGCACAGGAAACGTTACACCAGAGCCACAAATCCCAGGAGACTGTTTTTTGTCTGTTTCCAAGTTGTTTACCCTTGGCCTTGTTTTTTTTCTTCATTCTTTTATGGGATGTGGGAGTCACTAACTAGGCCAGAATTTTTTGCCCATCCCTAATTTCCCTGGAGAAGGTGGTGGTGAGCCGCCTTTGTGAACCCCTGATGTCCGTGTGTTGCGTTTGAATAAATGCAGGAAGTGATTTAGAAAAGAGCAATTCGTAGTGTTGTTGTTTCACTGGTGGTATGAAACTGGAGCGCACCATCTGAAATGACACTCAATGCTCGTTTCATTAAAAAGATCAAACTATCTAGTCCTCGACACAATCTAACATTTGAGTCATGATAGAAAGGGTTACTTTGGTTTCGCTGCAAACAACAGAACGGAGGAACTAGTAATTATTTCCAGACCTGTATGTGGGCTGTATAATCAAACCTCTTCTGTTACCACAACTGACAAAATACAAATTAACCAACTGATAGGATTAAGACAGCTTGCCACATGAATGTGCTGTTCTAGTTGCAGGTGGGAATATCCAACAGGCATAACACTGAACATCTCTGGCTGGATTCTTGGGTCCGGCGGCCGAATGTTTCTTGGCGGCGCTCCGTTCGCTGGCGGCGGGATTCTCTATTCCCGTCGCTTATAAACGGGATTTCCCATTAAAGCCACCTCACGCCACTGGGAAACCCGCGTTGCACTTCCAGCGGGGAAAAGGAATCCCAACAGCCGGAGAGTTCCCACCCAGATCCGGGGTCACAGTCACATCAACCAGCAGCAAAAGAGACCAAAAGGACCAAGCTCCTTCGACAACACCTCCGAAACCCACAGACACTACCATCTGGAAGGGCAAGGACAGCACCACCTGCACATTCCCCTCCAAACCACACACCATCTTGACTTTGAACTGTATCGGCGTTCCTTCACTGCCGTTGGGTCAAAATCCAGGAACGTCCCTTACCAACAGCACTCTGTGTGTACCTAGAACACAGGGACTGCGGCAGTTCAAGCAATTCCAGCCAACTGAGAAAGGGGTAGAGGGGTGATAGTATTGATGGAGAGGCTGGAGGGCGAATGGTGCTCTTGCAGAGGACAGACCTTCTTCGGGGCGGGCAGCGCCTTTTGTGAAAAGGAGGACTCGGCCTACAGAACAGTGGGCTGGGGGCGGTGCCATTATTTCATGGCATGTCTCTGAAGTGGGACTTGAACCAACAACCTTTGACTCAGATGGTAGCATCTAAGCCATTGAGCTAAAACTGACACCAATGAACTGAGGTTAACTGTCAGACAAGAAGTAGGTTGACACAGTGCAACAATGCAGCAGAAGTTAAAAGGAATGGATTTCAGTGGATAAAGGGAGCGGCATTCTTATGGAAACTATCAAACTATTGTTACATGAAAAAATATATATTGAAATAAAATGAAATCTAACACTGGGATGTATTATTTGTCATAGTCAGATGTCTGGTTCTTTATTTGGGCCCTGCTAGCTCTGAATAAAGAACTTTGCATCAACATAGCACATTACCACATCCTCAGGGCATCCCAACATGCTGTACAGCCAATCAATTTTTTTTTTAAATCTGCAGGCACTGCTGCTTCCAAGGTAAACGTGGCAGCCAATTTGTACACAGCAAGATCCCACGAATCAGCAAATGGGTCCGTTTTGTCACGTTGACCATTGAGAAAGGAATGTTAGCCAGGACGCTGGGAGTACTGCCTGCTCCTCTTCGAACAGGGTGACAAGACATTTCGCCTGATCAGACAGACTGGGCCTCAGTCGAGTGGCTGCCTCCAATCTCGAAGAGCTAGACTAGATTATGTAGTTCAGTTTTCAGCGAGGCATGAACTAACAACTCTCTAACTCAAGAGGTAGGTGTGACCAGAGACCAACCAGAGTCAACAAATGCTCTGCTTCTTCCATTTTAAATATGAAATTCTCTCTCGGATCAGCCATTCCCTCGAGTTGGATCTCCACGTCAAACAGTGGAGTGCACGGTGACAAACCTCCAAATGTAGAATTAAACGGGAGAGAAACATACAGAAATGAGGAACGGTGAGAAAAACGTCTAGAGAGCCACGCGTTATACACAGCATGACGAGGAAATAAGCCGCATCTGAGAATTACTCATTACCTTGCAAAGTGCTGTGGTTACTGTGGTAACCACCTCTCAAATGCCCTCACCTCGAGCTTGACACGGGGGAGTTTGAATTCAGGTATAATCAAAGGGACATTAAGACGCTGGATCTAAAGGTCAGACAGGTAATTTGCAACAATAGGGATTTTTTTTTAATACACTTATTAAAAATCAGTTTGGGTAATTTGAAATGCCAACTCATGGCTCATAACTTCAGATTCTGATGACTATATCATGCTACTATGTTTCAGCATGTTTAGCAAACCGTTTCAGTTCCCTGCGCTTGCATCTTTCCCGTTGCACTGTCCTGCCATTGTTCGCAGGTGGTCACACAATGTGTGGAGATGGTCACCGTTCCGGATTCTGCTCCATTCCAGTCACGTTACAGGGGAGGCTGGGGAAGTGGGGTGCATGAGGAAGGTACTTTCAGAGCACCGACAGCAAGAATTAAACAGCTGCACAAAAACTGGACATGTACAATTGTGGCTTGGAAGCCTGAAAAGGGAAAGAGAGAAATTGTATTCATTGAGCACCTTGCACAACTTTGCAACTTTCCAAGGCATTCAACGGGCAATGAAGTACTTTGAAATAGAGTCAATGTTGCAATGTGGGAAACAGGAAAGCCAATTTGTACTGGACAAGATCTCACAACAGTAATGTGATAATGACCAGATTATAGCTTTTTATTAATGTCAATTGAGGAAGAAATAATTTTCAGGATACTGGAACAAATTCCACTTTCTTCTTTGACTAATGCCATTAGATTTCCAGCAGGCATTTGATCAGGTGCCACATCAAAAATTATTGCGAAAACAAAAGTTTGTGGTGTAGGGTGTAACATATCGGCACGGATTGAAGATTGGCAAGCTCACGGGAAACAGACTGTTGGCATAAATAGGTCTTTTTCTGGATGGCAGGGTGTGCCCACCACAGGGGTTGGTGCTGGCGCCTCAACTTTTTATAATTTATATTAATGAGTTGGACGAAGGAGTTGAGGTTACGGTTGCTAAATTTGCTGATCACAGAAAGATACATGGGAAACTAAGTTGTGAAGAAGATGCAAGGAGATGACAAAGGGACATAGATAGGTTAAGTGAGTGGGTAAAGCTCTCGCAAATGGAGTATCGTGAGCAAATTTGAAATTATCCATTTCGGCAAGAAAAAGAAAAGAAAAGTTGCGGTGATGGTCTCTTTAAGGGAAACACAGCAGAGTAAGGGTCGCCTGGATTGTGGGACCAATTGGGAATGAGAGTGGGTAATCATCGCAGGGGGTGGCGTCCTCTCTGAGGCAGGAAACATACAGGAGACTAAGGTAGCCGTGTAGTTTTCCTTACTAATAAATACCTTTTATGTTGTCTGTGAAAGTGTATCATTACAGAAGCTTATTATCAAAATGATCAGAGAGTGTAGAGCTCAGAGGTGCAGGGGGAATCTGGGTGTCCTCGTGAATGAATCACAAAAGACCAGTATACAGTTACAGCAAGTAATGATATGCGGTGTACTCTTCAATTATGCAGTTTTTCAGGGGCGGGTGCATCACAAAAGTGGCGGCGCCCCCGATTTTGGCGCAAACGGGGATTTTCCGGCCGATCGCCGAACGCGATTTCGCTGTCGGAGATTGAAGAATCCAGCCCAGTTCCTCCAACAGTGAAACAGCCTCTCATTGCTGCACCAGCCTGTCAGCCTGGTTTATGTTCTCGAGCGTCTGGAGTGGAACCTTCCGATTCAGTGGAAAGCATGTTGTGGAGTGCCACAGAGATAGGTTCTGGGGCCCTCAACTATATACAATCCATATAAATGACATGGATGAAGGGCCATATTGTAGCTAAATTTGCTGATGGCAGAAAGATAAGCTGGAAAGTAAATTGTGTGGAGGACTCAAAGAGTCTAGAATAGGATTTAGATAGGTTAAGGGAGTGGGTAAAATATTGGCAGATGAAGTATAGGGGTCGATCGAATTGCCTTGTCGTGCCTCAATCGGGACACAACAAAGTCGCTAAATTTCGCAAGAGGCCTCTCGCGGCATTTGCGGCGCTCGGGCCACCTTACGAGATCTCTTTAGATCTCACGGGACGTCGTGATCTGGACTGCGCCCTCACTGGGTGGGATCCAGATTTGCATATGTAAGTGAGCAGTGAGCGTCACTTAACTGTGTCGGGGCCTAATGAAATGCCCCCGCCTCGGAGATCTCGTTGTGACACTATTTAGTATTGGTTCACACAAACGAGGACCAGGCGTAACAGCACCTGGGGTTCTCCCAGGGCATCGGAGGCCCCAGGTGGTCGGGCTCCGAGCAGGGTGGTACCCTGTCACCCAGGAACCTTGGCCCTGCTGTCTGGCACCTCGGCGGTGCCACGTGGCCACCCTGGCTGGCAGGGGAACTGCCGAGCTGGCAGTGCCAGGTTGCCCATGCCAGAGCAGGTTCTGGGATGCCCTGTCCTTATGAGGTGGGGTGAGAGGGCCTAGAGGACCCCTAATAGGTACGTTGGGGCTGTGGGATGCATCCGGAGGCCGGGCTGGGGGTACAAGAGATCAGGGCAGCATGTAAAAATGGCGCCCCGATGTCTTCCTACACCGATGAGCTGTAAGTGCGGCCTCAGTGGGGCGTTCCTTGCCGAATCCCAAAAAACAGAGCCCCGTTTAATAGCAGGGTCATTCTCGGCGTCAAAATACCCCACTAAATGTGCCTAAAACGCTTTCCCGTTAAATCGCGCCCATAATGTGGAAAACGTGAACTTTTTCTCAGGAAGAATAGAGAAGCAGGCTGCTATTTAAATGCAGAGGGATCTGGGTGTCTTGGTACACGAATCGCAAAAAGTTGGCCTGCGGTACAGCAAGGCAAATGGAATGCTGGCATTTCATTCATGGGAAATGGAATAGAAAACTTGGGAACCTTTATTGCAGTTGTACAGGGCCTTGGTGATACAAAATAGATAGAATTGTATTAGATGCAGTTCAGAGAAGGTTTCCTTGACTTATGCCTGGGCTGAAGGGCTTATCTGATGAAGAACGGTTGAATCAGGTTAGGTCGTGCCATTGGAGTTTAGAAGAATCAGTTCATAGAATCATCGAATGTACAGTGCAGAAGGAGGCCATTTGGTCCATCGAGTCTGCACCGGCCCTTGGAAAGAGCACCGTACCTAAGCCCACACCGCCACCCTATCCCTACACCTCCATCCTATCCCCGTAACCCCACCTAATCTTTTTTTTTGGACACAAAGGACAATTTAGCATGGCCCATCCACCTAACCTGCACTTCTTTGGAGGAAACCCGGAGGAAACCCACGCAGACACGTGGAGAACGTGCAGATTCCGCACTGACAGTGACCCAAGCAGGTATCAAACCTGGCACCCTGGAGCTGTGAAGCAACTGTGCTAACCACTGTGCTACCATGCTGCCCTGTTACTGAAACAGAAAGATCGTGCCTGATGGGGCGTAACATAATGGATGTCGGTAGGATGTTTCCACTGGTGGGAGAGACTGAAACTAAGAGAGATTAGAAGAGTTCTTTCTCCCAGGGGATCATGGATTTGTAGAAAATTCTTCCCCAGAAAATGTTATATTCTTGTGCAGAGACAATTACTGAGTCGGCACACTAAAGAACATCTAGGTTAAGACTAGTTAATTTTATTATAGTATAATAAACTGTGGGTAGGAAAGTAATGCTAGAAAACTGGAACTAATACAAACCCGACTGACCACGATGGATCCTCCTCACGACTCCCCCCAGGCTACAGTGTCACTTGCCTGGCACCCATTGGTCGGAGGCTATACATATTTAGACCTTGTTAATGCATTTCACAACAGAAAGCAGTGGAGGCAGGGTCACTGACTATGTTTAAGGCTGAGTTCAATAGATTCTTGATTGACAATGGAGTCAAAGGGTATAGAGGAGTACACAGGAAAGAGAAGACTTGAGGTCACAATCAGATCAGCCATGATCTTATCAAGTGGGACAGCAGGCCCGAGGGGCCGAATGCCTTACTCCTGCTCCTAACTCAGATTTTTGTATATACCAGGGCTGACACTGCACTCGGATACATTGAATTGCAATGGTAAACATTTCTGGCTGAGTTTCCACCATATAGGAGGGAAATTCCACACGGACGAGCAGACAGATTTAATGATTATCAGTGGTAAGCCCTCTCCTTCTGTCACCACTGCACCTGCTTCACTTACAGGACAGTGGTGTTGTGGGGAGTCAGAGTTACTTCCACTGCCAGCTCGGTGATATTTTTCAGCTAAAGACATCGACTCAAGTCAACCTACTGTCGGCAACTGTCTCTGCCAAGTTTATAGTTTATTCTAAGACTGTAACAGCTGCAAATTAAACATACAATGGGGGAAAATTCCTTCAAATTTCCACTTACAAAAACCTATCTCCTGACGACAGTTCTGTCAAGTGTGACTCATAGAACAGTGTATCTCAGCAAGCAAGAGAAACACAAGAGGTTATGCAGCAACATAATTATGTCTGGCCTTGCTGCCCCCAGTTACCAACTTGGCAAATTTTCAGTCGACACAGCCACATTCAGAAACCAGAAGTAATTAAATCTGGTTGTTTTCTGGGTAACAGCTAGAAATGGAGACAAGAGTCACCAAGCCAAGCTTAATCTTAACTCTCACACTTGGAGGAGATTCTCACTGTCCCTTCTGCCATTTGCTGGAAGGCCTAGTAGGAAATTTTCAGGAGGGTACAGAGGTGCTGGGCACCAGCTAGAGGGCTAGTGAGAGGCCAGAGTTGCCTCCTTTGAAGAAGGCATGCCACATTACAAGCAAATCAGACAATTAACAGGCCATCGGGGAGTGTGCAGGCCTCCACAGGATCAGGATCAGGACCCCAGGAGTAGGGAGAGTCGCGCAGAGCCACCGGCCAATCAGAGGCTGACAGCTGTATTCAACAGCAGCAGCACCAATGGGGGCGGGATGCAGTGGCTGTTCTGGGAATGGCACCAACTGGAGACACAGGATCACCAAGATAACAGGAGGGGTTTACGGGGTGGGGGAAAAACAGAGGCCAGAAAATTGCATACCTCCTCAGCCCACTGTCTTCCTCTGTAGCAAATGCGACAAAGACTGCCATGGCAGAGTGGGACCCCTAAGCCCCAACAAGTGATACTTAACACAGAGTTGCCCACCACAGTACAAATCATCATCTTCAGAAATGGAAGGCTGCCACGAAAATCCACACCCGAAGACAGTAACATTTTGTTGAGGGATACTTCATTCAGTAGTGATGAGTACCGTATCATAAGGGTAGCCACCAACAGCCCATGTAGGTCTCGAGCTCTGATAATGCAGCAATCAAAGCCCAGGTAATTCTATTTGATATTAATTTAAATACCAATTTCTCCTCACGGTCTCGGCACCCAAATGCTTGTAAACTAATGTTGATCCTTCAATGATTAAACCCTGAATTAAGACACCAAACTTATTAAGCCATAAAACGTGGGAGTAGAAGTAGGCCATTCAGCCCATCGAGTCTGCTCTGCTATTCAGTGAGATCATGGCTGATTTGATATGATAATCTTCAATTCCACTTTCTGCCTTATCCTCAATAGATTCCCTGACTGATTAGTATCAGCAGCTTGGCACACGGTACATACAGTGAATAGAAAAAGATACATTTGAACCATGCAGCTAAATCCTGAATTTGTGCAATACTAATTCGCCGGAAGTGGCAGTTTTAGGAAATGAAAATGATTAGGCTTTAAATAATTGTAATAGGCGTGTCAATCTTGCTTCGTGCTCGAGTCCTGGCGTGGGACTTGAACTCACAATCTATTGGCTCAGACTAGACACCTACTCATCTGCCCCAGCTAGGGGTCGACGAAAAGGAACACTAATACGTGCACACGTAAGGTGCTAAATACAAGGCAGATATGGACAGATTTCCTTTTCTTCATTTTTATTATTAAGGAAGGCAGTTTCGTGGTGATTTATTTCAGTCAAACAAATGAACTGAGAACTGAATGGGGTGGACTTTAATTCTGCGCAATAGCGTCAAACACGTGATGGCAAACTGGGCAGCATTTAATTCAAATCAAACTTTCGTTGAGCCCTCATCATTGTGAGCTTCTTTAACACCATTTCCACCCTGGGGAAAAGTCTCTGGCTATTCACTCTATCCATGCCTCTCATCACCTTGTACACCTCTATCAAGTCGCCTCTCTGCATTCTTCGTTCCTGTGAGAAAAGCCCTAGCTCCCTCAATCTTTCTTCATAAGACATGCCCTCCAGTCCAGGCAGCATCCTGGTAAATCTCCTCTGTACCCTCTCCAAAGCAACCGCATCCTTCCTTTAATGAGGCAACCAGAACTGGACACAATATTCCAAGTGGAGTCTAACTAGAGTTTTATAAAGCTGCAGCAAAACCTCACGGCTCTTAAACTCAATCCCCCTGTTAATGAAAGCCAATACACCATACCTGTTCTTAACAACCCTATCAACCTGGGTAGCAACTTTGAGGGATCTATGTACGTGGACCCCAAGATTCCTCTGGTCCTCCACACTTCCAAGAATCCTGCCTTTAACCCTGTATTCAGCATTCCAATTCGACCTTCCAAAATGAATCAAGTTGTAGCAAACCTTCTCTACCTTTATACTCAATCCCCTTGCAATAAAGGCCAACATTCCATTTGCATTCATAATTATTTACTATATTTGTTTGCATGCTAACTTGATACTATTCAGGCACAAGGACATCCGGATCTCTCAGCACTGCAGTGTTCTGCAGTCTCTCTCTATTTCAAACATAGCTTGCTTTTCTATTCTTCCTACCAAAGTGGTCAACCTCACGTTTTGACACATCATACTCCATCTGCCAAATCTCTGCCCACTCACTTAACATCTTTTATTTTATTAGTTATTCTTTTACGAGAAGTGGGTGGTGCTGGCTAGACCACCATTTATTGCCCATCCCTGAAGTCCATCTGGCGTAGGTACACCCACAGAGCTGTTGGGGAGGGTGTTATGGGATTTTGACCCAATGACAGTGAGGAAATGACAATATTGTTCCTGGTCAGGATGGTGAGTCGCTTGGGATGGGGGGGGGGGGGGGGGGGGGGGGGGGGGGGGGAGTGGGACACTTGCCAGCGGTCGTGTCCTCGTGTGTCTGTTGCCCTTGCAATTCTAGGTGGTAAAGGCTGGGGGTTTGGAAGGTGTTGTTGTAGGAACCTTGGTGAGTTGCAGCAGTACATTTTGCATATAATACACACTGCTACCACGGTGGAGGGAGTGAATGTTTAAGTTGGTGGATGGGGTGCCAATCAAACAGGCTGCTTTGTCTTGGATGGTGTCAAACCTCCGGAGTGTTGTCGGTGCTGCACTCATCCAGGAAGGTGGAGAGTATTCCATCACATTCCTGAATTGTGCCTTATAGGATAGGCTGGGAGTCGGGATGTGAGTTACACGTCACAGAAGCCACTCGGCCCGTCGAGTCTGTTCCGCCATTCAATGATATCATGACGCATCTGATATAATTCTTAACGCCGCTTTCCCACCTTGTCCCCATAACCCTCAATTTCCTTTTGATTTTACGATCCCACATTGGCATCTTTGAAGGTGCAGGGGGTATAAAATCCAGTGGGTGGTCTTCCTGCCACCGATCTGTCTGAAATTTAACGTGGGGTGGAGAAGACCTATTTTCCCAGTCCACTTTAACCAATTTTGTCTTAAACCCTAAGTTTAAGACATTAGTTTTAGACCCACATTTCTCACCCTCAAACATTCCCCCTCCTTGATGTATCTCGCAGTGTGAGAAACGCTAACTCCATCTCATCAGTTCGGAGCTGAAGCACATGGAGCTGCAGACTCTTATCGCAGAGGTGATTGCTATGGATTACACTAGTGTCCACTAGTTCACACACGCCAAAGTAGCAACACACCACCTGCCCTCCCACCTTTAATGTGTTTTATTTAACTAATTAGGTTTCAGTTTTGAAATGTCACTCAATTATTATTTGTGGTTATAATAAGGAGTTTAACTAGTTCAGGTAAAGATTTTACACAATACTTGTATCTCCCCTGTACCATTTCAAAATGCACACACGGTGTATAGAGAGAGAGGGAGAGAGAGAGAGAGAGAGAGAGGCAGAGAGACAAAGAGAGAGAGAGAGAGGAGTTAAAAGAAAATCTTTAAAACCCATCAATTCGTTTTTCATTATATTTGGATATTTCTGAACTGTACTGTTAATTCCTCAAGTCTGATCATTAATACTAACCCGAGACCACATTTCCTTTTCAACCATGTCCTCATTAATCCTGTTCTCAGCTACATTTCTGCAATTTCCAGTGTCTTCACACTCCCACGTGACCCCAAGTCACACTTAATTTTGTTTGCATGTGATATCTTATTTTTAAACCACCTCACATCCACCCACACACAAAACAGGTAAATGTGCTTCCCATGTGTATAATTACTTCAACTACTTGCATCACTCTGCGATCGGAGACGTAAAGCGGGCAAAACAAATCAAAGATGTTGCTTTTTCGCCTTACTATTTCACCAGGAGATGTGCAAAAAAGGTTAACGTTTGCACACACATGGGGCGGGATTCTCCCCTACCCGGCGTGACGGGGGGTCCCGGCGTAGGGGAGTGGCGCCAACCACTCCAGGATCGGGCCTCCCCAAAGGTGGGGAATTCTCCACACCTTTGGGGGGCTAGCCCCGCGCCGGAGCGGTTGGCACCAGAAGACTGGCGCAAAAAACCGGCGCCCCCGGCAGCGGGGCTGGCCGAAAGGCTTTTGCCGGTCGGCGCATGCGCCGGCGGTGACGTCAGCGGCCAGCTGCCGCTGACGTCACCACCGGCGCTTGCGTGATGTGGGTTTCTCTTCCGCTTCCGCCATGGCGGAGGCCGTGACGGCCGCGGAAGAGAAAGAGTGCACCCAGGGCACTGGCCCGGAGTCTGAGCGGGGGCCCCGATCGTGGGCCTGGCCACCGTGGGGGCACCCCCCGGGGTTCAATCGCCCCTGCCCCCCCCAGGACCCTGGGGGCCTGCTCGCGCCGCCGATCCCGCCGCCACCATAGGTGGTTCAAACCTCGGCGGCGGGAGAGGCCTCCCAGCGGCGGGACTTCAGGCCATCACGGGCCGGAGAATCACCGCAGGGGCCTCGCTGATCGGAGTGGCGTGATTCCCGCCGCCGCCACTTCCCGGGTGGCGGAGAATCTCTGCCACGGCGGGGGCCGGATTTACGGCGGCCCCAGGCGATTCTCCGACCCTGCTGGGGGTTGGAGAATTTCGCCCATGCTGTGCAATGAATATCGAGATCACATGATGAATGGGCAGCGTCCTTATTGTTTTACTTATTCATTTAAGGCATGGGTGGGCAAGCTTTTCCGTGCAAGGGCCACATTCAGAAATTCACAATTTTAAAGGGCCGCATAGTATATTAAGTAAAATAATTAATATTTGAAATAGCAAAAATAAAAGGTCTTTAAAGAAAAAAAAGCACATTTATTTGAAAAACAAAGTAACTCAGTAAGTAACAGAAAAATGTCAATGAGAATGATGCATCTGACTGCAGTCATTTACCAGTTTGTTGAAATCAGGTGTCAAGTTGCTTGTGCTGATCCTTAACACTGACAGAAGCACAGCCTGGCCGAGTCAACGATGAAAACGTGCGTAGTGGGGTGGATGAGTGGGACTGCCTTATTGGTCGGTTTAGTTGGGTGTGCGACCAATAGGAGTCCAGGTTACAAACAATAATAAGGCTTATTGTTTGTAACCTGGACTCCTATTGGTCGCACAACCAACTAAACCGACCAATGAGACAGCCCCACTCATCCACCCCACTACGCGCGTTTTTATGCGGCCCGCCAATGAGGTGCCCGGAATCATAACCGGCATTTTTGAAAAGCTGCCGGGGAAAAGCCGCTGAAGTAAATGCGCTTATTGAATAAGCGCATTTACTTCAGCGGCTTTTCCCCAGCGGTTTTTCAAAAATGCCGGTTATGATTCTGGGCAACTCATTGGCGGGCCGCATAAAAACCTTTGTCGGGCCGCATGCGGCCCGCGGGCCATAGTTTGCCCACCCCTGATTTAAGGGGAGGTGTCATTAGTCATATTAGAATTTCCAATTCGAAAATGATGGCGAAGGCATAGACAACACAATTCTACTTTCCATTGACAATACACAATAGGGGCTGATTTAGCACACTAGGCTAAATCGCTGGCTTTTAAAGCAGACCAAGGCAGGCCAGCAGCACGGTTCAATTCCCGTACCTGCCTCCCCGAACAGGCACCGGAATGTGGCGACTAGGGGCTTTTCACAGTAACTCCATTGAAGCCTACTCGTGACAATAAAGCGATTTTCATTTCATTTTCGATTCCTGAGGAGAAGGTGTTACGGGATCGGAGTCAAAGAATCCCTCCTGCGCTGAAAGAGGCCATTCGGCCTATCTAATCCGCACCAACCCTTTGAAAGAGCACCCTACCTAGGCTCACTCCCCCACCCTATCCCCATAACCCCCACCTAACCTACACATCTCTGGAAGGGGTAATTTAGTATGGCCAATCCACCCAACCTGCAGAGTGTTACTGCATTGTCAACCCAAGGGTTTAAAACGGTGTTGCCAGTTGTGCTGTGTCAGGGGTAGCACTCACCCTCAAGTCAGGAGGCCGATATTTAATTCAAGTCCCAATCCAGAAGCTTGAGCACATAACCTAAGCCGAAATTTCAGTGCAGAGGGAGTGCTGCACTTCTGGAGGTGCCTTCTTTCGGATGGGACTTAAACCTTGGCCACGTCTACTATCTCAGATGGATATAAAAGATCCAACCATGCTATTTACACAAAAGATGACCAGGGGAGTTCTCCCCGTATCCGGGACAAAATCTAACCTTAACCAATACCCGCATCCCTCCAAAACATAAAGATTATATGGCTATTATCTCACTTCCGTTGGTGGGCCATGCACAGCTGCCATGTTTCCCTACCATACAGGATATAAGTTAACAGACTTCAAAAATGCATCATTAGCTATGAAGCTCTTTGGGCTATCCTGCATCACATAAATGTGCTTTATAAACACAAGTTCTCCTTCCAGTATATTGCAGATAGATTTTGCAATTCTTGTAATGCAGAGCAAAGAAAGTAAACTCTATAGGTCTGATGGGTGTGTTAATTAAAATTAATAAACCATAAAGTCACACCAGGGGATATTAGACTAAATATTTTTCATATGAAATTACTCTCCAAGTGATAATTTCCTACATGCACTTTTAACCACGAGACCATTGCAAAATTAAAACCTGCTGCTTTAATTTGTGCTTTTATGCAATATTTCTGATATTGCGGTCCACAGACTGCTTCATTATCTGAACAGCATGACTGAACTACGGTGAATATCTCCACGTCTGACCTGATAATTGAAGGATGGTTCTTTCCTTAAGCAGCTGCAGAAGGTTGGGCCGAGGACACTACTTTGGGGAACTCTCGTAGCAATGCCCTAGAGCTGAGACGATTGTCCTCCAACCACCACAATCTTCGTGCTCCATCTGATTCGAACCAACTTGGAGTTTCCCATCCGTTCCACGATGCCCACCGACTTCTGTTTTGCTGGGATTCCTTGATGCCTCACCCGGCCAAAAGCTGGCTGGATGTCAAGAGCAGTCACCACCACCTCCGTTCTAGAATTCAGGGCCGGAATTCTCACCCTGCTGGGAATTTCTGTTCCCACCGGCAGAGTGCCCCCTTATGCGAGTTTCCCAGCAGCGCGAGGTGGCTTCAATGGAAAGTCCCCACCTGACAAGCGGCGGGAGGAGATACCCCCCCCACCAGCGAAGGGCATGCCACGAAGAAACAGGCAGCTGGAGGACAGGACAATCCTGCCTTTAATAAGGACATGGGGAGTTCACGATGAGTAAACTAAAGAAACATAGTTTTATTTACAAAACGATATATACACTGCTTGTAGATCCCTACAGTGTTCCTAGTCTGGTCGGTGCCCTACTGGCTGACTTTTTATACAAAGGTTAATGCGGGGAGCTCATACTCGGCAAGGACCATGGGGAAGATAATTATTCCCACCCAGTAGACCCCTTGTGGGCTATTAGACCACCCCAGCTCTTTTCTCCACGCTTAGAGCATCGATGGATAGGTTATTGCTAAGTAAATGCCTCTTGATAGCACTGATACCACACCTTCCATCACTTTGCTGATGATTGAGAGTAGGGTAATGAAATCGTACTTCATAAGATTGGACTGGTCTTTCTTTTTGCAAAAAGACATATCTCGGCAGTTTTCCTCTTTGTTGGGTAGATGCCAGCGTTGTACCGGAAAAGCTTGGTTTGAGGCCCGGATAATTCAGGAGCACAGGTCTTCAGAACTGCAGACAAGATGCAGCCTTGGTTGTATCCAGTGAACTCAACCATTTCTTGATATCACACAGATTAAATGAAACTGGCTGAAGACTGTATCTGTGAGGTCTACACCAAGCTTGTCCAACCACCAGCCTGTGCTCCGGATGCGGCCTCCAAGGCTCCTTGATGTGGCCTGCCACGTTGTTCGATTTAGCCCTTGAAGACTTCATAGAACTAATTTTTTAAAACTGCTATGAACCAGATCATCCAAAGATCCTGGTTTCTCCAAGCCTTCCAGCAGCCAATGCAAGGAGGAACCAGTCGATGATTGAACGGATCAAATACAGTCAGCTGCATTTGTATGTTTGAATTCTCGGTTGCGCATGGGGAGCTCAGAGCAGCTGGAATAGGTCACTTGGGGAGGGTGATGATTGATCTAGCTGGCCAGACCTTCGGGTCTCCACTTTAAGTTGCTCAGGAGGGGCGGGGGGCGTCATTTCCAGACAGAGTTCAAGGGGCCTCAGATGAGCTCGAGGAGGTTGACGTAGTAGCAGTGTGTGTGTGTTTGTGGCAGGCAGTGAGACAGTGAGAGCACGTGACTAAGGGTTAGAGAAAAAGACAACGTCCCTACAACAATTTGGGCTGCATTTTCGTATAGTGGAGACAGTTCCATAGCATCCCTACAGTGCAGAAGGAGGCCATTCAGACCATCAAGACCAGACCGACCCTGTTAAAGAGCACCCTGCCTAGATCCACTCCCCCACCCTATCTTAATCTAACCTACACATCTTTGAACACTAAGCGGCAATTTAGCCTGGCCAACCCACCTAACCTGCACATCTTTGGACTGTGGGAGGAAACATAGCTCCCAGAGGAAGCACGGGGAGAAAACATGCAAACTCCACACAGACAATTCCAAGGCCGTAATCCAAACTGGGTTCCTAGCACTGTGAGGCAACAGTGCTAACCACTTGCCACCGTGCCGAATGTGGAGGATGGAATGGAAGCTGACTGAACAGTAAATCCCACTTCCACTAACTAATCCATTGATCACTCTGCCTGATCAGCTGAACAAGGTGATTAGTAATTCAACAAATGGGGAACATCTGGGCACAGCTGTGCACATTGTCCGTCAGACCAAGGTTTCAGCCCATCGTCAGATTGTCAGCAACTTGCCCCTTTAAAGTGGGCACACAAAAAAGGGGACTGGAGTTAATCAGAGGGAGTGAGCTGGAGCAAGGCAATCTGGTAGCAGTACGCTGGTGTTGAAGGGGTCAGTCTGGGGGTGGATAATTACAATGTTCCTCAGTCCGATTAATTACAGTGTTTCAAGTGAAACCCTTTGCCTTGCGAGGTATTGAGTGTAATACCTGCATTGTCATGAAGCACTAGGTCATTCTCCGCACCATGGAAACACAAATCAATTATGCAACAGCCTCTTCACTGAAACAGGAGTCAATCATATTTTGATCATGCTAAAATTATATAGGAATTGCTACTTAAATATATTTGTCGATAAACTCGCATATATTATTAACCCATGTATATCACCTTATCTAAGTGTTTGTTGATCCATCAACAACCTGAAATTGTGCTCTTGGGGATGATTTTAATCTTGGGTGACGGTGTATAATGAGTGACACCGAGCTAACGTCCCGTTGTACGTCTACCTGATTATTCCTCCCACTGACTTCACTGGAAATGAAATGTATATTGTGCAGCTAATTTAATATCATCTGATTTACACCAAAGTTACACCTCAATTGAGCTGCGACGCTCTACATGGTCAGTGCACTTGACGGGACGTGTCCAGAATGAACAGTGCCCCCCTCACATGGAATGCTCAGTACTGGACAGGGCATTCTGCCCAACTGTTCCATGCTGGCCTTTCTGTGCTACAACATCCTCCTCCCACCCCTCTTCCTCTAACCCTGTGCAACGAATCAGAACCACAGAATTGTTACAATGCAGGAAGAGGCCATTCAGCCCATCGTGTCTGCACCGGTCCTCCGAATGAGCATTTCACTTAGTGCTATTATCCTGCCTTCTCCTTGAAACCTTGCACATTCTTCCTTATAATCTAGAAATAAACTCCAATCCTAGGCTCCTTTTCTTTATTTAAAAAACGGCCTTAATTAGCTGAATTGATACTTTTAGTAACTTGTGCTCCTCTACCCCAAGATCCCTTTGTTCCTCTATCCCACTCAGGAACATTTTCCCCCCCTTGAAAGGTGGATGTGATCATCTTATTCCTCCTCGGAAAATACACCACCACATTGACATTAATTTGCCAATTACACACCTATCCTAAACATTATTATTGTTGTCTTGTACTTTGTTCAAGTCTTCCTTTATATTAACTATACATTCATTACATCTTTGAGTAAAGATTCTATGAACCTTTCGGCTACTACTGTCAAATTAACTGGTCTGTAGCTCCCCAAGCTTGTTCTGTCTGCCTACAGCAATCTAGCTGAAGCAGTAGCCCACCCCACTATTGCCTTTTCTGATGAATTTTCACACATCATCTATTTGTGACTCTGCTATCTTTTCCTAAACTTTTAAACTGAACTGATGCAATCTATTCACAAAGGGCTCTTATCCTCATCAAGTTTGATTACTTCACTATAGAAATAGAGTCGCAATAATTGCTAGTGTAGTGTGTTCATTTTATCTATTTTTCAAATGTCATGCTGCCATGTTAGTCTCTCTGGTAAACACCACGGCAAAGTATTTCTGCCATTTCATTCTCACGAATTTATCTTCTGCATCCCTTAGTGGCCCCGTCTCTATCCTAATTTACCTTTTGTTATTTATGTGCCTGTAGAATACTTCACTATTTTTTTCTATATTCCATGGCAATTTAGTTTTGTAGTTCCTCTTTAATGTACTAATTATTTTTTGACTTCTTCCTATTCTCTTTTCTCATCCTCTATATAACTACTGGACAGCATAGAAAATTGTCCAGTATGACCTATCCACAGAGAGCAGGACAAATCCAATCCAGACAATTACTCCTCTCAACCATTAGCCATAGTGGTGGAGGGTGTCGGCGAGAGTGGCACATACTCATCAATATATAACTGGCTCACTGAGATGGTTTTGGTTCTGACAGTGTCACTCAGCTCCAGATCGCATTACAGTCTTGGTCCATATGGGGACAAAAGTACTGAACCCAAGAGGTGAGGTGAGAGTGACTGCCCTTGACATCAAGGCAGCATTTGACCAACTGAGGCATCAAGGAACCTGAGGGAAACTAAAGTCAAGTTGAATCAGAATAACTGTCCATTCGTCTGAATCATACCTCACACAAATGATATGATTGTGGCTGCTGGAGGCCTACAATCTTGGGATTTGGATTTGGATTTGGATTCCAAATCCAAATCCAAGAATGTAGGGCTCCAACAGCCACAATCCATCTTCATTTGTGTGAGTCATGATTCAGACCAATGGACAGTTATTCTCCTGATTCAAATTGACTTTAGTTTTCCTCGGGTTCCTTGATGTCTCAGTTGGTCAAATGCAACCCCAGGACATTACTACAAGAGTTTTTCAATGGTCCTAGACCCAACCCTCTTCAGCTGCTTCATTAATGATCCTCCTTCCAACAGAAGATCAGGGGCGGGATTCTCCGACCACCCCCCCCCCCCGGAGAATCCCCGGGGGGATGTGCAAATCCCGCCCTGCCGCCAGCTGCCGTATTCTCTGGTGCTGGTTTTCAGGCGGGGGGCGGGTTTCACGCCATGCCGGTCAGGGGCCATTGGCAGCAGCCCCCCGGGCAATTCTCCAGGCTCCGATGGGCCGAGCGGCCATCGATTTCTGGCCAGTCTCGTCGGCGTGGATTAGACATGGTCCCACATGGTGGGACCTGGCAGGTAAGTCGGCTGGTGCAGTCCTCGGAGGGGGGGAGGGGACGGCGCGGGGGAATCCAACCCTGGGGGGGGGGGGGGCCACGGTGGCCTGGCCCCGCGATCAGGGCCCACCGATCTGCAGGCGGGCCCGAGCCATGGAGACACTTCTTCCTTCCGCGCCGGCTCCTGTATGGCTCCGCCATGGCCGGTGCGGCGAAGACACCCCCCTGCGCATGCGTCAGATTACGCCTGCGGTTCCACATGTGCGCTGGATCAAGTCCGCCCTTTGGCGCATGCGCGGACTCGCGCAGTCCCTTCGGCACCGGCTAGCGCGGCGCCTACCCCTCCGGCATTAACCTAGGCCCCGGAAGTGCGGAGAATTCCACGACTTCCGGTCAGCCCAATGCGGAGTGGTTTGCGCCGGTTTTGACGCCAGCGCCTTGCCATCGCGCCGATTGCGAAGAATCCCACTGCAGATGTGGCGATATTTGCTGTTGACTGCAAAATGTTAGCACCATTCACAACTCCACAGATAATGAAGTAGCCAGGGGTGGGTGGCACGGTGGCCCAGTGGTTAGCACTGCTGCCTCACCCCACCAAGTATCCCAGCCCCGGGTCACTGTGCAAACTCCACATGGACATTCTCAACATGTCTGCGTGGGATTCACCCCCACAACCCAAAGATGTGCAGGGTAGGTGAATTAGCCACGCTAAATTGCCCCTTAATTGGAAAAAAAAAGAATTGAGTACTTTAAATTTGTAACTTAAAAAAAGATAATGAAGCAGTCCGTGTTCCTATGACAACATACAGGCTTGGGTTGATAAGTAGCAACTAAAATTCACACCATACACACACTACGTAATGACCATTTTCAGCAAGAGAGAATCGATTTCATCTTGACATTCATTGCGCTACTACTGCTGACTCCCTCACCATCAATATGTGGAGATCATTATAAACCAAAAACTGGGCCAGCAATATAAATACTCTGGCTACAGGAGCAGGTCAAAGGCTGCCAATTCTGCCATAACACACCTCCTGATTTCTTAAAGCCTGTCCACCATCTACATGGCTCAAGTCAGGAGTGTGATGGAATATTCTTCGCTTGCCTGGATGAGTGCCGTTCCAACAGCACTCAAGGAGCTCGACACCATCCAAGACAAAGTCATCCACTTGGTCAGCCATCCCAATGGTCAACACCTTAAACATTCGCCCCACCACCAACAGTGCACTGTGTTTACAAGATGCACTTAAGCAAACTGTCACGGCTCCTTCGACAGCACCTTCCAAACCCACGACTACACACTTGAAGATGAAGGGTAACAGATACTTAGGAACATCACCACTTGCAAAGTGCCCTCCAAGTAACCCATCTTCTTGGCTTAGAGCTATATCACCATCCCTTCAAGGTCACTGGGTCAAATTCCTGGAACTCCCACCCCAGCAGCATTGGGAGTGTACCTACGTGGGCTGCAGTGGTTCAAGAAGAGAACTCACCACCATCTTCTCAAGGGCAATTAGGGATGGACAACAAATGCTGGCCAAGCCAGTGACACTCACAACCAAGAACAAATATTTGAAATGAAATTGTGTACATCTTTCTCTTTAGTTTCAATTTTAACCTTGTCTCTTCATTAATTAATGGTGCATTATTATTGGCTCATTTATTTCTGCATTCCAAAGGAATATATTTCTCCAGAGCTCTGTTGATCATTTTTATAAAGATATTTTCTATTGCTCTGTCAATTTATTTTTCCAGTTTACCTCTCCCACTTCTGATCCCTCAACATCAGATTTTTTTCCAATCTATTACTCTGATGTTTGTCAATCACTGCATTGTGATCGCTATTGCCTGGCTGTTCCCTCATGCTAATTCTCTCACCTGCCTTTTGCCCAATACAAAATCAAGCAGTGACTACTCTCTTTAAGGACTTATGTTATGTGCATAGAGTCCTTAAATTGTGGTAAAAACTCTGTTCCCTTTTCCCCTTTACCTATCTCCTCTTGCTCATTTATTGGAGGGTAGTTGAAATTGCCAATGATTAGTCTGTACCTTTTATTCATTTCATGAATTATCTTAGATACTTTTGCGACACTTCTCTTGCACTGTTATATGGTCTGCTCTTTGTTAGTATGATTTATCCCCTACCCATCCTTTATTGCAATCCATAAGAACTCACTTTCTCACAAAATGTAGCTGTGTGCCCTTTCTCTACATTATCTCTCATTACCTGAAGAAGGAGCCGTGCTCCGAAAGCTCGTGTTTGAAACAAACCTGTTGGACTTTAACCTGGTGTTGTAAGACTTCTTACTGTGCTCACCCCAGTCCAACGCCGGCATCTCCACATCATGGCTCATTATTGACATACGGGGGAAAATGTTTGGTGCACGAACTGCCCTGGCACTTTCTTGTGGTGTATGCGTGCGTTGGGGGGGGGGGGGGGGGGGGGGGGGGGGGGGGGCGGATTGGTAGAAGGGAGGGTTAGAAAATGAATACAGAGGGTGGGTATTTCCAGGAAGGACAGCCCTGCTTAGTGAGAAGCCCCTTTCAGCTTATGGGGAAGGAAGAGCCATCTTTGATTATGAAGGCCAACCTAACAAAATGAGGGTGGGGGCGACACAGAAAAGGGTGGCACACAGCAGATGAATGCAATTCCTAAAGGAGATAAATATTCAAGAATATTGGAAAGTAAATCAATCTTCCACTTAACTCGACTAAACTGAGGGTCCGTCTACCCCGTAATGTAACACAGACATGGGGAGAACGTGTTCCACACAGAGAGTGACCCAAGCCGGGAATCAAACCTGGGACCCGGGCGCTGTGAAGCCACAGTGCTATCCACTTGTGCAACCGTGCTGCCCAATACGTTCCATCCGCAGATTTCACATTTTTACACTATTGGTGTCAATAAAAACTCTTAAGTGGAAGAGAATTTTACTGAAAAAATTGTTTGTCAACGCAGGAAACCAAAACCAATTTAAACCTTTTCAATTACAGAACGCAGTCGTACAACTCACAAATCACTGTACATTATTATACAGTACATCAAAGACAATTTTACTGAAGAAATTGTTTGCCAACACAAGAAAGCAGAAACAATTTAAACCTGTTACTTTGTACCCATGTTACATTTTTAAAATCACACTATTGTACATGGCTTTGCTGTCCAGTCAGATAGCATACTTTACTTGAAGCTGAAGGTAAATGGAGTGGGTGACTTGGCCGACGGAGGTGGATGATTTTGATAAGAAGAATAATGTTATTGTTTCCTTCCCCCTGTTTTTTCCAATTTTGCAAAGTTCTCTGCAAGGAGCAATAGCTGTGTCAATCTCGCGACGGAACGCAAGACATCTTCCCATGCTTGCACCATAGTCTGCTGTCTGCTTTTTCAAATCTCCGGCTGCTGTTATGAGATCTGCCAACATCTTGTTCTTGCTACTTTGGTTTCTCTCAGAAACTACTATGAGGATGTTGAATTTCTTCCAGGAATCACAGACTGAGGTTGAAGGCTTCCAAAACATGAAGGATGTGGCAGAAACCTTGTCGGGTGCAATGAGCCTTAGAATCATAAAATCCCTACACTGCAGAAGGAGGCCATTCGACCCTCCGAAAGAACACAGTAGACAAATCCACTCCCCCACTCACCCCGCCCTATCCCCGTAACCTAATCTGTAATCTCTAGACGTTAAAGGGCAATTTAGCATGGCCAATCCACCTAACCTGCACATCTTTGGGCTGTGGGAGGAAGTGGCACCTGAAGGAAACCCACGCAGACACGAGGAGAACGTTCAAATTCCACACAGTCACCCGAGGCCGGAATTTAACCCGGGTCCCTGGCGCTGTGAGTCAGTAGGGCTAACCACTGTGTGAGGCAATGACCTCCCTAGTCCATTGGTTGAGTAAGTGAGGTTGTGTTTGGGGGTAAACACATTTCATTGTCCTCGACGAGAGAGTTTTGAGCCTAAGTGCATTACGAGGATTAATAGGACCTTGAAGAACAGGTTACTTTCCCTCAGGTAAATGCAGACCTTCGATAGAAAGCAATTGGCAAACCAATCTTCAAATACAACTGCTGTATACCAGGCATTGCTGCCAGCCTTCCAAAAGACTGGCAGATGACAGTTACTTTTTCCTTTGAAAGCACAAGGGTTTTCTGACCTTTTGGTTTACATTTAAAGCCAGCCACATTGACACATAGCAGAAGTGTCAACTTGTCCTTTGCTGCTTTAAACTCAAGAGCTGCCTTTGAAATGTAGATCCGACAGAACAAACCAATTTAATCTGCATTGAAGTCCCTTCTCCTCAACGTATTCCTGTAGCACCTTGGGAAACTTTCCTGCAGCAGCATAGTCAGCTGAAGCAGCCCACCTCGCCCCGCCCGACGGGAAGAGCAAACCGTGCAAAACGGTGTCAACTTTGGTGGGAGCAGAAGATCCCACCGGGCCTGCCAATGGCGAGCCACCATCCGCTGCGGGAAAATTCTGGCATACATGTGTAACACACTGCCTAAAACCAGTTAAGTTTAATTTGCCCGCAAATCTACCGCTTACATCCTCTGTTTCTGCCGGTTCAAAAACCACTACCCGATGGTTCCTTATGAGTCCTGAATACTTGAATTTTCCTCTCTGAGACTGTTCTTCTTCAGAATCAGGACAATCCTGAACTCTTTGACACCTTACATCAGAAAAGTGTAAGTTTCATGACAGCTGTGGGGCACTGTGGGCAGAATTGGCAATGCTAGTGAATTGGCCATGCGGATTGCCCCTTAGTATCCAAAGATGTGCAGGTTAAGTGGGGTAATGGGGATAGGGTGGGGAGTGGAACTGGGTGGGGTGCACTTTCGGAGGGTCAGTGCAGACTCAAATGGGCCAAATGACCTCCTTCTGCACTGTAGGAATTCTCTAGAATTTAATGCACAGAGAGACAGGTTTGGTGATGGGAAAACATTTATTCAGGTGGGTGGGTGACAGGTGGAGACCCGCACTCCTTGATTAATATTCTGGGGGATAATATTCGTGGACAGCCTTCCCGCCCCTCCACCAATTTAGGCCCTTAATGGGCCCCTTGTTAAAAGTGACAGAGTCTGCTTGAAAGACTCAGCATCAGGAAGGAAGGTATAGGAGCAGAGAGCACAGCACCCCTCACCTTTATTGCGACCTCCCACCCTTCACTCCCACAACCCCCATCCTGCCCTCATTCATATGTGGCCTGGGTACATCGGTGATGCTCAGCCACTGCCCTGTGTCATAAGGACTGGGTTAGGCCCGCGCCGAGGTTCAACCCCCTCCTACCCACCTCTGGAGGCAATATAAGCAATAAATCTGTCCTCGATGGTGGGAGGGAAAGAAAATAAATCCGCCAGTTTTGAAGGTAACTGTCCTCAGCTACTTCTCCCTCCCCACCCCACTCTTCCCCCGTGACGTGGCCGAGCAATTCACAGCTGACGACCTTTGATTGACGAGTAGTTCAAGAGGCAGGATTTCTGCACCCAGAGTCCTTGATCTCGCTACACAGTCAAACACTTGACTGTCACTGTTTATTCAGCGGGCCTTCCCAAAAGGAGACGATGCAGAGCTCTCGCCGAATCTCCTATCAGTGGCCTTGACCCCCCCCCCATCGCCTCCAATAAATACCACACTGTATATTTCAATGGGGAAGTTTTAGGGGCTTATTTGGAAAGCAATGAGCAAGGAAATAAACACACCTTATTCATTTGTGTCATAATATACACACAAGTATATGATGGTGAACAGACAGGCAGTGATTGACACACAGAATGATCAATGAACACACAGAACACAGCAGCCAATCACCAGACAGGACACAACCACTATAAAGCCAGAGGGCACTAGTTTTCCCGCTCTCTTGGGATCCAGCCTCTGAGACAGTCAGAGCCCGTGAGCAACAACTAGAACATGCACCATGTGGTAGTAAGATAGTCTGGTCAGGTTAGCCTCAGGTCTCCAGTCATGTCAGCATAGTGTCAACCCACAGTTAAAGTATGTATGATAGTTAAGAGTTCAATAAAAATCGAGTTGCATTTCTTCAAGTGTTGGAAGCCTGTCTATCTCACTGCTGCAGTAAACGCAGTCCTCGCAGACCCAGCTTACCCAACACATCAATTTGCTTACACGTATTTGGTGATTGGCCGGGGGGTTGGGGGGGGTGGGGGGGGGGGGGGGGGGGGGGGCAATGCAGTGAGCACCATTTCCGTGAGATTGTGGTACCCAGCCCACTGAACCAACAAAACAAAAACCTCCTCTTCCTGACGGTCATATAATTTGTCAATAAGCGGATTTGGGAAACTCAACCAAATGAAATTAAATGAAATGAAAACCGGTTATTGTCACAAGTAGGCTTCAAATTAAGTTACTGTGAAAAGCCCCTAGTCGCCACATTCCGGCGCCTGTTCGGGGAGGCTGGTACAGGAATTGAACCGTGCTGCTGGCCTGCCTTGGTTTGCTTTAAAAGCCAGCGATTTAGCCCTGAGCTAAACCAGCCCCTGGAATGGATTCTTGAGGGATGGAAGAATAGAAGGATTCTTGAACAGAAAATTACTGGCACAAGGATAAGTCTACATTTTGCAATCAATACAATAAACCCACATTCGCGCCCACAGCGTGACAGAAAAGCATAGGCACTATGGCACGCAGACAATTAACCTGTGCGTGGTTAGATAGCCTTCGACAAAACTGTGTTTCGAAAATGACTCGTCATTTATTCATCCAGCTAACAGTTATGACAGTTTTATTACTCACAAGTTTTAAGTGTGCTTTAGCTTCAGGGGTTTTACTGTCAAATAGAGACGTTGAGGTGGCCCAGTGGGTAAACACGCAACACAGTGGGAGATGTGTCATAAGGACTGGATTAGGCCCAAGGTTCAACCCCCACCCCTGTCCTACCCAGAGTTGTCAGATCTCACCTCATAAGGCAATAGAGGTACTAAAACTGTCCTCTGTGGAATGAGGGTGGGAAAATAAATCGATCAGTTTTGAAGGTAACTGTCCAAACTGAATGAGAGGCAAGGTTAGAAGACAAGAGCGTGAGCGAATGAAGAATTGTCCAGCACGAACTGCCAATGAGGTGGAGTCTGTACATATTTTTTTTTAAAAGAAGGCTGCTTAGAAAGACAATATCAAATGTTGTATCAAGTGAGCAGCAGAATAGGATCAAATCTTACATGAAGGGTAAAAAGCATGCCACCAGCGAAGGCCGAATGTGCCAAGTTGATCTTCTGCTGCAACATTCATTGGCATGCCAACTATCCTGCAGAGAGCTGCGCTGGAACGTGAATGCGTGTCGAGACACGATCAGAAGCAACAGATGTTTTAATAGCCAACATTCACTGCGAAAGCTTCCATCTGGCAAATGGTTACTTAAGTCGCAGGATAGCTGCCGGACCCCGAGAACCATGTTGCAGCCTGAGGTCAGTGAGGCAGGAAAGGGAACGGCAGAAAATCATCACGTTTGAGCAAGCGTTTCGTTCGGGACAATTTCATTTCGATAACATGTAATGCTGGACAAGTGAGGCAGCACGGTGGCACTGCAGTCAGCACTGCTGCCTCACAGCGCCAGGGACCCAGCCTTGGGTGACTGTGTGGAGTTTGCACCTTCTCCCTGTGTCAGCGTGGGTTTCTTCCGGATGCTCAGGTTTCCTCCCACAGTCAAAGATGTGCAGGTTAAGTGGATTGGCCTTGCTAAATTGCCCGTTACACTGTCCAGAGCTGAGTAGGTTGGAGTGGGCCTAGGTAGAGTGCTTTTTCGGAGGATCAGTGCAGACCCGATGGACCGAATGGCCTCCTTCTGCACTGCAGGGATGCTATGATTCTAAGTATAAATACAAGGGAACCTCTGCAATGTTGCACAGCCAGCAAGGAGTCAAGTTACTAAGCTGCAAAATCTAATTGTCCAACCCCTAACCTACCACTCCCCACAGAAAATATGGCATCACAGAAATCATCTGTAAATGTAATTCCCCAAAGTTCTGCAGAAAATGTTGTTGGTCAGAATATAATAAAAGGAATGAAAAGGAAGAAAGGCCCAGAAACCTCGAGGTATCCGCTTCATCCTAATATCAGGTACAAGTGTCTGAACAATGCCTCGAATGCAGATTATGGTGTACGCTTGTAAACAAATAGAAAAATAATTGCCAACGCATCTTCTACCGGGTCCTCTACCCATTCGAACATGGCTTGCAACCGGCTTGCAAACAGCTTCCTCCAATCAGTTACAACAGCAGGTCAGCTGAGCTTCAATCGTTGAAACTTGGTCTGTAACCCAGAAGGTCAGAACAGTCGGATCTTTGAAGTAGCAAGAATTTCTCCCCTGCAATCACCATTCACTCATTCTTTTTATCGTTAGAAATTAGCAGGCCAATAGAAATGAAATGAAACGAAAATTGCTTATTGTCACAAGTAGGCTTCAAATGAAGTTACTGTGAAAAGTCCCTAGTTGCCACATTCCGGCGCCTGTTCGGAGAGGCTGGTACGGGAATTGAACCCTGCTGCTGCCTGCCTTGGTCTACTTTAAAAGCCAGCGATTTAGCCCTGTGCTAAACCAGCCCCAGTGAAACATAGAAAATAGGAGGAGTAGGCCATTCGGCCTTTACAACCTGCTCCACCATTCAATATGATCATGGCTCATCATCCAACTCAATAACCTGTTCCCGCTTCCCCGCCCCTCCCCCACACCGTATTCTTGGTTCGCTTTAGCCCCAAGAGCTCGGTCGAACTCCTTCTTGAAAACATACAACGCTTTGATTTTTTTGAGAAGCTCCTAGTTTTGAAATTCAGAACCCCTTCCTCCAATTTGAAAAAACAAATAAACCAGTGTTTCAAGGTTACAAATTGATGCTTTTATGTCCCCGTTATCACCCAACGTAATCCATCTTAAATCGCTCACTCGGGGAAGGCGGAATACCTGGAGTTCACTAGTTTCATGATGTGCAGGCACATTGTGAAATTGATTTGAAACTGCAGATGTGGGAGCCTCATCATTTTTGCCATGGCAATGAGAATGTTCTGGAAGTGCATTTAGTAAATGACCAATCTTTTTATTCCTGAACCTGCATAAGCAGTTCCGAGAAAACTGGCTGACTGATTTCTGATTTTTGACCTGGCAAGGACCTCTTCAGATTCTCCTCTTTCTTTTCAAAAGGTGTTGATTCGGGAGGAAAGGAGACAGCAGCAGGGTAGCATGGTGGTTAGCATAAATGCTTCACAGCTCCAGGGTCCCAGGTTCGATTCCCGGCTGGGTCACTGTCTGTGTGGAGTCTGCACGTCCTCCCCCTGTGTGCGTGGGTTTCCTCCGGGTGCTCCGGTTTCCTCCCACAGTCCAAAGATGTGCGGGTTAGGTGGATTGGCCATGCTAAATTGCCCGTAGTGTCCTAATAAAAGTAAGGTTAAGGGGGGGGGTTGTTGGGTTACGGGTATAGGGTGGATACGTGGGTTTGAGTAGGGTGATCATGGCTCGGCACAACACTGAGGGCCGAAGGGCCTGTTCTGTGCTGTACTGTTCTATGTTCTATGTAGCACAAGATCTTGAACTGAATTCTGGCTGTACATTTAAAGTGACCCGTGAGCATGTTTTCCTTTATTTACAATAATGACTACACTTCAGAAGCTTTTAATTGGCTGTTGGGCATCTGGAAGATCATGAAAGGGGGTTAACAAAAAATATGCTCTCATTTGTGTATGTGACTGAAATACTTGTTGTGTAGGGTGTATTCCACATTTAATAAGAAATAAGATTAGAAGTAGGCAATCCAGCCCCTCGAGCCCGCTCCATCATTCAATTCGATCATGACTGATCTCCTTTCGGCCTCAATTCCACTTTCCCTCCCATTCTCCATAACCCTTCAACCCATCACTAATTAAAAACCTGTCTATCTCCTCCTTAAATTTACTCAAAGTCCCGGCATCCACCGCACTCTGGGGTAGCAAATTCCACATATTTACTTCTCTTAAAGGCTTGTGAATCTGTGGAATTCACTACCCCAGAGTGCAGTGGATGCCGGGGACTCAAGGAGGAGATATACAGATTTTTGATTAGTAATAACGCTACCATTGGTGAATATTACTGATTATGGTGCAAATATTGAATAGATTGATGTTCAAGAGGGTGAACATACTGCAATCTGATAACTGGACTTGCAAAATCAATGCCTCGTGAAAATTTGTCAGAATGTACATTTATATATCCCAACGGTTTACTATATATTGGACAAAAGCAAATTACTGCAGATGCTGGAATCTGAAGCCAAAAGAGAAAATGCTGGAAAATCTCAGCCGATCTAGCAGCACTTGGCAACTACACCCACCTACCAACCACCACCCCAGAACTTGATGGCTATGGAATGCAGCTAAACAGGTTGAGTGTCGACTTGTAAATCCTTCCAACCCATGCGAATGGCAGGTGGTAAGAGTAGGAGAAATTCCTGGTCAGCCAGGTCTCAGCTGAAACACAGCGGGGGCGATTTGGCATCCACGTTCGCCACAAGTGCAAACAGCGGCTTGGGCACAAAATCTTGCAAGAATCGGAAAGCAAGCCCCATGTCGGTGAGATTTCGATTTCCGATTTTCCCACCCTTCGTCGGTGGCATAGCAAGGTTCCCGTCATGTAGAATCATAGAATTTACAGTGCAGAAGGAGGCCATTCAGCCCCATTGAGTCTGCACCGGTCTTGGAAGGAGCACCACACTTAGGCCCCGCCTCCACCTTATCCCTGTAAAACCAGTAACGCAACCTGACCCTTTGGACACCAAGGGGCAATTTGGCATGGCCAATCCACATAACCAGCACATCCCCAGACTGCAGACGCATAAGGAATTCCCCCCATGCCGTCGAGGTTTACAACAGGTATTAAAAAATATGAAACAGACAAGGGGATCCCGCCAGGGGTGAAAAGGTAAGAATAGCCCCCGGGAGAGGAGCCCAGGCTGTGCCAACCTTGCAGGCTTTCTGGGGAGCTCCATGGGGGGGGAACGGGGTTCCCCTTATGTGTATGTAGGGGTGGGTGTTACAACATACTTGTGGGGGATGGGCCTTTGCCCTGGTGCTTGAGGTGGGGGGAGGGGAGCCTTGCCCCGCTGCTTGTGGGGGCATGGCAGTACTGTTTCAGCGCAAAACAAGAGTGCAAAATTCCTCCCGGCTTCTCATGGGCCGAATGACCTCACTCTGCACTGTAGGAATTCTAGTCGCATGATGTTCATTACCATTCGTGACTCCTCAGTTATTGAAGCACTTCATATCCAAATGCAGCAAGACTTGGACAATATTCAGGTCACACTAGTGCCAGGCAACGACCATGTTCAGCAAGAGGGAAACTAACTATTGCACATTGACATTTAATAATAATAATCTTTATTATTGTCACAAGTAGGCTTACATTACCACTGCAATGAAGTTACTGTGAAAATGCCCTATTTGCATCCCCACAATCCTGGGAGTTACCACTGACCAGAATCCAAATTGGACTAGCCACATTGACACTGTGGTTACAATATCAGATCAGATGCTGGAAATCCTGAGACGAGTAACTCACCGTATGGCTTCCCAAAGCCTGTCCACAGTCTACAAGACATAAGACAGGAATGAGATGGAATACTCACCACTTGCCTTGTTGAGTCCAGCTCCAACAACACTCAAGGAGCTGGAAACCTTCCAGGGCAAAGCAATCTGCTTGATTGGTACCCCATTTACAAAATTCACTCCCTCCACCACTGACGCTCAGTAGATTCACAGAAAGAGCCATCCACAAGATTCACTGCGGGGACTCATCAAGGCTCCTCAGACATCATCTCGCAAACCCACAGCTACCACCATCTAGAAGGGTCTTGATTGGAATGTAAACCAGGGGGCAGCACTGTGCCACAGTGGTTAGCATTGCAGCCTCACGGCGCCAAGGTCCCAGGTTCGATCCCGGCTCTGGGTCACTTGTCTGTGTGCAGTTTGCACATTCTCCCCGTGTTTGTTTGGGTTTCGCCCCCACAACCCAAGGATGTGCAGGGTAGGTGGATTGGCCACGTTAAATTTCCCCTTAATTGGAAAAAATGAATTGGGTACACCAAATTTATAAAAAATGAATGTAAACCAGCCCTTATCTTGCACTCTATACTTCTACATGTCACTTTATCAAATGTCTTTTGGAAATTCAAAATATACTACATCTACTAGTTCCCCTTATCTATCCTACTGGTTGCATCCTTAAAAAACAAATAAACTTGTCAAACAGGATTTTCCTTTTATTAACTGCGTCTGATCATTCAAAGATAAGGGCCGGGATTCTCCGACCCCGCGCCGGAGAATCCCCGGGTGGATGCGAGAATCATGCCCCGCCGCCCCAAGGCCGGCTTACACATTCTCCGGCGCCGATTCTCTGGCGCCCACGGGATCGCCGCCGTACCAGTCGGGGGCTGTTGAAAGCTGAGTTTGGCCGAGTCCTGCCAGCATGGATTACACAGGTCCCACATGGCAGGACCTGGAAGGTGCGTCTGCAGGGGCCTTTTTGGAGGGGGGAGGGGCGGTGGAGGAGATCTGACCCCGGTGGTCATCCACGGTGGCCTGGCCCGCGATCGGGGCCTACCGATCGGCGGGCGGCTGGTTCCGTGGGGGCCTATGTTCCTCTGCGCCAGGCCCCTGTAGGTCTCCGCCATACTGACCAGGGGACGGTGCGGAGACGAGCTCCCACGCGCATGCGCAGAATCACACCGGCCGTTCTACGCGTGCGCGGAATCACGCCGGTCTTTCCACGCATCCGCAAACTCGTGCCGGCCGTTCCACGCCGGCTGGAGCTGCGGGGACCGCTTTGGCGCCAACCTAGCCTTCTAGGAAGGGGAGCATTCCTCATTATCGGGGACCGTTGACGCCAGAGTGGTTGGCGCCGCTTTTCACGCCGGTGTCAGAACTTGACTGCGGGATTGGAGAATCCCGGCCAAGGCTTGCTTAATAATGGATGTTATTCAACATATCAGCACTTTCAGTCATTTGGGAAATTAAGCCAATGTGGCTCTTTTAAAATCATTGTATATGCCACAAGTGCTTAAGGCACTGGAACTGACTGCCCAAAGTGAATGGACCTTTTGCCATTCCCTCAAATGTTCTCTCCTGTCTGCAATGACTCCTGTAGCGGGTGGGGCTATAGAATCAAGAGAAGCTTCCAGTCTGGGAAAACCCTGAATTTAAAAATTCTTACACTATAATGTGAATGCGAGTTATTGTTGGCTTTGCACCACACAAACAATTGGTTCTCTTTAGCATTGGTAAACTATTGCAATGACAAGTCTGAAGGCCTGTCTTGACACAGACCTGGCACTCTTGCAATTGAAGCCTGTGCATTTGTTTTCTCCACCACCATACCCCGCCCATCGAATAACTAGGACGAGGGTAAATTCGCCACTTCACTGCGTGCAACCAATATTTTCTCCAATGCAGAGATGATCAGAGACATGGCCAGGACACTGCAGTGTCCATTTTTAGCCCACCCTAACTTCAAGCAAGACCCCTCAGCAATGATTACACCCATCATTGAACTTCTGCCTGACAGTGACGGAAATAGCAATTGACACAAACATCTTCAATTGTACAAAGACAGAGGGAGGACTGCTATTGGCTCAGACAGCCAAGGTTACACGAACTTGAGAATCTTGAAAGGCATAATTATCTTGCTCTGATGAATAACATTCTTTGAGTAGGAGGGCAATGATTCAAATATGCAAATTACAAAGTAAATTTAAGGTTTAAATGGTCAGAGAAACATTTGTTCGTCTGACTTGTTCTTTTATTAATAACCAATAAATTTAGACATGGCTTCATTATTTTTGTAGACTAAGTGTAGTTATGCTGTAAATGATAAATATATCAAAGTGGGTGAACTCAACCTAATTGAGATTTCTGAAACTTGGATTTACATAACACCTTTACTGACACCCAAGCACATTAAAGCCAATGAAGGATGGCTTGGAACAGCAGTCACTGCCGTAATACAATTAAAGCCCGCCATGGGAGAGAAAGAGAGAGAGACAAATGTAAAACTACTTGGTTCCTTGGACAAGAACACCCCCCCCCCACATGCATGGAAATCATTGTGAATACTGGTGGTCTTTGTTCCCCTTAATGCAAATAATATCCCCGCTGGAATTTGAGGTCAGTTCCGTGATTATTTAACTGGACTTTCCAAGCCAGCCTGACAAGTGATCACCGGCTCATTCACGGCTATCCTTCTGAACAAACACAAAAATGCAGTTTGACAAGCTTTAGCATTTACCAGTGAGTGTCGACACATGGATCAAACGTTCTGACGGAGGGGAGCTGATGACCTCACAAATCTCACCCAGCTCCTTCCGCATTGTTCACTTTATTTGCAAACTTTAAAATAGGTAACAGCACAAGGCAGTGAAAACATTGAATTTTAAGCAGGACATGAGAAAACAGTTCCAGGTCATTTAAGTCAGACTGTGTAAAATAGAAAAGCGCTGTGGTGAGGCAACTGAGGCCAGATAAGCAATGGCTGGATTGTCTTGGCCTGACACGACTTTGTTTGGCCGCAAATGGGGTCAAATTGGTCTTCGCTGATAGGAAATCTTTAGCTCATCTTGATCAACTATTCGACTAATTTTACAAGATCATTTTCCTGACAGGGGCCTTGTCCAGAGGGAGTGCATAGTCGAAAATGGCAGCAATAATGCCAGTGATTTCCCAATATTGATCCTTCGCTAAGTATCAGAGTTGGGATTTTGTAAAAAATAGCCTTCATCTATTTGCTTAAATTTCCACTACCTTCATTGGATGTCAACAATTGCGACTAATTCCATGGAAACCATTTTAATTTTAGGCTCATAATTTTTACCTTATATTTTAGTTTGGATTCATTGGAAATTTAGTTTTCTCATCCAACTACATTCCTCGTTAACAAAACACACAAATATCTAATGGCATCCTGTATTGCTGGAAAAAAGGAAGAGACATGCTGTCAAAGCTTTTCATCCTGCACTCATCAGGACAGATGCAAGAATGCCAAATTTCAAAGGAAACAACAATTTATGCTGCATGAGAAAAGTGGACGCTGATTGGTTGGTCAGCTCTTGAGACGCGACCATGGTGAATGCACCTGGAAGCTATTGTTCCCCCATGCTTTATTTTATTCAAAAAAGGTGTGGATGTTTCTTTTGCCTGCAGAGGGCAAGTCCCTACAAATGAATATATATAGCTGCTAGCAAGTGTAAGTGAGCAATATTGCAAGCCGCACTGATGATCTTAAATTGGTTGCTAGTGTCATTCCCAGCACACTTGGGGATAGTTCAGCAAGTGCTGCCCAATCATGGAATCGCATCTAACATGGGCAGCACGGTAGCATGGTGGTTAGCATAAATGCTTCATAGCTCCAGGGTCCCAGGTTCGATTCCCGGCTGGGTCACTGTCTGTGTGGAGTCTGCACGTCCTCCCCATGTGTGCGTGGGTTTCCTCCGGGTGCTCCGGTTTCCTCCCACAGTCCAAAGATGTGCGGGTTAGGTGAATTGGCCATGCTAAATTGCCCGTAGTGTCCTAAAAAGTAAGGTTGGGGGGGGTGTTGTTGGGTTACGGGTATAGGGTGGATACGTGGGTTTGAGTAGGGTGATCATTGCTCGGCACAACATTGAGGGCCGAAGGGCCTGTTCTGTGCTGTACTGTTTTATGTTCTATGTTCTATTATGGGTGAGATTTAATTAAATAGGAACAAAGTCCCATAGGGTGCGCATTTTCCACGTGGTTCCCGACACTCGTACTACCAAAGAAACACACGCATACACGGCACCCGGGTTAGATGGGGGCCTTGGCATGGGACGTGCGGCCGAGGCCACACATAGCCCGCATTTTGTGCATGGAAGAGCTCTGCTCGCGAACTCCTCAGTGTAGCGAGAGATTGGAACGTCATTTTAAATGGTCTCTGGAGCCCCCGAAGCGACTCTTGACCCCTTCCCAACGCACTATGGGAGAGTCCCCGAGTGCAAACCCCCCCCCCCCCCCCCCCCCCCACATCCCCATCAACACCCGCACAGGGCACCCCTGGCCCAATCGCTGCCACACAAAAAATGGCAACTTGCACCTTGGCAGTGCCGACCTTGCACCCTGGCTGTCCTTGTCAGTTGGCAGTGCCACTTGGGAGACCCCCACGAGTGCCGTTCCATCTTGTCCCTGTTTATCGAGACAAGTACTGAATGATGCTCGCCCAAGGTCTGCGAGGCGAAGGGGATAGATCTCAATATCTTGGGTACCTCGGAATCTACACATTAAAATTAGATCAGCTGTCTCATTTTAATATGCAGATTTGCCAAAAAGTGATCCCACCCACAATGGGCAGAATATACATGCAACGTCTTACGAGCCAGGTGGATCCTGGGAATGGGGTCTCCCGGCTTCCATCGGCCTCACCGTGCCGCAGTGAACTGCTTTTCGGGCACAGCGTGGCCTTTCAATCGTGCCCGATGTTCTGAGTTTTGCACGCACAGATTGGTCGAGTCACATCAGTACTCTGCCTATTACAAGTAGGGACGTACAGCATCCATACTCAAACATAGTGCTTAATGATAGATATGATTCCGCAATTGGACAACACTTGCTGAACTATCCTGAGTGCGCTAAGTATTACATTAATAACCAATTTAAGATTAGGAGTCAGGTTCACAATGTAGCTCCCCTAAGCTAGGGAGAGGCTACATATATTTATATCCAGGGTCTTGTCCTTGGCAGGTGAAAGGAATATGTAATAATAATAATAATAATAATAGCTTATTGTCACAAGTAGGCTTCAATGAAGTTATTGTGAAAAGCCCCTGGTCGCCACATTCTGGCGTCTGTTCATGGGAATTGAACCCGCGCTGCTGCCTTGTTCTGCATTACAAGCCAGCTGTTTATTTTGCACCTTTTCAACAATACTCAAGTTCTGTACGACAAAGCTGGTCACATGAGGAGTGGTTAAGGAGTCTAGGTCTTTACTCAATGGAGATTAGAAGGATGAGGGGGGATCTTATTGAAACTTGTAGAATACGGAAAAGCCTAGATAGAGTGGACGTGGAGAAGACATTTCCACTAATAGGAGACTAGAACCTAAGGGCACAGCCTCAGACTGAAGGGACAATCCTTTAAAACTGAGATGAGGAGGAATTTCTTCAGCCAGATGGTGGTGAATCTGTGGAACTCACTGCTGTAGAAGGCTCTGTAGACCAAGTCACCAATTGTCTTTAAGACAGAAATAGGTAGGTTTGTGATTTATAAGAGGATCTGGAGTTACGGGGCAAAGGCAGAAGAACACTCCTTAACCCCTCTGCGCTACATGCCCAGTCACTCCATCCCCCACCACCAACTCCTCTCTCTGTGGTTCAATTTAACCGTGCAGGCAGTTCTACTGTCCGTCTCAACTAGCTGTTAGCATCTTCTCCCACCTTTGCTCTGTGTTCCTCCTACCCAACAAAGGAATTACGGTAAGTCCCCTTTGCCTCTTCATATTCTGAAATTAAATATAATGTTACAAACATGTTGCTTGAAATTAACTTTTTTTTAAAATACAAGATTGATTATATCCATTATCTGTTTACTTGACCGACACAATTCACAATTAAGTACACTTGACCAGTGATTCTTCTGCTGAACTCCCTTTAGTAACCTCCTTTAACTAAACAAGACATTCAAGGTGAATTGGACTTCCGGAGGTGAATGGGACTTCCAGTGACGGCGGGTGGGAGGGAGCCGCACATTGGAGGGCTCCTGTTCAGGAACGGCATTTTCGGGGTTTAACGCCCGGTCCTAGGGGCAACGATGGCAGCAAAAGCAGGGAGAAGGCACAGTGAAGGGAAATGTCAAAAATAAGTTTAAAAATGGCAGTGAATAAAGCATCTGAAAGTCCGTCGGGGAGTGGAAAGGCAACGGCGGGGACGGCAAGAAAAGTGAAGGCTGGGACACCAGTGGAGGCCGCATTGCCCATGGCTGAAGAAATGACCAAGGTGATGGCCGTGGAACTCAAAAGGCAGTTCACCAAACATTTGGAGGCGATGAGGAAGGAGATGGGGGCGGTATTGAAAGTGCTGGTGGAGGAGGCGATTGCCCCGGTGAGGGCGGCGGTATTGAGCGCAGTGGCGGAGGTGCGGGAGCAAGGTGAGGCGCTGAAGGAAGTGGAAGAGACATTATCGCAGCACAGTGATCATCTTACCTCGATGGGGAAGGAGGTGTGGAAGGTGATAGGAAATCAACAAGGGTCTGCGAGCCAAAATGGACGACTTGGAAAACAGATCCAGGTGACAGAATCTGAGGATTGTGGGTCTGCCCGAAGGAGTGGAAGGCCCGAGGCCCACTGAGTGTTTTGCCACGATGTTGGCGAAGCTATTGGGGGAGGGGGATGATCCCTCCCGATATGAACTGGATCGGGCTCATTGTTAATGGAGGCCTGTACCAAAGGAGAGTGAGCCACCAAGCGTAGTGACGCTGTGTTTTCGTACAGTGTGAAAGAGAAGGTCCTGTGCTGGGCAAAGCAGAAGCGGGTGGTGCAGTGGGCTGGAGCTGGAATACGCACATACTAGGATTTTACGGTGGAGCTGACGAGAAGGCGGGCTGCCTTCAGCCGGGTGAAGAACGCACTGTACATCAGTAAGGTGCAGTGCGGGATAGTATACCCAGCTAAGTTGAGGGTGACCGACAAATCAAAGGACTTTTATTTTGGGACGGCGGAAGCAGCGGAGGGGTTTGCGAAGGCAGAAGGACTGTGGCTGAATTGAGAAATGGTCATGTACCAATGTAGCCTCATGTAACTATTTTTTCACTGCGTGCTGGTGTATGTGCTAAATGAGCCGACGTATATATTTGGACAAGGGAAGAGATGTGACTTTCACTTGCAATTATGGTTCTTTGGGGTTTGGGTGTATATGCGGGGTTTGTGTGCTGAAGGGGATTTCTTGGTTTTCCTGGGACCGGGCAAATGGAAAGAGACCCAGGAGGAGGCCTCCACACTGGCCAGTTTAAGCCGGCCAGTGAACGGGAGTGAGGTGGGGGGAGGGGCTGCGGCCATCGGAGCCTGGCAGAACGGGTTCCGATGAGTCTAGCCAGGGTGGAAAGTTGGGGGGGAGGAACAGAGGTTGGAGGGAGGAGCTTTATAAGAGGAAGTGGAGGGGAGGAGTCGGGGAGGGGGGGGGGGGGTTTACAGTTCATGGGTATCATTTACGGTACTCTTTCGGGGATTGGATGGAACTGAATGTTGGGAAGGGGGGGGGGGGTGCAGGTGGGGGTTCGATAGGTCAATGGTGACCATAGGCAATTCCTGATTCCTTTTTCTTTTTTTCTTTCCTTTGCTTTTTCCACCGTGGGAGGGTTTGTTTTATTTGATGCTTATATTGTCAGGTGGGCCATTGTTTGGGTTGGTGGGAGGATGGGATCGTTGTTGTTGATAAGGAGATTGACTTTGTATTTGTTACCGTTTACTACTTGTTGGTGGGGTGTAAATTCTGAAGAAAATGGAGAAAAAAAATATTTTTTTTTTAAACTAAACAAGACATTCCTGGCTTGAGCTTGTTTTCTTACCAAACCGAGATGTTGTATCATTTTGAAATGATGAAACAAATTAAATCCCTTTCAATCTTAAACTTGTTTAATGGTGGCACAGTGGTTCGCACTGCTGCCTCACAGCGTCAGGGACCCAGGTTTGATTTTGGCCTTGGGTGATTGTGTAGAGTTCACACATTCTCCCCGTGTCTGCCTGGGTTTCCTCAGGGGGCTCAGGTTTCCTCCCACAGTCCAAAGATATGCAGATTAGGTGGATTGGTAGTGATAAATTGTCCCATAGTGTCCAAAAGATGTGCAGGTTCGGTGGGGTTACAGTGATAGGGTGGGCTTGATTACGGTGCCCTTTCGGAGGGTTGGTGCAGGTTCAGTGGACCAAATGGCCTCTTCTGCACTGCATTGATTCTATGGTTCTCATGGGGATGAGAAAAAGATCGACCATGGTTGAATGACGGAGCAACCTCAATGGGCCGAATGGAATAATTCTGCTCCTACACTTGTGGTATTATGGTCAAAAGCAATGGCATCCATTTCAAATTATTTAATTGACACAGAAATCGAACATCAAAAGAAAACGGAGAACAAATATTTTTAAAATTTTAAAGGTAAAAAAGTAATTGAGAAATTTCAGAAACAGATGAAGCCAAAAGGTAAAAGATAGAGATAATCGAATCTAGGAAGAAATTACAACCTACCAAAAAAAAGCCTCAACAGAATAACCAAGAACAGTAAAGCCATTAGAAATACTGGATAATTTTGATGTCAGTTAATTGCTGCAAATCTGGTCACTGGCAAACAGGCAGTCCCATCATCAAACGCTAAGCCAATGAGCAAAGCAGAAATTCTCAAAACAAAAACAGGATATTTGGTTTGTAGATGCAATCTTTCCCCCCAAAAAAGCCTTGATTTCACAAAATGATAGTGTCGGGGTCTATAAAGGGCTGATGACTCATTCTGCCAGATTACTGCCCAAACAGAGAAGTCCAAAATCAACCCCAGCACCCCTGCTGGTTACCCTTATACCTTCTATCAGAACACTGAGGTATTACAGGCACAAAACATAAAGGGCGGCACGGTAGCACAGTGGAAGCTCTGTTGCTTCACAGCGCCAGGGTCCCAGGAACTATTCCCGGCTTGGGTCACTGTCTGTGCAGAGTCTGCATGTTCTCCACGTGTCTGCGTGGGTTTCCTCCGGGTGCTCCGGTTTATTCCCACAGGTCCCGAAAGACGTACAAGTCAGGCAAATTGGACATTCTGAATTCTCCTTCAGTGTACCTGAACAGGCGTTGGAATGTGGTGACTAAAGGATTTTCACAGGAACTCCATTGCAGTGTTAATGGAAGCCGGCTTGTGACAATAATAAAGATGATGATTAATTATTATTATTATTATTATTATTATTATTATTAAGGGACATCTCAGTGACTGTACCTCTGCTGTACAAACAAAGAAAATGGCTGCAATTCTTCGGTCGTTGCACCTCACTTTATCGCTAGCAGCGCCCTCCCCGCCAGCGGGTTTCCTGGCGGCGTGGGGTGGCTTCAATGGGAAATCCTATTGACATGTGGCGGGAGTCACAAATCCCGGCACTAGCGATCAGTGTGTGGTGAGAAACATGCGGCTGGGGGGACCAGGCAACCCAGCCCAGTGTCTTTGCTGTAAGGACACAATTCATAGACACAAGCTTTGCAAGCTCACCATCTGCATCTAGAACCAATCACCTCAGCCGCCTAGATTAGAAAACAAGACTTAGTTACTCTTCCTCACCTCATTAGAAATGACCACGGCAATGGTTTAGTAGGGGCGACATGGTGGCACAGTGGTTATCATGCCACCTCATAGTGCCAGGAACCCGGGTCCGATTTCAGCCTTGGGTGACTGCCTGCGTGGAGTTTGCACACTCTCCCCAGTGTCTGCTTGGGTTTCCTCCGGGTTCTCCAGTTTCCTCCCATGGTTCCAAGTAGTGCAGGTTAAGTGGATTGGCCACGCTAAATTGCCCCTTAGTGTCCAAAGATGTGCAGGTTAGATGGGATTATAGGGATGGAGCATGGTAGTGGACCTAGGTGGGGTGATCGTTCAAAGATTCGATGGGCCGAATGGCCTCCATCTGTACTGCAGGGAGTCTATGGGCAGCGCTCCATCCTCTGGATCCAGAAAGCGGCACGGTAGCACAGTGGTTAGCACAGTTGCTTCACAGCTCTCGGGCCCCAGGTTCAATTCCCGGCTTGGGACACTGGCCGCAATTCTCCGCAACCACGATGGGTGGGAGAATAGCGGGAGGTCCATTTTTCACGGCGACCCGCGATTCTCTGACCTGGATGGGCCGAGCGGCCTGGCATTCCCGACCTGTTCACGACGGCGGCAACCACACCTGGTCGCTGCCGTCGTGAACATGGGGCACCAGGTAAGTGTGGGGCCTAGGGGGGGCGGATCGGGGATCAAGCACCACGACCGTGCTCGGGAGGGGACTGGCCCGCGATCGGTGCCCACCGATCGTCGGGCCGGCGTCTCAAGGGGACGCACTCTTTCCCCTCCGCCACCCCGCAAGATCAAGCCGCCACGTCTTGCGGGGTGGCAGAGGGGAAAGACGGCAATCGCGCATGCGCGGGTTTGAGCTGTCCAACCCGCGCATGCGCGGCTTATGTCACTAGGCTCCGCCGCGGTGTCATTCTTGGCGCGCCGGGCCTTGAAGCCAGCGACAAGGCCCGGCAGCCGAGTTTCCCGGTACGGCCCACTTATCCCCCCCGGGTAGGGGAGAATAGGAGGCCGGGAGAGGCTTCCGACGCCATCGTGAACCTCTCCAGGTTTCACAACAGCATCGGGCCTTGAGGAGAATTCCGCCCTGTCTGTGTACAGTCTGCACGTTCTCCCTGTGCCTGTGTGGGTTTTCTCCGGGTGTTCTGGTTTCTTCCCACAGTCCAAAGATGTGCAGGTTAGGAGGATTGGCCATGCTAAATTGCTCTTAGTGTCCAAAAAGCTTAGATGGGGTTACTGGGATAGGGTGGAGGTGTGGGCTTAGATAGGGTGATCTTTCCAAGGGCCTGTGCAGACTAGTTGGACCAAATGGCCTCCTTCTGCACTGTAAATTCTATAAGAAATGGGGTTTGGTTTCAGACGGTAGAGTTCAAACTGATATGGAATCCCAGTTACCCTACACTTCAGGCAACATGAACAGTTCAGGTTTCCGTGTTGCACGAAGGAGACAAGGAAGCAGCAGAGAGAGTGAAAAATGATTCACACGGATGATAATGGGAACTGACAGGTGATAACTATCAGGAAAGCCCGAACAGCCTGGAGCTCAGTTATTTAAGAAACAGACTGAAGCAGTCTGACAGAGGTCTTTCAGATTATTTAAGGGATGCAGAGGACATAGAAAAAAATGCATCCTGTTTTGTGGGAAGACCAAAACAGGAGACCGTAAATGTAAAATAGTCACTAGTAAACCCAACAGAACATTCTGTAGAAGCTCCGTGGCCAGTGAGTGTCGAGGATGTTGAACTTATTACCATAAGGAGTGGTAGAGGGGAATAGCAAATATGCGTTTAAGCAGAAGCTAGTTAACACATGAAGAAGAAGGTGCAGAGGAAATTATATGGTTAGATGAATAGGGATAGGAGTCTTCTGATGTGGGGCATTAACCTGGTGGGCTGAATGGCACGTTTCTGTGCTTTGAACTCAATGTACGGACTCAAACCATACCCCAGCCAATTCTGACGGAGAGAGCCCAGAGTACAGGCTTGCAGTCTAGATTGAAGTCCCATAGTACACATGTGACTGCTTGTCTGATGTCAAGCAGATTACAAATGCAGTGTTCATGTTGTAACCGGTCAGACTGCTGTTCAACCCAGAAAGCCTTTGCCTATCACACACTGTCTTCCGAGAGGGCGAGAAGATGTGATAAAACGTATGAATTTCTAGTAGTCGCAGAGGAGTCTGGAAAGGAGAGTCAAAACAAATGGTTTCTGACCAAGGAAAAGGATATAAAAGTAGCAGTCCCAGCCGGGACTACTCTGCAGCCCGGCTCCTACCTGGGCCGTCTTTTAAGGTCCTGAGTTAACGATCCCATTGAAGGGCCTCCGCCCCTCAGCGAGGGAGCTTATACTCCACGGGGCTCACAGGGAGATCAAATTGGGCATCTCCGTGGATCTCGTGGGGGTTACAACAGGTCATTAAAATCAGAAAAATGATTTAAAAGTATAGCCGATTTATTTTGAATATATATAATTCCATTATTTCAGGCGATGAAGAAGTACAAGCATCAACCAGTCTGTATGGATCCAAGTTGAACTTATAACCGGAGATAGAGCCAAAAGTGAAGACTTAGTTGGAATCAATTATAGCAGTGACAGTTTCTCTTCAGTCATGTTCATTCCACAGAATCACTCCAAGAAAACTTTGCCTCAGGCTCTTCAAGGAAATTATCACTGGAACGAGTGAGGGCTTGAACACATGCAGCTGTATTTAAATGGCAAGAGAAAAGCAAAATACTGCAGATGCTGGAAATCCAAAATAAAAACTGAGGGGGCAGGCGGGACCTCCAAATGATAGCACCTCTGACAGCACAGCACTCCCTCAGTACCACACTGGAGTGTCAGCCTCGACCTTTGTGCTCATGTTTCTGAGTTACAAGGTTCAAGTTCCCCCGGAGACAGAAACACTTCCAAAAGCGACACACCCGACACAGAAGCTGCCCCTGGGAGGATCAGGGGGCCCAGGAATGCTGCCTGGACTACGGCATTGGGAATGTGGATGATTATGGCGAGGGAGGCTGGGCAGCTGCACATCATTCAACAGCCTTCATGTTTTACAGCACAGGGGAAACATCCAAAATATTAATCGCATCCCCACAAGAGAAGCACAGCTTGCAGGCTTTCAAAATTAAGTCGGTCCAGTTAGTTATTGAGAAAAAGTGTTCAGTTACTCAGATAATCTAATGCTTTGTGATTGCTTTGGGAAATATTATTGGATTCCAGCTGGTGGTTTTTCTGAAGTGGTATACTGTTTGCTAATCGCAATGTTTGGTGGAAATCCAAGGCAGCGTTTTTGCAGATGCCGAGCTGACCAATTGCACAAGGACACGATGTTTAGCTGGAGTGTTTATTGAGCTTAAAGAAACATAATCCATGCAGTTACTGAGAAGAAAACCAGCCCATTTGGCAAAGATTACTATGGCATCTGCAGATGTTTAAGGTCTTTAATTTAGAAGGAACTCAGTGACTGATATCAGCAAGCTTTTCAGAGACCATCACTGAGGGTTCATAATGCGGCACTTCTGGGGAGTGCCAATGGGCAGAATTTTGTGCTGGTGACAGGGGTCTCGGTCGCCAGCTACTGGACACGGGTCACCTCATTTTGGGACGGTCGGACCCAGAGGCTGCAAGGCCCAGCTGCCAAGAGCTGCAGCCAATCAGAGACCTGCATCTCTTCTGTACTCAGCGGCACCATGGGGAGGTAGTGGGTGCCACCGGTACAACACCGACCCAAGGCCCAGTACTGTCGCTGAATCCTAGGCCAGAGCTGAGTGATAAAGGGAGAAGGGGTCATGGGATGGTGGAAGCAGGGCAAGGGAATGGCTCTCGCAGGCTAATCCCCCCTCCCCGCCTTCCGCCACCGCACGTCACTGGTTAATACCAGTGACAGCAGAAGGCCCTTACGTGGCCATTAACTGCTTGTTTAAGAGCCTCAATTACTGGCAAGGCAGGAAGGCCATTCAGAGAGGAGCGGAAGGGCAGGAAGCCCATTAGGAGAGGAGGGAAAGAGTGACAGGGCGGGAAGGCCTCCCTGCAACAGTTATAATTGGGTTGGAGGTGGGGCGATGGCAGAGTCCCCACCCTCCCACCTGATCAAATGTTGCTGCCGCCAAAGTCTTTTATTTCCTTTTTTTTTCATGTACTTCATGATCTGTTGAGCTGCTCGCAGAAAAATACTTTTCACTGTACCTTGGTACATGTGACAATAAACAAAATCCAATCCAAAGTCGCCTTGGGAGGAGGACATAACCTTCTGATCTCCTTAATTCCATCACAATTCCTCTAAACTATTGTTTCCCAAACTTTGAGCCGTGGTAACTCGAGTGACCTCATACAAGGTCATAAGCGATCGAGCATCAGGGAAACGCCAAGCATTCTCATAATGTCAATGGCCTTTTTTTGCTATGAAAGAGGTGCGAACACAGAAGAAATCAAAGTAAAAACAAATGTTTTCAAGCTATATCTATGCATATATTAATCTGATTCAGATTAAAAAGTTAACTGATTAACAATATAAGTTTTGTCTTTTGTCATTTTTAATGCGAGGAATGCTGCTGGAAAGATGATTCTAATATTGGATACACGCGTCTCTCTCTCCTTCATCTCTCTCCTTCCACACACACATACATACCATTCACACACAACATACGCACACATACACACACACACACCCTCACATGCATACATCCATCCTCTAATGCACAGATCCATCCTCACACGCACACCCCGCACTGTGGGCAGCACGGTAGCACAGTGGATAGCACAGTTTCTTCACAGCTCCAGGGTCCCAGGTTCAATTCCGGGCTTGGGACACTGTGTGGAGTCTGCACGTTCTCCCCATGTCTGCGTAGGTTTCCTCCGGGTGCTCTGGTCTCCTCCCACAGTCCAAAGATGTGCAGGTTAGGTAGATTGGCCATGCTAAATTGCCCTTAGTGTCCAAAAAGCTTAGGTGGGGTTACTGGCTTATGGGGATAGGTTTGAAATGTGGGCTTAAATGGAGTGCTCTTTCCAAGGGCTGGTGCAGACTCGATGGGACAAATAGCTTCCTTCTGCGCTGTAAATTCTATGATTCACACACACATACACTCATCCTCACACATGCACACACACACATACCCGCACTCCCACACACCCACACAATCACTCCTACTCCCGCATACTCACCCTAAACTCTCTCAGAGGCCATAACACCCCCCCCCCTCTCTTTTTTACAAAGGCCCAAACCCATCCTGTTTCTTTACTGAGGCTCAAAACCCACCGTTCTTTTCCTGAGGCCTGAACCCACCCCACGCCCTGCTACTTTCCTGAGGCGCCCCCACCGCCAGTAGGCCACACGTAGCGCCTCAACACAGGACGACAGATTTCCTTCCCTAAAGGACAGTTAATGAATGAGACGTGTTTTTACGACAATCAGCAATGGTCATCATTAGACTTTTAATTCTAGATTTTTATTTAATTCAAATTTCACCATCTGCAGAGGCAGGATTTGAACCTGGGTCCCCAGAGCATTACTCTGGTTCTCTGATTTACTAGTCCAGTAACAATACCACTTCATCACTTTATGTTCCGCAGACGTCTTCAGCATTAAGGAACCACTAAGTAATGTTTCTTTTTCTCTTCAAAATAACATGATTCGTACACAAGTGCCATGTCTTTAATGTTATTCTGAGCATTATGCAGTAATTGGAGTGAAAAAAGGAAAGTGTGGCTGATAACTGCAAGAAGGAGTTATCTCAACAATTTGTCTGTTCCGTTTTGTGGCAGTTGCTGGAGTTGAGTGATAACATTTTTTTTAATAACTCAAGGGATTTCAATAGCTCAGTTTTCTGCTGGTTACTTATCCCTGATCATTTAGGAGTTATTTGCTCTGACTGATTTGTCCACAACCCTGAGCAAATATTTGATTGGTGCATGATCTGACAGAAAGGTTGGGATTGCAGACAAACATAATTTTATTCACTAACTAATACATATGCTATGTTATCATTTCAAGGCTGCTGAAGTGTGCATTCGGGGGTGGTGCACATTAGATTTAACATTAGGTAACATCTGTGATGACACCACTGAATTTTCTTATCTAACCTGTACCTAAGTGGTTGACGAGTAGACATTTAAAGGGAATTTACTGATCGGCCTCATATCTTCCTGTAATAAGTCCACAGAGACAGAAGTCCCTGCACCAGAATCCCTTTGATTAACAAAACCAACAGCAATCCAACCATATGCACTCAGCTTGCTATCTACACTGGGAGTGCAGAGGATCTGACAGTGGGCCAATCAGGGAACTCGTATTCCAATTGACCAATCTCAAAGGCCTGTTCTAAGTTATGACACTTCCATCTCCCTTAACCTCAGCCCACTCAAACAGTAGTGAATGTAAACCTAATGTGCTTCTGTTAAAAGGCGTTTCTTTTGTCTGGATGTTGTTTGGGAAGTTATTAAGCATTACTTGGTGTTGTATTCTTTGGCGGTTGTATTTGAATTCATGGTTGCTAAGATGTTCACTGTATGTTTTAAAAGGTTAACTTGAGTTCACAGAATAAACATTGTTTTGCTGTACCACACCTGTAGAGTGGGCCGTGTGTTCCCCATACCACAATCTATTAAAAGTTGTGGGTCAGGTGAACTTCATGCTACACTTTGGGGTTCTCTAAACCCTGGCCCATAACAGTATGCTCAGCAAGCAAACCACCGCACCACAAGGTCAATGCACAAGCTCTTGGCCAACTCACTGAATGAATTATATAAGGACTACCAGGTGAATTAATTCAGGCAGAAATATGAGAGCTGGCAGGAAATATGCCTTCCCTGAAATTGGCAATTGCGTCAATGGTCAACCTTTCCTAATAATGATGTGTGAGTGCAATGCACAACTTCACAGTAAACCAATGCGTGTACCCACAGGAAAGTTGCATTGTATTTTGGAGAGTGGCTCTTCAGGCATGGTAGAGCATTGTTAGTATTCCAACTCCCTTTCCCTATTCATTGACAGCAAGTGCTCTAATATTTCCCTCTGACCTGAAGCCATTTTCTCTAATCAAAGACTGTAGCCAGTTTGTTAATATGACTGACTGTCAACCAGTATGTCTTCACCTCTCAGCGCCAATTTTTCTCTCCCCACTTTACCACAGGAGTACCTGAAAGGCGTTGCGACTGGCCGGGTCCAGTTGTGGCTGACCCTCAGACTTTGCACTGGTCAAACAGATTTTGAGGAGCTCATGACCCGTGTGGATGGAAGCGAGGTCTGCAGGGTGGATGAGCAGACTGTCATGGCACCATGATAAAGGAAGCCGTTCAAGCAGGGGGTGCAAAGAAGAATGTAGTGGTAGAATGGACAGTTCAGCGAGGGGGATTGACACCGTTCTCTGCAGCCTGGGCAGCACGGTAGCACAGTGGTTAGCACTGTTGCTTCACAACACCAGTGTCCAAGGTTCAATTCCCAGCTTGGGTCACTATTTATGTGGAGTCTGCACGTTCTCCCTGTGTCTGCATGGGTTACTCAGGGTGCTCCGGTTTCCTCCCACAAGTCCCAAAGGATGTGCTGTTAGGTAATTTGGACATTCTGAATTCTCCCCGTTTACCCGAACAGGCGCCAGACTCTGGCGACTAAGGGGCTTTTCACAATAACTTCATTTCAGTGTTAATGTAAGCCTACTTGTGACAATAAAGATTATTGTTATAAAAAGAGGGAGAGACCCAGTGCCAGATTTTGGGACATTTGCTCAGCACTCGAGAGCAACTCTGGATTATTACCCGAGCCTAGTGCCAATTGGCCAGAAAATCCCACCCTAAGTGGTAATAATAATAATAATAATCACTTATTGTCACAAATAGGCTTCAATGAAGTTACTGTGAAAAGCCCATAGTTGCCACATTCCGGCGCCTGTTTGGGAATTGAACCCACGCTGCTGGCATTGTTCTTCATTACAAGCCAGCTGTTTAGCCCATTGTGCTAAACCAAAAGAGACAGCAGTAATCATGGCTGATTTTAATTTACACGTAGACGGGAAAAATCCCGTCTGAATGCTTGAGAAACTTTCAAACTTTCCGAGAGCAGCAAGTTCTGAAACCAACCAGAGAGCAAGTTATACTTGGACTCGGCATTGTGTGATGAGACATGATTAATTAATGACATCACCCTGAGGTAGCAACGACCACAATATGATTGACTTTTACATCCAGGTTGAAATGGAGAAGAGTGTGTCTAGAACTTGTATATTAAACTGAAATAAGGACAACTCTGTAGACATGAAAATGAACTGGGACATTAGGCTAGGTGATGCATCAGTAGAGAAGCAAGGCAGACATTTAAGCAGATATTTCAGAATACTCTGAATAAGTATATTCCTACTATAAAGAACATTTCAAAGGGAAGGACCCACCATCCGTGGTTAACTAAAGAAGTTAAGGAAAGCATAAATTTAAGGGGAAATTTAAGGGGAACCGCGCAAAGATGAGTGGCAGGTCAGATGATTGGTCAGAAAATAAAGAATGGCAGAGAATGACTAAAAGGGTAATCAGGAGAAAGAAATTAAAGTATAAGAAGAAGCTAGCTATAAAAAGTACGAATTTTGACAGGTTTCTAAAAAGGAAAAAAGTAGAGTATTGGTCCTGAGTGGCAATGGGAGATAAAAGTAGATAATAAGGAAATGGATGAAATAAACAAATATTTTGCTTCTGTCTTCACCACAGAGGACACAAAACAAACATTCCGGTAATAGCTATAAATCAAGGGGTGGAAGGGAGAGGGAAACCTGATGAAATTACAATCACTAGGGAAGCTGTACTGAGCAAATAAATGGAGCTGTGGGCTGACAGGTTTGCGGGTCCTGAGGAACTGCACACTAAAAGTTTAAAAGAGGTGGCTAATAAAATAGTAGATGCATTGGTGTTAATATTCCAAAATTCACTGGAAAGTAGCAAATATAACCCCTTTATTCAATGAACGGAAACAGAGAACGGGACAGTTAGCTTGATGTCCGTCGTGGGGAAGGAGTTAGAATCGAACATTAAGGAGGTTATGGCTGGGCACTAAGAGAAACTCAAGATAGTTGGGAAGAGTTCGCATGGTTTTGTGAAAGAGATATCATGTTTAACCTATTTACTGGAGCTCTTTAAATGAGAAACATGTGCAGTAGATAAAGGGAGTCTGTAGGCATGCTGTACTTAAAATTTCCATAAAGCGTTTGACAGCATGCTGTACTTAAATTTCCATAAAGCATTTGACGAGGTGCCGCAAAGGTTACTGCTAGAAATGAAAGCCCATGGTGTAAGGGGTAACATATTGTCATGGATAGAAGATTGGCTGTCAGAAAACAGAGTATGCATAAATGGGTCTTTTTCTAATTGGCAGGATTCAACAGTAGAGTCCCACAGGGGTCTGTGCTGGGGCCTCAACCTTTTACAATTTATATCAATGACTTAGATAAGTGGAGTGAAGTGATGTGGATTTCCCGGCTGTTCCGGCCAGCAGCAACTTTCCTGGAGGCAGGGGGGTGGATTCAATTGGAACTTTTGTTGACAGCGGTGGAATCAGAAGATCTCGCCACCGGCCAATAGCGTGTCGCCTCCCGCCGCGGGGGAGGGAGGGGGTGCAGAAAATCCCCCCAATGTAGCTGTATGTGCAGATGACACAAAGATAGGAAGGAAAGTATGTTGTGAAGTGGACATAAGGAAGTTGCAGATGGATAGAGATAGGCGGAGTAAGTGGGAAAATATCTGGCAGCTGGAGTATAATGTGGGAAAATGTGAAGTTGTTCACTTTGGCAGGAAGAATAAAAAAACAGTGTTACTTAAATGGAGAACAGCTGCAGAGGGATCAAGGTGGTCTAGTGCATGAGTCATAAAACATTTGTATGCAGGTACAGCAAGTAATTAAGAAGGCTAATAAAATGCTAGCCTTTATTAAGAGGAATTGCACAAGCATAAGGATGCTATGCTTCAGTTATACAGGACATTGGTAAGTCTGCATGTCTCATATCTGATGCAGTTTTGGCCTCCCCATTTAAGGAAGGAGGTAAATCTTTGAAAAGGAGTTTCATAGAATCTTTACAGTGCAGAAAGAGGCCGTACAACCCATCAGGTCTACACTCTTAAAGAGCACTCAACCTAGGTCAATGTCCCCACTCATCGCCCTGTCCTCATAATCCCATAACCTAACCTGCACAGTCCTAGACACCAAGGGGCAATTTTGTATGGCCAATCCACCTAACCTGCACTACTTTGAACTATAGGAGGAAGCGGGGCCACTTGGAGGAAATCCATGCGACACGGGGAGAACGTGCAAACTCCACACAGTCAAGGCCGGAATGAAACTCGGGTCGGCACAGTGGTTAGCACTGCTGCCTCACAGCGCCAGGGACCTGGGTTTAATTCCAGCCTTGGGTGACTGTGTTGAGTTTGAAGAGCAAGGGGTGACTTTATTGAAATACATAAGATACTGAATGGTCTTGACAAAGTGGATGTGGAAAGGATGTTTCCTATTGTGGGTGAGTCCAGAACTAGAGGGCACTGTTTGAAAATTAGGGATCGCCCTTTTAGGACAAGGATTCGAATTTTTTCCCTCAGGGTTGTCCGACTTTGGAACTCTTAGAAGGTTGTGGTGACGGGGTCACTGAATATTTTCAAGGTGGATAGAGTCTTGTTGGGCCAGGAAACCAAAGGTTATCAGGGTAGATGGAAATGTGAAACTTGTAACATGAACAGATCAGCCATAATCTTATCGAACGTTGCAAAAGGCTCGAGGGGCCAGGGACCAGGCAGAAAGGCTCTTGGGGGTGGCTCTCCCAGGTTATGGGCGATCTCAGTGTGTTCTGCTGCTGGGCAGGGTGGCACCTTGACACCGTCAGCCTTCTATCCTGGCAGTGCCACCCTGGCACCACTACCCGGGTAGTACCTTGACACTGCCAGAGTGCACAGGTGACACTGCCGGGCTGGCAGGGGCAGTGCCTGGTTGCAATGCCAATGCACCAAGCTGGCAGTTTGCCCATGCCGGGATCAGGCCTGGAGGTGCCCTGTTCGTGTGAGGTAGGGTGCGGAGTCCGTGTAGGTCCCTCCAACAGTGGCGTTGGGATGGTCTGGGGTTTGTGTTGGGGCTGAGAGATTGGGGCGCCATCCCTGCACTGAGGAGGTCCATTTGTCGCAGCTCCTCAGTACAGGAAATGATGCTGAGTGCGGTCTCTGGGGAGTGGGGGGTGGGGGGGGAGCGTTCCCCGCCGGGGAGTGCCATTAGATAGCCAGGCCATTACCGGCGCTAATCCTGCCTGAACAGACTCCGACTTTTACTAATTAAATCACGTCCCTCGACTCCATCATCCCTTTTGATCCTTGTATCCCTTGATTCCCTTAAGTGTCCAAAACTGTACTGATCGCAGCCTTGAATGTATTCGACGATGCAGCATCCACAACCTGAGGCAGAGGATGTACAACCCTGTGGTGAAGAAATTTCTTCTCACCTAGTCCTAAATGCCCAGCCCCTAACCTGGGACTACATCCCTTGGTTCTACGTTATCCAGATAGCAGAATGCAACCTCTCAGCATCAGGAAAAAATAAAAATATGGCTTATTGCTGAGGCTTCTCTCAGGCTTTGTGATAGGTTTCCCCTTGGACCTCTGACAGAGTTCCCAAGATGAAGCACATCACCAGCTTCCCTTGTGAGCTCCACAGAGGCCCAACGAGTGCGATAAGAGGCAGGAAGTTGCAAACGCCTCTTCGCTCAATTTACATCTGAAGGTATTGTCGGTGCAGACCGAGCTCTGGCCCCTCATGGCAGGCTCCAGAAATCCAGCAGAGTAAAATAGGGAGGGAGGGTGAGGCAGGACTGCAGTGAGCCAGAGGGATAGGCATTCCCAGAGACAAAGGTCAGGTAAATTAGTCCTCTTCCCATTTGGTGCAAAGCTCGCTTTTGACCATTCACCGTCGAGGCTCAGCATGCTGTAGCGCTGGACCGTGGCAGCAGTTGAAGTGCCAAATACTTGCAATCACAGCAGATTCTATTTACACCAAGGCTGGTGCTTCCAGATTGTTTTTTTTTTTTAATCAGCCCCATCAAAATCTACATTAATTGTTTCCCACAAGCCAGGCCGCCCATTGAGCACATACTAAATGCACTCGTTTTCAACAGATAAATAAACAAATGAGTAATAAACGTCATGGGAAAATATCAGTTAATGTATCTGCACTGCTGTTATTTATTGACAGCATGTCTGAGGATTTCAAAAACAGTGCTGGAAAACCTCAGTAGGTCTGGTAACATCTGTTGAGGGAAAAAACAGAGTTACTGTTTCGAGTCCAATGTGATTTCTTTGGAATGGAAGAGAGGTAGGAATGTGGGACGGAGGTTAAGATGGGTTTTAAGATGTTGAAAAAGGTCAGGAGGTGGGGGGGGGGGGGGGGGGAAAGAGGGCCAAGTGGAGCAAGAGAAAAAAAAGGAAAGTCAGGAATTTGTCCGAGGGCAGGGAGACCGAATTACAAAGAAAGTTAGCATGAGCCAAAAGTTACTATTCCAACTCTCTCTTCGGCTTTTTTCACAACATCTTTGCAATTTAGCCTCCCTTGCCCCCTATCCAATCCAAGACTTCCCCATTTTGCTCCACCTGCACCTCCCATCTTTCCAATTGCAGATTTGCAACAGCCGCAGTGTTTTGCTTTGATGTCTCAAGATTCAAAAGATCTTTGCAATAACTCAGACTTCTACATAAATAAAGTTCTGATTATTAGATGTGTGAGGGGCGGGGTGTGAAATTTTGCCATCGTTCACACTGTCAGCATCTTCCAGTTCCTCCGACAGCACAACCCTGCCAAATTGCCTCATTCTGCACTCTCAGAATGCTGTGGTTCTATGTTTTTTTCAATTTGCACATTGCAAGATTCCACAAACAGCAATGCAATAATTACCAGATAAGTGAGATGGTTCCCTTTTCATTCAGACCCCTCAGTTGGTCTCAACAAAAGTTTTAAGAACGTTTTTAAAAGTTTTTTAACCTCCCCCCCCACCCCCACCCCCCGGGTTCCAGTCCAAATATATTTACTTTGCGAGGGGTCGAAAACCTCAACCTGCATATTTTTATAAAATAGATATAGACATCCTTATGACCATTTCTAAACTTTAAAAACAGGACAAAGACCTTTTAAAATAGCTGAAGCTATTTTGATCCGTGACTCTCAAACAAAACGAGCTACCATGGCAGTATCACAGAAACCCACACTACGTTATCTTTGAAAAAAACACTAACTACCTCCCTGTGGGCTGCAGAGGCCAAATTCAAAGACAGCCAGTCAAAGGCCATTTGCCTTTAATAACTCAGGCTGGCCAACCAGAGCATACCTGTCTGCTGAGATATAGGACCCCTCAAGCTTCCTTTCAATTTAAAAAAAAATAATTTTATTGAAACATTTTGAATTTATACAACAACATCAAACCATACGAAAATACCAACGATAACAGTAACGACAACAATCATGAACCTTCGCCCCTCCTCAATGAACAACCCAACATATTAACAACAACTTACGTTAACACAATGTTAAGTTACATAACCGTAGCGAAAAAATATAGAAACTATAATAAGGCACACCCCCCCCTTGCCCCCCCCCCTCTCTTCCCCCCCCCCTCTCTCTCTTCCCCCCTCTCGCTCTCTCTTCTCCCCCTCTCTCTCTTCACCCCCCCCCCCTCTCTCTCTCTCTCTTCCCCCCCCTCTCTCTCTCTCTCCCCCCTTCTCTCTCTCTCTCTTCCCCCCCTCTCTCTCTCTCTTCCCCCCTCTCTCTCTCTCTTCCCCCCTCTCTCTCTTCCCCCCTCTCTCTCTTCCCCCCTCTCTCTCTCTCTTCCCCCCTCTCTCTCTCTCTCTTTCCCCCCCCCTCTCTCTCTCTCTCTTCCCCCCCTCTCTCTCTTCCCCCCCTCTCTCTCTTCTTCCCCCCCTCTCTCTCTTCTTCCCCCCCTCTCTCTCTCTCTCTTCCCCCCCCCTCTCTCTCTCTCTCTTCCCCCCCTCTCTCTCTCTTCCCCCCCCCTCTCTCTTCCCCCCCCTCTCTCTCTCTCTCTTCCCCCCCCCCCCTCTCTCTCTCTTCCTCCCCCCCTCTCTCTCTCTCTCTCTCTTCCCCCCCCCCTCTCTCTCTCTCTCCTCTCTCTCCCCCCCCCCCCCTCTCTCCTCTCCTCTCTCTCTCTCTTCCCCCCCCCCCCCCCCCCCCCCCCGGTTGCTGCTGCTATTGACCAAGAGACCTATCTTTGAGCCAGGAAGTCCAGAAAAGGCTGCCACCGTTTATAGAACCCTTGTACTGATCCTCTCAGGGCAAATTTGACCCTTTCCAATTTTATAAATCCCGCCATGTCATTGACCCAGGTCTCCACACTTGGGGGCCACGCATCCTTCCACTGCAGCAAGATCCTCCGCCGGGCTACTAGAGACGCAAAGGCCAGGACACCGGCCTCTTTCGCCTCCTGCACTCCCGGCTCCACCGCAACTCTAAAAATCGCGAGTCCCCACCCTGGTTTGACCTGGATCCAACCACCCTCGACACCGTCCCCGCCATCCCCTTCCAGAATTCTTCCAGTGCCGGGCATGCCCAGAACATATGGGCATGACTCGCGGGACTCCCCGAACACCTGGTGCACCTGTCCTCACCCCGAAAGAACCTACTCATCCTAGTCCCGGACATGTGGGCCCGGTGCAGCACCTTAAATTGGATGAGACTGAGCCTCGCACATGAAGAGGAACAGTTGACTCTCTCCAAGGCATCCGCCCAAGTCCCGTCCTCTATCTGCTCCCCAAGTTCCCCCTCCCATTTAGCCTTCAGCTCCTCCACTGACGACTCCTCCACCTCCTGCATTACCTTATAGATGTCAGACACCTTCCCCTCTCTGACCCACACCCCCGAAAGCACTCTGTCCATCGCCCCCCCGCGAGGGCAGCAAAGGGAATCCCTCTACCTGTCGCCTAGCAAACGCCTTTACCTGCAGGTATCTGAACATGTTCCCTTGGGGAAGCCCAAATTTATCTTCCAGTTCCCCCAGGCCCGCAAACCTCCCGCCAATAAATAGGTCCCTCAATTTACTGATGCCCACCCTTTGCCACCCCCTAAATCCCCCATCCTTGTTCCACGGGATGAACCGATGATTGCCACCCAATGGAGCCTCCATTGAGCCTCCTGTTTCCTCCCTATGCTGTCTCCACTGTCCCCAGATTCTTAGGGTCGCCGCCACCACCGGGCTCGTGGTAAACCTCTTAGGGGAGAGCGGCAACGGCGCCGTTACCATGGCACCCAGGCTCGTACCTCTACATGACGCCATCTCCATTCTTTTCCACGCCACCCCTCCCCCCTCCATCACCCATTTACGCACCATTGACACAATGGCCGCCCAATAGTACCCCAAAAGGTTGGGCAGCGCCAGCCCGCCTCCATCCCTCCCTCGCTCCAGGAAAACCCTCTTCACTCTCGGAGTCCCATGTGCCCACACAAAGCTCAAGAAACTGCTAGTCACTCTCCTAAAGAAAGCCCTGGGGATAAAGATGGGCAGGCACTGAAAGAGGAACAAGAACCTCGGAAGCACCGTCATTTTGACAGACTGCACCCTCCCCGCCAATGACAATGGCAGCATGTCCCACCTCTTGAACTCCTCCTCCATCTGATCTACAAGTCTGGTGAAATTATGTTTGTGAAGAGTCCCCCAGTCCCTGGCCACCTGCACCCCCAGGTACCTAAAACTCTCCCCTGCCCGCCTAAGCGGGAGCCTACCAATTCCTTCCTCCTGGTCTCCAGGGTGCACCACAAACACCTCGCTCTTGCCTAAATTTAGTTTATAACCTGAAACGGTCCCAAACTCAGCTAGCAGCTCCATCACCCCCGGCATCCCTCCCACCGGGTCCGCCACATACAGTAACAGGTCATCTGCATACAACGACACCTTATGTTCCTCCCCACCTCGCACCAAACCTCTCCACCTCTCTGAATCCCTCAACGCCATCGCCAGCGGCTCGATTGCCAATGCAAACAACAAGGGGGACAGGGGGCAACCCTGCCTGGTCCCTCGGTAAAGCCGGAAGTACTCCGACCTCCTCCCATTCGTGGTCACGCACGGGGCCTCATATAGCAGCCTCACCCATCTAATAAACCCTTCACCAAATCTAAACCTCCCCAACACCTCCCATAAGTACCCTCACTCCACTCTATCGAAGGCCTTCTCCGCATCCAGCGCCACCACTATCTCTGCCTCCTCCTCAATCGCCGGCATCATGATGACATTCAACAATCTCCGCACATCCGTGTTCAGCTGCCTTCCCTTCACAAACCCTGTCTGGTCCTCGTGTACAACCCCTGGCACACAGTCTTCTATCCTGGTGGCCAGGATTTTTGCCAGCAACTTGGCATCTACATCGAGGAGAGATATGGGCCTGTATGAACCACACTGCTGGGGGTCCATGTCCCTCTTTAAGATTAACGAGATCAGCGCCCGCGACATCGTCGGGGGAAAAGTCCCCCCTTCCCACGCTTCATTAAGTGTCCGCACCAGCAAGGGGCCCACTAGGTCCACAAACTTTTTATAAAATTCCACCGGGAACCCATCCGGCCCCGGTGCCTTCCCTGACTGCATCTGCCCGATCCCCTTAACTAGCTCCTCCAGCTCAATCAACGCACCCAACCCCTCCACCTGCTCCTCCTGCACCTTCGGGAAAGAAAGCCCGTCGAGGAACCTCTCCATTCCCCTCCTCTCCCCCGTTGGCTCCGACCGGTACAGTTCCCCGTAAAAGTCCTTGAAGACCTCATTCACCTCTACCCCCTTCCGCACCACATTCCCACTCTTGTCTCACTCCAGCAATTTCCGTTGCCGCATCCCGCTTGCGGAGCTGATGAGCCAGCATCCTACTCGCCTTTTCACCATGTTCGTACACTGCCTCTTGTGCCTTCCTCCACTGTGCCTCCGCCTTTCCAGTGGTCAGCAAATCAAATTTAGCCTGCAGGCTGCGCCTCTCCCCCAACAGTCCCTCCTCTGGTGCCTCTGCGTACCTCCTGTCTACCTCCAGCATCCTTCCCATCAGTCTATCCCTCTCACTCCTCTCCCTGTGTGCCCGGATGGATATCAGCTCCCCACGAATCACTGCCTTCAGGGCTTCCCAGACCACCCCCACCTGAACCTCCCCCGTATCATTCACCTCGGGTACCACTCAATACTTGCCCGGACCCTCCTACACACCTCCTCCTCCGCCAACAACCCCACATCCAACCGCCACAACGGGCGCTGGTCCCGCACCTCCCCATCTCCAACTCTATCCAATGCGGAGCGTGGTCGGAGATTGCAATGGCCGAATACTCGGCCTCCTCCACTCTCGGAATCAGTCCCCTACTCACCACGAAGAAGTCTATCCGAGAGTAGACCCAATGTACGTGGGAGAAGAAAGAGTACTCCCGTGCCCTCGGCCTCACAAACCTCCATGGATCCACCCCACCCATCTGGTCCATACACCCTCTCAGTACCTTGGCCGCCGCCGGCCTCCTACCCTTCCTAGAGCTGGACCGATCCAGTGAAGGATCCAACACCGTATTGAAGTCCCCCCCCCCGCAATGATCAGACCTCCCGCCTCTAGATCCAGGACCCGTCCCAACATACGCCTCATAAAGCCCGCATCGTCCCAATTTGGGGCATACACACTAGCAAGTACCACCTTCTCTCCTTGTAGCCTGCCCCTAACCATAAAATACCTACCCCCCTTATCCGCCACCACCTCCGATGCCTCAAACGACACATTTTTCCCCACCAGAATCGCCACTCCCCGGTTCTTCACATCCAACCCAGAGTGGAAAACCTGCCCCACCCACCCGTTCCTCAGACGGACCTGGTCCGCCACCTTCAGGTGGGTCTCCTGAAGCATTGCCACATCTGCCTTTAGCCCTCTCAGATGAGCAAGTACCCTCGACCGCTTCATCGGCCCATTCAATCCTCTCGCATTCCAGGTGACCAACCGGATCAGAGGGCGTCCCGCCCCCCTCCCCCGTCGACTAGTCATAGCCCGTCGACTGCCCGCCCGAGGCCAGCACCCCCTGCCCGACCCAGTCCCCACAGCGACAACACCTCACCTCTGTCCCCCCGGCCCCCACCAGCTCCTTCCTGACCCTGCCAGCAGCAACCCGGTATTCCCCCTTCCCCCCCTCCCTCCCCCCAGGCTAGAAACCCTCCTCGCCGCGAATCGTCCTCCATTGTACTTCCGTGGGTCAGCTAACTTCTGCTGACCCCGAAGTGGGATCATCCCCCATCCTATCCCTCCTCCAGGCACCGCTCCAGCGTGGGGAAGAACCAGTTAAGGCCCCGCCTCCCCCCGTCATCGTCTCTACCCCCCAGCCCCGCAGCGCGGGAAACCAGAGGAAAGCCCGTGCTTTCGCACTGCCCCACCACACCCTTCTGACGCAGCTCCCAAATAACAGCCCCACTCCATACCCCCAACCCGACATAGAATACAACAAACCCCCCCAACCCTCCCCGCAAGATACAAAACTCAAACAATGCCCCACAGCAAAAAACATAACTGAACACCCCCATAAATAACCATATCAAAATTGCAAAAGTACAGAAAAAGAGAACACAGCAACAGCAGAATCCAGCAATAAAGTATTACAACCGACCCCGCAACCCCAACCCCTAGTTCAAGTCCAGTTTCTCCGTCCGCACGAAGGCCCACGCCTCCTCCGGGGAATCAAAATAATAATGCCGGTCCGAATAAGTTACCCACAGGCGCACAGTCTGCAACATTCCGAATTTTATCTTCTTCTTGTAAAGCACCTCTTTCATCCGATTAAACCCAGACCGCCGCTTAGCCACCTCCGCACTCCAATCCTGGTAGATCCATACTACCCCATTCTCCCAGTTGCTTCTCTTCACCTTCTTGGCCCAGCGCAGCACACACTCCCGATCACTGAACCGGTGGAACCTCACCAGCACCGCACGCGGGGGTTCGTTCTCCTTAGGCCTCCTGGCCAGTACTCTGTGTGCTCCCTCCAGCTCCAAGGGCAGATGGAAAGACCCGGCCCCCACTAGCGAGTTCAGCATCGTAGCTACGTAGGTTGTCAGGTCCGACCCCTCCAGCCCCTCCGCAAGGCCCAAGATCCGCAGATTTTTCCGCCTCATGCGGTGATCAAGCTCCTCGAAGTGGTCCTGCCACTTCTTGTGGAGTGCCTAGTGTCCCTCCACCTTACTTACGAGGACCCCGGCCTCCTCCTCTCGTTCAGTGGCCTGCGTCTGCAACTCCTTGATGGCAGCACCCTGGGTCGTCTGAATCTCCGAGAGCCTTTTGTTCCTTTCCTGCAGAGAGCTCAGTACCTCAGCCTTGAAATCTGCAAAACAGCGCAGGAGAGCAGCTTGTTGCTCCTGGGCCCAAAGCTTCCACTCCTCTGGTGCTCCACCGGCCGCCATCTTGGATTCCTTCCCCCGTTTTTTCTGGGGAGCTGCTGCCGTTTTTTCCCCCTTTCCACTCCGAGTTCGAGTCATGAACTGCGGGGGAAGTCAATCAGCACACCTTCTCCCACCGGGAGACGTCGAAAAATTTCCGTTTTGGGCTCTAAAAAGAGCTGAAAAGTCCATTTGAAATGGGAGCTCCCAAATGTGCGGCTTCATACGACATCGCCACCACCAGAAGTCCGCTTCCTTTCAATTCTTAATGGTTGAGACATTTAGCCATCTTGGCAACCCAGAGGAAGGATGCACATCCCTTGTCAAAAGCAATTTGCAGAGGTGAAAGTAATGTAATATGGATGATTAGCTTGTGTAACCAGTAATATTGGCTTGCCGTACTGTAAAATCTCAGTTTGCCAGTGTATCGTCTAACTAGTAGCATCGCAGAAAAGGGGCTGTGCCCAGATTGATTACCTGGCCCCACCTACATTGTTTCTATTGGAACTACTGTACCATCGCCTGCAAGACTGAATTATCCCTGCATACCTATCTCATTTGGCGGAGTCAACCACCCGAAAAATAAATTAACCAGCAACGGCTTTCAGTCCGTTGATCTGTGTGAAGAAGTACCTCTTTGGACTTTGATAATGGACTCTGGATTCACTGAAACAATGGGCTCAATTCTCTGATCCTCCAGCCGTGTGTTTCTCAGTGGCAAGCCATCCGTTGGTAGCAGGATTCTATCTTCCCACCGCTTGTCGATGAGAATTTCTATTGAAACCACCCCATGCCGCTGGAAACCCGCTAGCAGGTGTGCACTGATTCCCAACAACCAAAGAATTCCAACAAATATATTTATTTTCTCTGTGGTCTCTGCACTGTGAAAAATCTTTATTTTCTTTATCCCTCTTTTACTGCAAAGATGAGCACACATCGGTCAACGCTGTGACCCTCTTCCCACATTTGCCTGTGTGAAAATAAACTAACCCTTTGAGTTCATCCTCTCCCATGTTTACGGTGGGATTATCAATAGAAAATTGGACAACTCCAAAAATGGAGGTGTTGGGAAATACGCCACTCCTTATGGAGGGGAAAACAATTCAAAAACACCTTTCCGTTTATAGATGGGCGGTGAGAGGAAAATTGAGTGCTGTTTAAATTAACCTTCTCTAACCCGTAATAACTTTGTAAATAAGGAGCTAATCAAAAAATATTTTAGAGTCAAATAAAAAAGTTTATTAGTTCCGAAAACCCGAGAAAAAATATGCGCAACAGGCGTACACATAGATATCAGGAGTAAGAAAGCTTGAGTGCAAATAAAAGTTAAATTAATTTCGAATGAGTCCTTTACTTGTCCATGAGACGTAGATTGTGGTGAATTCTGGCGTTGGGACACATTGGGAAAGAGAGAGGGGGGAAAGAGAGAGAGAAAGAGGGAGAGAAAGATAGAGCAAAACAGAGAGAGAGTCAGAGTAAGAGTCAGAGACAGAGTCAGAGACCTTTCCTGCTATTTTCCAGCAGAGTTCTCAGGTGATTATTGTTTTTGTTCTTTCTGCTCATTCCCCTTCTGCACGCCACATTCACTCTGTCCAGTATATTCCCAGAACGGAATCCAGTGAGCATGTCCTTGTTGTTCCTTGTAGTCATCCCAGTTTTGATCTTCCATAGAACATAGAACATAGAACATAGAACGATACAGCGCAGTACAGGCCCTTCGGCCCTCGATGTTGCACCGACATGGAAAAAAACTAAAGGCCATCTAACCTACACTATGCCCTTATCATCCATATGCTTATCCAATAAACTTTTAAATGCCCTCAATGTTGGCGAGTTCACTACTGTTGCAGGTAGGGCATTCCACGGCCTCACCACTCTTTGCGTAAAAAACCCACCTCTGACCTCTGTCCTATATCTATTACCCCTCAATTTAAGGCTATGTCCCCTCGTGCTAGCCACCTCCATCCGCGGGAGAAGGCTCTCGCTGCCCACCCTATCTAACCCTCTGATCATTTTGTATGCCTCTATTAAGTCACCTCTTAACCTTCTTCTCTCTAACGAAAACAACCTCAAGTCCATCTCAGAAATCTTTGGACCCATTTCAAGCAGGGTTTTTTTTTGAGTATCTGATGGGTGTAACGAGTTGGTTAGCAGCTCCCATTGTGCTCACAGAATTACAATGGATTAAAAGACCAGCACTTTGCATTTTTAATACCTTCCTTCCAAGAACCCCTGTTTGAACTGAGCCTCGTGTGTCTTTGCTTCTATTTTTTTGAAACTATATTTATTGAGATTTGACATTCTAGAGAATGACGCAACAAAGTTACAAAACAAAACATCCCCACAAGTCGGAAGAAGATAATGGTTTTGTAGGCGTGAGTACAGAGTGGGACAGGAGCATCACAATATGCCCAATACAATCATTAGATAAGATTAGATACTCCTATCGCCCCACTAGAGACCGAGGGATAGAAACATTGAAAATAGGAGAAGGCCATTCAGCCCTTCGAGTCTGCTCTGCCATTCATTATGATCATGGCTGATCATCCAACTCAATCGCCTAATGCACCCCCCCCCCCCCCCCCCCATACCCTTTTACCCCAAGTGCTATATCTAACTGTTCCTTGAAAACATAAACTGTTTTGGCTTCAACTATTTCCTGTGGAAATTCCACAAGACTCTGGATGAAGAAATTTCCCCTTATCTCAGTCCTAAATTGTCCACCCCGTATCCTCAGACTGTGACCCCTGGTTCTGGACACCCCCTCCATTGGGAACATCCTTCTTGCATTTACCCTGCCTAGTCCTGTTAGATCTAAAAAGACCTATAAAATTCTATGAGACAGGATAAGTCATAAGAACATGACAAAACGGTAAACCCCCTCCCACGCCCACAATCACTATGAAAAACCGTGTTGCGTCTCCCCCACCACGGCCAGGTGCACACCAACATACATCCCCCTTGACTCCAGGAATGCCAAAGGCATCGCCAACCCATTGCAGCCTCCTCGCTTCGGATACTACACCCACCCGCACCCATGTGGAAGCCAAGAGAAGATTCACCCTTATAGAAACAAAAGAAAACCCCAGTCCAAAGGGACATTACATTCATGCCACACAACGCAGCAAAGCTCCTATCCAGGTCCTAGACAGAACCAAAATCATTCCAGACATATGTAAAGAGAGGACCAGCGGCCACACTCAGATTACAATCAAGCTGACAGGGTCTCTCAAAGAAGAAAGGAGGGAAAGATTAGAAATACCAGAGCTAATCCAGCGGATAGAAAATGATGAAGGACAGAACTAACCCATCGGTAACAACTGGACCCAACCCTAACCCCCGCAGGGCAGACGTACCCCTGCGTCTGCTGGGTACCAACTAATGAAGAGGAGAGCAGGAAGCTCCATCGACAGAATGACAACCTGCAGCACACCCCGAAGACCAACACCACAGCCGATAGCATCAAATAGAAACTAAATAAATAAATAATGTCATAAAGAAATTCGCAACGCATTAGCTCCAGCTGAGGGGTTATCCTCAATTTAAGCGAGGACTGAACTAACCGTTTGAACCCAACTACCCACCCACCCCTTCGCCCCAGCCCCACACAGCCTCCCTGATAACTAAAAGGAGTAGAACTGCACAAATCGCATTCCTCAAAATTGACCCAGGATGATTAGGCTGGGTCAGGATAATACATGATAAAGATCAGCATGCTCACATTTTGTATATCCCTACAGCAGGAAAGACTACAACAAATATTTAATAATGTGATCCACAGGGAGCAGCGTCCAGGATTGCAGAATAAATTTTTTTTCAAGAAACAGGTATTCCTTAAACAGTTCAATATGGGCACGATTTAAGTAAATTCCCAAAGTCCCATAGCGAGTACGTTTAGCCGCGTGTTTCCCGGCGCTCACTTCGCCAAGAAACACATGGCTATAAAACTCGACTCACGCCGCTGAGGCCACAAATAGCCCCGTTTTGTATACTGAAGAGCTCCACTCGCCAGAACTCCTCAACATAGCGAGAAATCGGGACGCCATTTACACCAAGGTGTTGAGGCTACTTATCAAACGCAAATCGCATTTTATAGCCTCTGTTTCTATAGCCGTGCGAGCGCCGGGAAACACAGCTAAAGGCGCTCGCATTGGGACTTTGTTCCCATTTAGTAAAATCACACCCTGGGAAAATCCCTGAAATACTTGCCCCAAATGAACTTCTAAATGTTTCCATTAAATTCCGCCCATCATATCTGCAATGCAGGTTAACAGTGGATTCATAATCTCAATCAGTTGAAACACCTAGAAAACTGCCGCAGACACTAAATCTGAAAACAAAAATGAACAACGAACTGGAACACCTCAGCGTGGCAGAGGAAGAGGAAGCAGTAAGTCAACATTCCATCCATTCCTAAGAAGGTTTCTTGGGCCTAAAAGATCAACACTTTGCTACAGTACAGCAAGTATGGGCACAATTTAATGGCCACGCTGCACCTGAAAAGCTCACCAAGGCGCAGCGTGGCCGATAGAAGCCGGGAAACCCCACTCCTGGGATCTACCCGGCTCACCACGCCTCACAAGCTCTAAAGCAATCGCGAGCGCCTTTGCGATGTAAATCCCGCCCATTGAGGGCAGGATCAATTTTTAGCAAATCCGCACATTAAAGTGAGACAGCTAGTCGCACTTTAGTGTGCAGATTCCCGAGTTACTAGAGGCGTGGGATCAATCCCCTTCATCTCGGAGACCTCGGCGAGCACCATTCACCACTGATCTCCACAAACAGGGACCAGATGGAACTGCACTCGTAGGGGTCGCCCAGGAGATTGGAAGCCCCCGGGTGCATGTCCTCTGGACAGGGGAAACCCTGGAAGTGCCATCAGTGCCAACCTGGCACTGCCAAGGTGCCCAGGTGGCACAGTCAGCTGGCAGTGGCACTGCCAAGCTGGCATTTTTTGCGTGGGTGTGATCCGGTTGGGGGTGGGGGGACAGGGACCCTCTAGGGAGTTTTGATCTCTCACTATACCGGGGTGTTCCGGCGAGTGGAGCTCCTCACTGTACAAAGTGGGGCTATGTTGTGTTTCTCAGCACTGCGAGCGCCGGGAAACAGGTGGCTAAACATGCTTGCTATGGCAATTTGTTCCCCCTTTAGTAAAATCACGTCCTATAATTGAGGAAATGCCCCAAAGCAGTTTACCCTGGATATAGGGAAAGTAATTAAACAAGCCATGGAAACAGAGATCAGGGAGAGTGACTAGAAGTGCTTTTGGAAAGATGGGTTGAGAGAAGGTGCAGAAAAAGGTAGAGCAACTTAGGAATGAACTTGGGAACAACATGGGTCAGGTGACTGCAAGGCCCTGCAAGCCACCAACAATAGGGTGTAGGGATGGGAATGGGACAGGGCATGGACAAATGGCACAAGCTTGAAGGTCAAGTGATGCAGAAGGAGATTACAAGCCAGAAGAGGATGCAGAGACGGAGCAGGGTAAGATTGTGGTGGAATTGGAAACGGATGATAACATTTTTAAGTTCAAAACTCGTCGCAGTTATGAACTTTGTGTCTGATATGTACTGGCCAAGTTAGTGTCAGCTGATCTACCACGATAATTTAGATTCATTCTGCATAGCTGCATATAATAAATGCTTTGTATGTCAAATAAATGCTCTTTGCATTCCGGGCTGACAGTTACGTTAGCACTTTTTCCAATTCTAATTGATTTGTAAATTAGCAATTAAAACAGTTAACTGAATCTGGGTCAGGTTCATTAATCTGGGGCTCTGCAATTTAAAAGGACTTTTGTGTGTTTACACCTTCTGCCCATTCAATGCAACAAGTCAACCAGTCAATTAAATTATTAACTGTAATCACACACACCCACTCAAAAATTAAAACCCTCTTCAATGATTATAGTCATTGTACATGCTGGGTCAGACTTGCCCATCGAAATATGAATCCTTCCATTGGTATTTTTCTTTCAGAACCAAGCGATTTTCATGAATTCAGTTTTTACAACTTGCCATAGAAAAATAGAAAATAGGAGCCGGAGTGGGCCTTTCGGCCCTTCGAGCCTGTTGCGCCATTCAACATGAATTGCTGATCCTCTATCTCAACGCCATACTCCTAGACTCTCCCCATTTCCCTCAACACCTTTAGATTCTACAAATCTACCTCATTCCTTCTTCAATATATTCAGTGACTTGACAATTGCACAGATCAAGGGCAAAATTCTCCGACCTCCAGCAGGGTCGGAGAATCGCCTGGGGCCGCCGAAAATCCCGCCCCCGCCGTGGCAGAGATTCTCCGCCACCCGGGAAGTGGCGGTGGTGGGAATCTCGCCACCCCGATCAGCGAGGCCCCTGCAGTGATTCTCCAGCCCGGATGGGCCGAAGTCCCGCCGCTGGGAGGCCTCTCCCGCCGCCGAGGTTTGCGGGCCCCGGGGTCCTGGGGGGGGGGGGGGGGGGGGGGATCGAACCCTGGGGGGTGCCCCCACGGTGGCCAGGCCCGCGATCGGGGCCCCCCGCTCAGACTCCGGGCCAGTGCCCTGGGTGCACTCTTTCTCCTTCCGCGGCCGCCACGGTCTCCACCATGGCGGAAGCGGAAGAAAAACCCACATCGCGCATGCGCCGGTGGTGACGTCAGCGAAAGGGGTGTTCCCTTGCTTCTGTTGTGTTGGTTTACTCATGGCTGGGTTGTTGGGGCAAATCATGTGCTAAAACCTCCAGAAAGATGGCACTTGATTCATATAGTGATTCCTCCTGAGAGTCAAATACAAGTTTACAGGAACATCGGAACTGGGCATGCCCCAAAAGACGTGCTTGTTGAAGTCTCCCTCAGTGTACCCGAACAGGCGCCGGAGTGTGGCAACTAGGGGATTTTCACAGTAACTTCATTGCAGTTTTAATGTAAACCAACTTGTGACAATAATTTTTTTTTTTTAATTTAGAGTACCCAATTAATTTTTTCCAATTAAGGGGCAATTTAGAATGGCCAATCCACCTAGCCTGCACATCTTTGGGTTGTGGGGGCGAAACCCAGGCAAACACGGGAGAATGTGCAAACTACACACGGACAGTGACCTAGAGCCGGGATCAAACCTGGGACCTCGGCGCTGTGAGGCAGCAGGGCTAACCCAAATGCGCCACCGTGCTGCCTGCTACTTGTGACAATAATAAAGATTATTATTGTAATAGGCCACTTGGCCCTTTAAGCTACGAAAACAAAGCTAGTGGATGCTGGCAATCTGCAACAAAATAAACTGAAAATCCTACAAAATAACTCAGCAGATCAAGCAGCATCTATTGAGTCAGAAAAAAAAACACAGTTGAGGTTTCAGATCTGTGAGTTTTCATCAGAATGGGTCACAGCTCTCCGAGTTGTTCCAGGAGATCTTCAGCTCAACACAACCTTCCAAAGTTTATTGGAGTCGAAAAGTTAGCTTTGTTTCACTCACCGCTGATGTGGTCAGACCAGCTAAGTTTGTCCAGCACTTTTCTGTTTTTATTTAAATCTTCCCACTTTGCTTCTGTAAGATTATGAGCTTTCTAACCGGGACACTAACTTTATTATTAGAAAAAGATTTCAAACTTTATGAGGAATTTGTCTCGGTAGCTCAGCAGAGTTCGAAACTTAGAAACGAAACACAGACCAGAAAAGATGCCAAGGGAGTGGGAAAATTATGTGAAGTTTTAAAGAGCAAGATAAACACAAGAATTAATTATATTTTTCAATTCCTTTATAGGATGTCGACATCGCTGGAGAGGACAGCTTTTATTGCCCATCCCTAATTGCGCTTAAGAATGTGATCGTGAGCTGCCTTCTTGAACTGCTGCAGTCCATCAATGCAGGAGGTTTCGTTCTTCAAGATCAGAAACCACGGGATAGACGCGGCCGATGATACAGCAAAACATGAAGGGAATTGTGTACGGTTAGCCACAGTCACATGGTCAGGCAAAGCATGTTCAAGCCTGGGGCGGAAGAGGATTGTAGAGTGGGTGGGGGTCCAGGATAAAAGAGGGCCTCCTAATCTGATTCACCCCAAGGAGAAATCAGACCACAAGAGGACAAGACAAGAACTCAAATGAGAGACGAGGGAAAGGGAAAAGCCGAGGAGAGGTGTCTGAAGACTTTTATCTGCAAAGGGAGAAGTAACTGTACACCCTATCCAGTCATAATGCAGGATGCACATAGCATGCGGTAGATAATAAGTCACTGCTTAGATTGCTGCTATATAGTTTACCTGAAAAAGTAATAAATTTCTTCGAACACTTCATCTCGTTGTCTCATAACTGAACCTTTCATCAGTTCGTTCCCATAACAATTAAGGGCTTCAGAAATTCCAAACATCAACAGTTGTGTGACCTTGAACTTCACCCAAAGTCAGTTTTGAAATTTTCACTTCACCTATAATGTCACTACCTTTGGGGTGACGGTCGGGAGGGGGGGGGGGGGGGGGGGGGGGGGGGGGGGGGGGGGGGGGTGAAGGGGAGATGTGGAGAGTTCCAGATTTCCACAACCTTTTGTGTGTGGAAAGATGGGTTCAGAGAATGGCCGAGCTCCTTTCGTCCCTCCTTGTTTAGGGCTCCCGCACTGAAGAAAATCTACCCTGTTAATTCCTTTATACACAGCCAGTCAGAATCAGTAATTACATACCGCACATATTTCGTCTGCTCCACCACAGGAATTGCTAGCTGGAAGTTCCTCACAGCCACTTTTGTTGGATTCCTTCACCAACCCCGATAATGTGGTGGGTGTGGCCTCTTCTTCTTCTTCTTCTTCTTCTTCTTCTTCTTCAGCGCAGCAGCTCTCCAGTTTCTGAGACTGGTCTGGCGCTACTGCAATATCCTGATGCACAGCCTGCCCGCCATTTTTATCCGGCTTCTTGACAGGAGTAGAAGGGCTGCTGAAGTAATTGACAGCCGAAGTCCGGACGAGCGCACGGGAGCAACTCTCGCTATGGGTTTTGCCCACTTGCAACATGTCCGGCTCGGACACACTCATCCGCTGGTCCAAAAGATGTCGTTTCTTTCCCTCTTTCCTCTTATTTGACATTTTGCCTTTCTTCAAATTCTGCAGGAATGGTTTGGTCTTGGCGCGGAACGATTCCCATGTTGTAATTTCCTTCTGCGATTCCATCCTGTTGCACGGCTCTGTCGAGTCGTTGATTGCACGGCTGTCAGAAACAGGCGAGCGCCTCCAGCTTCTCCTTAGACAGGATCTGCAAAGGGCAAGAGGAGAAATGGTCACTGGTGTCATCACAAAATCGTCAGCCGCACGCAGCACTTTCACAATACCCCTGAGCACATTGTTTCATTTAACACGGGGCACCTTTTAATGTGGTTTGAGGCATAGCATCAGACAGATCATTATTTAACTGCCGACATAATTACACACAGATCACAAGAACACTCGTTTCTCTGTGGCGGAGTGGGTTTAAAAGAATCCTTTTCTCAAAAGATCCTGGTTCGAATCCGCACCAGACTGACAAACAGGAATCCCTCCCATTTGCCGAAAGGAGTTTAGACACAGATTTTGCATGATTGGACAACATTTACTGAGCATTCCTAGGTGTGGCAAGAATTGCATTAACAATTTAAATTATCAGTCAGGCTCACAATATGTCTCACTAGAAGCTACATACATTCATACGCGGGGACCTGCCTTCTGCAGCAAAAAGTAACATGTCCAGGGATTGAGCTTTTTGAACCAAACAAAAAAAAGTGTGGGGACAATATTTCCCTGGCATATGCTTCATGGCAGCACCTTAACCAGGGCCGACTTGCAACTATTCAACACCCTTTTCTCATGTACGATAAATTGTTGCTCCTTTTGAAAATTGTAAGAAGTCTTACAACACCAGGTAAAGTCCAACAGGTTTGTTTCGAATCACTAGCTTTCAGAGCACAGGTGAATGAAGAGGTGGGTTCCAGAAACATATACATGGGCAAAGTCAATGATGCAAGACGATACTTTGAATGCGAGTCTTTGCAGGTAATTAAGTTTTTACAGGTCCAGACAGGGCAATTGGAGAGAGGGATAATCCCAGGTTAAAGAGGTGTCAATTGTCTCAAGCCAGGACAGTTGGTAGGATTTTGCAAGCATAGGCCAGATGGTGGGGAGTGAATGTGATACGACATGAATCCAAGGTTCCAGTTGATCCACTCATGTGTGCGGAACTTGGCTAGAAGTTTCTGCTCGGCAATTCTGCATTGTTGCTGAAGGCCGCTTTGGAGAACGCTTGCCCGAAGATCAGAGGCTGAATACCGTTGACTGCTGAAGTGTTCCCTGACTGGAAGGGAACATTCCTGCCTGGCGATTGTCGCACGATGTCCGTTCATCCGTTGTCGCAGCTTCTGCATGGTCTCGCCAATGTACCACGCTTCAGGACATCCTTTCCTGCAGTGCACGAGGTAGACAACGTTGGCCGAGCCACACGAGTATGTACCACGTACCTGGTGGGTGGTGTTCTCACATGTAATGGTGGTACCCACGTCGATGATCGAGCACATCTTGCAGAGGTTGTCATGGCAGGGTTGTGTGGTGTTGTGGTCGCTGTTCTGAAGGCCGGGTAGTTTACTGCAAACAACGGTCTGTTTTGAGGTTGTGAGTTGTTTGAAGGCAAGTAGTGGGGATGACCTTGGCAAGATGTTCATCTTCATCGATGATGTGTTGAAAGCTGCGAAGACGATATCGTAGTTTCTCCCTATCCCCGTAACCCAGTGCGCACGACAACGCAGAATCGCCGAGCAGAAACTTATAGCCAAGTTCTGCACAAATGAGTACGGTCTCAACCGGGACCTTGGATTCATGTCGCATTACATTCACCTCCCCCCCCCCAACCAATCTGGCCTGGGCTTGCAAAATCGTATCAACTGTCCTGGCTCGAGACAATTCACACCTCGACCTGCAAAGACTTGCATTCAAAGTATTGTCTTGCATCATTGATGTTGTCTAAACATATGTTTCTGGAACCCACCTCTGCATTCACCCGAGGAAGGAGCTGTGCTCCGAAAGCTCGTGATTCGAAACAAACCTGCTGGACATTAACCTGGTGTTGTAACACTTCTTACTGTGCTCACCCCAGTCCAAAGCCGGCATCTCCACAATTGGCATTCTTGTGATTGTCGTGATGAGTGCAAGATAAAAAGCTTTGGCAGCATGTCTCTTTTTTCAGTAATAAACAATGATTTCTTAGACTCAGTTACATATTTAGAGGATGAAACTGCAAGGGCAGATTATATAAACTTTATTCTTAAGTATAGTATATTGAGAGTTATCTGATAGATGTGTTTAGAATATGTTAACAGGGTTCCATAGGACAGACGAGGAAACTAGCTCCATAGATAGGTGAAATCAAGAACAAGTGGATGTAATCTTAAAGTCAGAGTTAGACCATTTGCGCAGAAAGTCAGGAGGCACAATTTTAAGGAAAGGAATGGGAAAATCAGGGACGGTATTCTACCGCCCCCCCCCCCCCCCCCCCCCCCCCCCCCCAACGGCATGTGGGAGAATCGCCGGGGCACCGCGCAAGTCACGCCACGCCGCCCCGACACCCGCACGTGATTCTCCCAACCCCTGAAACCAGCGCCGCAAGAATCGCGCCGGGCTGTTCGGAGAATCGGCGCAAATGGTGAGCGCCGATTCTCCGGCCCGGATGCGCCAAGCGGCCGCTCCAACACGCCAGGTTCCTGCTAGCGCCGTCCACCCCTGGTCGCTGCCGGCGGGAACTGTGCGGGAACGCTGGGGGTGGGGGGGGGGGGGGGGGGGGTTGGGGGGGGGGGGCTCCGATGGGGTCTGGCCCACAATCGGGGCCCACCGATCGGCAGGCCCCCCCCCCCCCCCACGGGCCTACCTCCTTCCGCGGCCAGCCCCAGAACACCGGCGCCATGTTGATGAGAGGCCCGCGCGCGTAAGAAGTTCCCCGCCCCTATGGGGGCAAGAATAGGTCGTGCCCGGGCCCTGTTTGCGCGTCGTGAAACGCAACGGCATTCACGACGCGCGGGCACTTATTCCCGGGAGCGGAGAATCCAGCCCCAGAACTCCATGCTTTTCTTGACGAGCCAGGAATAGCTCAGCACGTTGTCCCAGTGTCTGCATGGGTTTCCTCTGGGTGCTCCGGTTTCCTTCCACAGTACAAAGATGTGCAGGTTAATGATAAATGGCCATGATAAATTGCCCTTAAGTGTCCTAAAACAAAAACAAAAAAAAGTTTAAGTGGGGTTACTGGGTTGCGGGGATAGAATGGCGGCGTGGGCTTAAATAGGGTGCTCTTTCCAAGGGCCGGTGCAGACTCGATGGGCTGAATAGCCTCCTTCTGCACTGTAAATTCTATGATTCTATGTTACATCATTCCCTTCATATTTACCGGTGTGTTGTGGTAAAAGATTGAAATCACTGAAGTCTGCAAGTTGCAGTAACAAAGGTCGGAACTTTCCAGCTATTCATGCCGGCGGGATTGGCACACCCCCACCACAGGCTTCCCGGTTAATAGGGTGCATTCAACGGGAAACCCTGTTGACAACAACAGGACCAGAAGATCCCGCCTCAGGACGATGGTGGGCTACCTCCTGCCACGGTAAAACACACGGCAGGTTACTCATTAATCCCACCCAAAGACTTTATTCAAGCATGATAGGAAGACACAGCCTGGTGCTTCGTATTTCACTAAAGGAGTAGAATTAAACTGGTTGCCGATGTTCCCTTTATCTCACCGAGATGCTGGTTCAAGCATGTGATCAAATGCTTGCAGTCTGTGTTACTTATCACATTTTTGCTTACCCATCCTGTGAAGATCGTTAAGTTTGTGACTGCTAGTTTCCCACACCATCATGCCAATGTGTTGGCTATATTTTCCAACAGCTCTAATAACTACCCATGATACTTTTAACGCTCTTATGCTCATAACTACATCTGCCTACTTCAAAACTATGACTGTTCATCAGAGTATCAATTTTAATGTTGAATTATTTCATATACCATTCTTCAAGTAAAGCTCATGACGTTGACATCTCGTGGTCTCTTATCGAGAAAGAGAGAGAGACATCTGCATTCCTATCTTGTCTTCACCTCACGTCAGAAGCTTTCAAAACAGATAATAAATTTGGGTTAGGCGGTGCATCAAGGGGTACTGATCTATTTATTCTTGCATTGGATGTGGGTGCTTCAGAAACTCAATGCATTTGAACACAGAAAGGGAGTGCGGTGTATTTGAGTCAGAGGATATAGTCAGGAACCCAGAAAAGGAGCCAGATAACAATGAGGAAGTGAGTAAAAAGTATGACAGATTGTAACAGATATATGGGGAGGCGGTGGCTCAGTGATATTGTCATTGCCAGGTAATCCAGAGACCCAGGCTATTGCTCTGGGATCCCAAGTTTGAATCACACCACAGCAGATGGTAAAATTCAAATTGCTGGGGAGACTAGGCGCACAATCCAACGGACACGCTGCACTGGAAATGCAGCTCACCACAGCCGATGAAAGGCAGAAAATCCCGCTCCCGGGATCCATCCAACTAGGCAAGACATTGCCATATAAATCCTGCCGATTGTGAGCAGGATCACTGTTTGGCGAATCTGAATATTAGAGTGAGGCAGTAAGCCTCTAATGTGCAGATTCCCAAGGTACCTCGGGCGCGATTCTCTGCTCCCCACGCCGGGTGGGAGAATCACGGGAGGGCCGGGCAAATCACGACACGCCGCCCTGGCACCCTCCGCGATTCTCTCTCCACCCCCCCCCCCCCAAAATGGCGTGTCGCATTTTTCGACAAGTCGCTCGGAGAATCGCCGTTCGCTGTTTCTCACGGCGACCAGCGATTCTCCGGCCCGAATGGGCCGAGCAGCCTGCCGAACCCGACCGGTTCACGCCGGCGCCAACCACACCTGTTCACTGCCGGCGTGAACAGAGCGCGACAGGCGAGTGTGGGGCCTGTGGGGGGGCGGAGGGAGGATCGAACTCCATGGGCGTGCTCGGCAGATGTCTGACCCGCAATCGGTGCCCACCGATCGTAGGGCCGGTGTCTGTAAACAACGCACTCTGTTCCCTCCGCCACCCCGCAAGATCAAGCCGCCATGTCTTGCGGGGGCAGCGGAGGAGAAGACGGCAACCGCGCACGCGCGGGTGGGAGCCGGCAAACCTGCGCATGCGCGGCTGACGTCACTTCGGCACCACCGGCTGTGTCATTCCCGGCGCGCCGCTTTGACGCAAGCTTCAAGGCCGGGCGTTCGGGATTCACAAACCGCTGCTCCTAGCCCCCTGGGGGGGGGGGGGGGGGGGGGGGGGGGGGGGGATAGGGTGCAAGAAGCGGCCTCCGGGTTTCACTCCGGCGTCGGCACTCAGTCTCCCGTTGGGAGAATCGTGCCCCTCAGGTTTTGGTATTCATTCCCGTTGCCTCATGGGCCTCGGGAGAGCGCCATTCAGCACTGGTCCCCACAAATGGGGACCGACGGAACACCACTTGTGGGGGTTTCGCAGGGGATTGGAGGCACCCAGGTGCTTGTCCGTTGGGAAGGGTGGTGCCCTGGCACTGCATGTGGCACCTAGGCATCCTGGCAGTGCCAGCCTAGCATTGCCAGTTGGCAGGTGCAATGCCAGTTTGGCACTGTCAAGAATGACATCTTTTGCCCACACGCTATCGGTCAGGTGGTGCCCAGCGTGGGTGTTGGAGGGGTGCGGGTTGGGACTCCGGACCCTCCCATAGTATGTTTGGACGGTGGGGGGGGGGGGTTCAGGGATCGTTTCGGGTGCCTCGGAGATCTCTTGCTACGCTGCTCACGGGATATCCCCACTGTACAAAACGCGGCTATATGCGGCCTGGACCGTATGTTCCCATTTCAGGCCCTTCTACAATGCAAATTGCAGTAGCCATGTGTTTCTCAGCACTGCGAGCAACAGGAAACACATGCCTAAATGCGCTCGCTAGGGGACTTTGTCCCCTTTGGGAGAATCGCGCCCGAGAACGAAGGGTCAAAGGACAGAATTTAATGCAAAACATTCTAAGTTCATTTGTGGTGAGTTTTGCAGGGAGCTTCTGCTGCTTTGCCTGCGGGTTTCCGCCGCTATGTAATGATATTTAGTCACTTTTTCGGGCCCTGATATCAGGCCACCATTTTGAAAGGGTGCCCTGATCTCTCAGTGAGCTTGTGGGTTCCGCACCAATGAGCAATGTAACTTCTTGCTCATATGGGCATTACCCCACACCCCACTGTGGGGTCCCTGGAGACCCCCTGTTCAGACCTTCCACACCCTCTTACAAACCCACCCTCTCTCCACGGCCTCCAGCCATTACTCCCCTAACCTTCTCGAGTCCCCTACCTACCTGTTCTGCGCCCCTACCTACCTACCCTGCACCACCTCCCCCACACCCTGCATACTCCTCCACCCTCCTTTCATGGGCATGGCCCCCATGGGCCCTGACCCATGGCAGTGCAATCCTGGAATCCTGGCACTGTCACCCTGGCAGTGCTCCTGCCAGCTTGGCAGTGCCATGGTGCATGCATTCGAGGGGGAGACCACCCTGCACAATCTCTGGCCATGCATGGGCATCCAAAAGGCTGGGAGACCCCCCAGGGTGCCGTTTTGTACAGTACACGTTTGTGTGGATCAATACTAAAAGACGCTCGTCTACAGCCTTGCTAGGGAGGTTGGTAGATCCCGGGAGGCCGATAGATCCCGTGAAAGCTCGGCCAAGTAGGTTTAAAACCCACTTAGACGTGCGCCATTTAATCATAGCTCCTTTGGGCAGGATTCCTATTCCGATGCCTCGCAGGACTTGGGTATAACCCGTGAGGCGGAAAGGCTGCCGGGAAGCCCATGGGAGGCCTCTTCTCAGGGTCTATCAGACGTACTGCACTCAAGGGCAACGTGGCCGGTAGATCGCGCCCATAGTTTTTAAGATAAAGAGTCAGTCATTTCGAACTGAGGTGAGGAGAAATTTCTTCACTCAGAATTATAAATCTTTGGAATTCTCTAGTCCAGAGGGTTGTGGGCGCTCAGTCATCGAGTACAGGTATATTTGAGGCTAAGATGGAGAGATGTATGGGCACTAAGGTAATCAAGGGATATGGGGATAGGATGAGAAAGAGGAGATATTGCAAAGATTAGCCATTATTGAGTGGCAGAGAAGGGTTGAAGGGTCAGATGGTCTACCCTTGCTTCTATTTGTAATATTTCATTTTTTTTTCTTGCCAGCTGTTGTAACTCGCCTTAATCAAAGTAACTCGACTAACAAACAAGATTATACTTGTACAAAACAAATCCGGGTTAGATTGGAAGTCTTCTCCATACAAACAAGATTGTTCTAGCAACTGCCAAATCAGTCAATAAGCATTAGATCTCAAGTTGCACAGTCTGAAAAATATTGGAAACAGAAAACAGAAAATGCTGGAAAAACACATTGCTGAAAGGTATTTTCTTGGACTAATTAAATAAGACATGATGGCCATGTCAAAACATGAAGCCATTAATGATAACTTTCTGAGTCAGGCATTTAATTAGCCTCCATATGTGGAGAGCATGTGTGCGTGTGCGTGTGTACATGTGTATGCTTCAGAGACATTTAAGGCTGCAAAAATCTCCCATGCAGTGAAAGCTTTTAACAGGCCCAATAATTTTTGTCATGTTCTGTAGACTGGCCAATTAAGAATGATTCACTACCGAACATCTAGTTTAAATAATTTATTACGAAACAACGGCGTGGTAAAGATAACTGGAATAATTTTTTTTTAATATAAATTTAGATTACCCAATTATTTTTTCCAATTAAGGGGCAATTTAGCATGGCCAATCCACCTAACCTGCACATCTTTGGGTTGTGGGGGCGAAACCCACGCAGACACGGGGAGAATGTGCAAACTCCACACGGACAGTGACCCAGAGCCGGGATCGAACCTGGGACCTCTGCGCCATGAGGCGGCTGTGCTAACCACTAGGCCACCGTGCTGCCCTATAACTGGAATAAATAAATAAGGAACTACTAACACTAACTAACTTTTATAGAGCCACTGAAAAATACATCTATCCACCAACACGATTTACTCCCAACTCCCCAGACACACAGTCGCGTGGCAGGTTTACTCTGCCACCTGGTGGTCGGAGGGCATGTATAATATTATAATCAGAATTGCTTTCTGCATATTATCACAGTTTTTTGGAAATCTGACTAATGAGGAGTGGCTCTCCTGAAGGACAGACTATTTTAATTTTGCAAGGTCCAAGGGCAAGATGAGGTCATTAGCCTCAATGGCCATGACATTAAAAAGGACACAGGTGAAATGGAACACAGACTGCTTATTTCAATCATAAGGAGGAGCTATTTTCCAAGTGCATGTTAACCGTTAGTGGCATCTTCCACATCAGGTTTTCAATTTCCCCACATGTACTGCCAGCACATACAATGCCTAGCTGGCATCATGAACTCAGTTATTCCTACTTAACCTTTTACAGAGTATTTTAATTTGGACAAAACTGGTCCATTCAAACCAATCTCAATTGACAGCTGCTTCAAAGAGTTTGTTTGCCTCACTGGCCTGCTGATGAAGTGGGTGTACAACTCTGAACCCTGGTGACAGGAATTCCCACTCAATCGCTACAGCATCCCAGTGATTTCTGATCTGTGCCAATTGTTTGTAGATTTCAGGCAACATCTCCAGTTTGTAATTATATGCAAGGTTTCCACTGTAATAGTACGAATACACAAAATAGGAACAGAAGGAGGCCATTTGGGCCTGCTCCACCATTCAATAAAGATCATGGCTGACCTGTTTCTGTTTGAGTTCCACATTCCCTATCTACCCAGATAACATTGAAACATAAAAAATAGGAGCAGGAGTAGGCCATTCCATTCGGCCCTTTGAGCCTGCTCCACCATTCAACATAATCATGGCTGATATTATATCTCAACACCATACTCCAGTGCTCTTTCCATACCCCTTTTAAAGCAGACCAAGGCAGGCCAGCAGCACGGTTCGATTCCCGTACCAGCCTCCCCGGACAGGCGCCGAAATGTGGTGACTAAGGGCTTTTCACAGTAACTTCATTGAAGCCTACTCGTGACAATAAGTGAATTTTCATTTTTTCATTTCATTTTCTTCTTAAATATATTCAGTGATTTGGCCTCCACAGCCTTCTGTGGTAGAGAATTCCACAGATTCACCACCCTCTGAGTGAAGACATTGCTCCTGATCTCAGTCTGAAATGGCCTACCCTGTATCCTGAGACTGTGACCCCTTGTTCCAGACCGTCACAGCCAGAGGAAACATCATCCCTGCATCCGGTCTGTTCAGCCCTTTCAGAATTGTATACATTTTAATTAGATCCCCTCTCATTCTTCTAAACTCCAGTGAATACAGCCCCAGTCGATCCAATCTCTCCTCATTCAACAATTCTGCCATCCTACAAGTCAGTCTGGTGAACCTTCACGACACTCCTTCTATGGCAAGCATATAATATATTTGGCAAGGAGCCAAGAACTGCGCACAATACCCCAGGTGTGGTCTCACCAAGGCCCTGTCCAGCTGCAGTAAGACATCCTTGCTCCTGTACTCAAGCCCTCTCGCAATGAAGGCCAACATACTTTACCTTTGATTCCCTTCTTTGCCCGACAAGCATCTATCCAGCTCTGCCTTAAAATTATTCAGTGGCCCTGCCTCTGCCAATATATAATAAATATACAATGCTTCTGTAGATTTTTAACTATAGTACCAAGGAGAGTTTCAGGTTAATTTATTAACATCAAGTTAAATTTGACTGAAATTCACAAATTAAATCCAGGCAATACTCCAGCTGCCTGGGAATGCCTATTCCGCAAAGCAGCTGAGATGGTGAACGAAGTGGAGTTTCCTGCGCACTTCAACAACTTGCATTTATATTGCATCCTGAATCTAGTGAAATGTGTCCAATGGTGCCTCACAGGACTTGTTATCAGGCACAACCTAGCCATACGTGGGGCAATATCAGGAGACCTGGTCAAAAATTTGGTCAAAGAACCAGTTTTTTTTGGTAAAAGGTAGAGAAGCAAAGAGGTTTAGGGGAGAAATTCCAAAGCTTAAGGTTGGCAGCTGACGGCATGGCAATCTCTGGTAGAATGATAAAAATTAAGGATGCGCAGGAATCCGATATTAGGTGGAGACCATGAGGCTTACTAGCAGATCTGAGAGAGGAAATTGGCTATGATGGTAAAGTGAATTTTCTCCAGAGCGAGGCTTGGAGTCTGGGTTGGACAGGTTATGTGGGTGCCATGATTGAGGTTTACGTTATATCTGCCGGAGGTGATTAAAAACTCAAATCACTTCCAAATATGAGCAAACAGTTCAAACAGAAATTCTGTGGCATTACCCAAACCAAGCTGTGTGATGGCTTCCATGTCAGAAACCATGCACTGATTTCCGTGGAACATCGCTCACTGCTTGGAATAGCTACTCATTATTCCCACCCTCTGTTTTCTGTCTTGAAGCCAGCTAGCAATCTATTCTACGACTTGTCCCCAGATTCTTTGACCTTATTTATTAGTCTATTACGGGGCACCTCATTGGGTGCGTTTTGAAAAACCAGGTACACCACATCTACTGCATTACCCTTGTTTACTCTCTCTCTCTGTAACATTCTCAAAATATTCAATAAGGCTGGTCAACGAAAATTTAGAACCATAGAAATGATACAGCACAGAAGGGGACCATTTGGCCCATCTTGTCCATGCCTCTTTTGAAATCTATAATGACTGTGCGGTAATGTATTTCTCATGTCTCGATGTTCTTCTATTTTCCCCTTTGCTAGGATTCCACTATTTTTTCCTCCCATTGACATTAAGCTGCGTTCACTTCACGGATAAGTCAAGGTTGAAGACAGTTAAGGGTTACTGCCTTTTGCAGAAGACTAGCGGGGGGTGGGGGTCAGTTGAAGTCGTTGCTTGACTTCTGAACATGCACGTTTATAATTGCGCGCACAACTTCCCCCCCCCCCCCACCCCCGCCGATACAATATCTGAATGTTAAATCTTTAACTGTAAGTGCCAATGCTAACAATATCCCAAATATTTAAAACTAATTCAGTAAGGATTTATTTTAAAATAAAACAAGATCCAAGGATCCCGCTGGTTTCATAACCCGTTGAATTTAGACTCCATAGGGTAGTAAGTGAAAGCATGATCAACTTCATCCTGAAGGGAATCACGCTCAGCTTTTCCCAGTGTTAGGTTGGGCCCTCAAATTAGATATATTCTGCCCAGAAACCATTTCACAAAGATGCTGAAGTCAAACTGTAAATGCATCCCAAGTATCTGGAAGCGTGATTTTACAGACAGCTAATAACCTGATGAATTGGAGGGGGAGAAATCTACAAATTCAAACCTACAAATTAACAAAGCTGATTTATTCATCAAGCAGTGTATTAGTCTGTGAAAAATGTGACTCATTTTGCAGTCAACATTTACCTATTCAGTCAGTTAACTCCCACTATGTATTCATTAATAAGCAAAGGCTTGGAGCAACAATGCGTATAGAAAAATGGCAACAATATTAACGGGCTTCAATGAGAGGAGCCACTGTACTACGCACACAATGACTAGCGCCTACTTTGGAACTTGAACCTACAAAGGAATCTGATAACGAACTGACGCATCATAACAGAAGAAGAAAAGGACAAGGACTGGAGTTGTTCATCGTGAGGCACAGGGTCAACAGGAGGTAAATACATGGCTCAAAGATTGGTGTGGGATAAATGGTTTCAGGTTCATGGGACATTGACCCCACCAGTACTGGGGAAGGAGTGGTTCCGATGGGACAGGCTCCACTTGAATCATACTGGGACCAGAGCCCTGGCGAATGACATAAAACTATGGCTGTAGATACGGCTTTAAACTAGAGGAAGCTAGGCATGTAGTTTGTCAATTGTGCCAATACAAAGCAGGTTGCAAAGCCCATGTGTGTTATATGCAGGGAAGCACTGGCAACTGAGAGAAGTTTCAGATTTTGAAAGGGGAGAGGTGCGTGAAAACTTCCTTTTGAGGTTGAGACCCGCAGAGTCAATTATTAACTTCGAGCTAACTCCAAATTAAAAGAGTACTGTTATGGGTCAGGGTTTATAGAACCCCAAAGAGTATCATGGAGTTCACCTGACCCACAACTTTTAATAAATTGTGGTGTGGGGAGCACACAGCCCACTCTACAGATGTGGTACAGCAGAAATGGAAATGTATTTTTTTAAAGCAAAACAATATTTATTCTATGAACTCAAGTTAACTTTTTTAAAACAGTGAACATCTTAGCAACTATTAATTCAAATACAACCCACAAAGAATACAACACTAAGTAATGCTTACGCTGTCCTTTTAACATCCAGAAGACTTACAAAAACATAACCTTTAACAGAAGCACATCAGGTTAAAGTCACTACTGAAAACATTTAGAATTCTGAATTCACCAAATGATCAAGAGATAGTCTTTTCATGGCGGAGAGAACAACAGTACAGCTTCTTTGTCTGACTTCAGTTCTAACACTGAAAACTAAACTAAAACACACCCTGCCGCAAGCAGCCTAAAACGAAAGTAAAAAAGCTGACAGACAGCCCAGCTCTACCCACTCTCTGACATCACTGCAATAATAAACACCCATTTCTTAGAGATACTCTCATTACAGATATTTATAAACACACCCATTTATAAACACCCATTTCTTAAAGGTACTCTCACATGACAGTATGCTGATGTAGCTGACCTGTAACACCATTATAAAATATGCCAAAAAGCTTATGAGGCTGTCAGCATTCTGGGGTAACATCTCCCAGGAGTGTCTAGTGCTGAGAAAAACAAGCATTTTGTTGCTACTGTCCTTCACGATGACTTACATGTGCGAGGTTAGATTTTCCATTTTCATAAAGGTGAAGACAGCCCAAAAGAACTGGCTGCACCTGATATGCGCATTGCCTTGTCCTCCTTTGAATCAAATTCAAGTGGGACTATGAGGACGAAGCAGGCTCCCCTTTTACATTAAAGGGAAGTGAAAATGGTGCGTTGCGAAGGTCAGCCAGCGTGAGTCCCGATGGTTGGCAAAAGTGAGTCCCAGAAAAAAAAGTTTGAAAAACATTGCCTTGGAGGATGAGATTGGGGAGTTAATAGTGGGGAAACTAAATCAATATTTTGCCCCTGCTTTCACGATGGAGGACACTAGTACCATCCAATAGTAACAGGTAATGTCGAGGTAATAGAAAGGGAGGAATGTATAACAATCATCAATAGGGAAAAAAGTACTGAGCAAACTATTGGGATTGCAGGCAGAAAAGTCCCATGGGCCTGATAGCCTACATCCTAGTATCTTAAAGGAAGTGACAGCGAAACCAGTGGATCCATTGGTGTTAATATTCCAAAATTCCCTGGATGCAGGAAAGGTTCCAGTGGATTGGAAAAATGATAATTTTCAAAAAGAGAGAGAGACAGAAAGTAGGAAACTATAGACCAGTTATTTTGACATCTGCCACTAGGGAATTGTTAGAATCTATTTTTAAGGAAATAATAACAGGACATCTGGAAAGTAAAAAAGCAATCCATCAGAGTCTGCATAGTTTGATGAAGGGTAAAACGTGTTTGACTAGTGATGGGACCATCAATTCACTCGAGATGAAGAGTTGAAGTGAACAGTGGTTTTAATCAACTAGAACAGTGCCTGCCTGCGACTGCTCGGCACTGAGAGCCGCCTACAGGGCAGCTGCTCTATATACCTCCCCTCAAGGGGCGGAGCCGGGGCGGAGCCCACAAGGGCACCAACATGATACAAACGGTGTAATACAGTACACAGGTCCATAGGTGGAGCCCACAAGGGTACAACATAGTACAATGCAATACGGTGGTGAATGGTTACCATAATACAGGGGTGGGCAAACTACGGCCCGCGGACCGCATGCGGCCCGCCAAAGGTCTTTATGCGGCCCACCAAGATCAAGTCATTAAAAAAAAAAAATTTTTTTTTTAAATGTTTTCTTAAAAATTTTTTTTTTTTTTTATAAGGTTAATGTGGGGGGCTGTTGGGTTACTGGTATAGGGTGGATACGTTGACTTGAGTAGGGTGATAATTGCTCGGCACAACATCGAGTGCCGAAGGGCCTGTTCTGTGCTGTACTGTTCTATGTTCTATGTTCTATATGAGGCGCCCAGAATCATAACCAGGTGAAGCGCCATTTTTGAAAAGTAGAGATAAAGAGGGCTAAAGGCAGGATGCCGCCAGGGGAAGCGCTGAGGTATATGCCGCATGCTAATTGGTTACAACCGGGACTATTAATGCTATGCGGCCCTTTAAAATTGTGAATTTCTGAATGTGGCCCTTGCACGGAAAAGTTTGCCCACCCCTGCCATAATATGTTCACCACACTCACCCCCTGTTAAAAAATTGAAGTCCGGCAGTGGTGAAGGGCTCACAGGTTGAGTCTGTCCTGTGCCCTGACCGTGCGCTGCGATCGCCTGAGCTCTGGTTTCGCAGCGGGCACGGGTGTCGAACTAGTCGGTGCGGGCATGAGTGTTGAACCCGTCGATGTGGGCACGGGTGTGGACTCCGGGAGCGTGTCTTCTGGAGCTTCGTCCCTGTAGGTCAGCGATGGGGGGGGGGGGGGGTGAGGGGGTATAGGAGGGGGTGTGGAGGCCATGTAGGGGCAGGGGCGCTGTTCGGTGTAGGTTGGGGGATAAGTGGTGGTCGTAGGGGATCCTGCGGGTGCCAGGTCCCGGAGGGAGACTGTATCTTGGCGGCCGTCGGGGTGCGCCATGTATGCAGACTGGGGGTTGGCGTGAAGGAGCTGGACCATCTCGACCAGGGGGTCAGAATTATGGCTCCTCACATGGAAGCAAGACCCATGGAGGTGGGTTTCCTAGGGAAAACAAATAGGCGGTCATGAAGGGTCTCGTTCGTAGCCGTGCAAAGGAGTGACCTAATGGAGTGGAGCGCGTCGGGGAGGACCTCCTGCCAGTTGGAAACTGGGAGATTCCTAGACCGTCGGGGCAGGAGGACGGCCTTCCAGACCGTCGCGTTCTCCCTCGCCACCTGTCCGTTTCCCCGGGGGTTGTAACTGGTAGTCCTGCTCGAGGCGATGCCCTTACCGAGCAGGTACTGATGCAGTTCGTCGCTCATAAACGAGGAGCCCCGGGGAAACCGAACAAGGTGAAGATGCTATGTAGGGCCTTAATAACGGTGGCTGCGGTCATGTCGGGGCAAGGGATTGCAAAGGGAAAGTGGGAATACTCGTCAACGACGTTGCGGTTGTTAGGGGGGAGGGGCCCTTTGTAGTCGATACTGAGGGGCTCAAAGGACAGGGATGCCTTCACCAGGTGGGCCTTATCCGGTCGATAGAAGTGTGGCTTACACTCCCCGCAGATTTGGCAGCCCCTGGTCATGGCCCCGACCTCCTCAGTGGAGTAGGGCAGGTTGTGGGCCTAGATGTAGTGGGTAAGCCGGGTGACCCCCGGGTGGCAGAGGTCATTATGGATGGCCCGGAGTCGGTCATCTTGCGCTTTGGCGCATGTGCCACGGTACAGGGCATCTGGGGGCTCTGGGGTAAGAGACTAAGTGTATCTTAGCGAGATACATTATAGCGTAATTATAGGTGGAGAGTTCGATCCTCCACCTCAAGATTTTGCCCTGCTGTGTAATGTCGAACATGAAGGCTACCGACCGTTGGTTGGTGACGAGGGTAAACCTCCTACCAGTGAGGTAGTGCCTCCAGCGCCGTACAGTTTCCACGATGGCTTGAGCTTCTTTTCCGACTGAGGAGTGTCGAATCTCGGAGGCGTTGAGGGTACGGGAGAAAAATGCTACGGGCCTACCTGCCTGGTTACGGGTAGCGGCGAGGGCGACCGCTCTCCACCCGGAAGGGGATGGACTCATTTACTGCGCGCATCGCGGCTTTGGCAATATCCGCCTTGATGCGGCTGAAGGCCTGGCAGGCCTCAGCCACCAGTGGGAAGATGGTAGCTTTGATCAGTGGGCGGGCTTTGTCCGCATAGTTGGGGACCCACTGGGCATAATAGGAAAAGTATCCGAGGCAGCTTTTCAGGGCCTTGGGGCAGTGGGGAAGGGGGAATTGCAGGAGGGGGCACATATGGTCGGGATCGGGCTCTAGGACACCGTTTTCCACGACATAGCCGAAGATGGCCAGTCGGGTTGTGCAGAATACGCATTTCTCCTGGTTATAAGTGAGGTTGAGGGCTTGGGCGGTTTGGAGAAACTTCTGAAGGTTGGCATCATGGTCCTGCTGGTCGTGGCTGCAGATGGTGACGTTGGCCAAGTACGGAAATGTGGCCCGCAGCCCGTACTGGTCCATCATTCGGTCCATCATTCTTTGGAAGACCAAGACCCCATTGGTGACGCCGAAGGGGACCCGGAGAAAGTGGAAGAGGCGGCCGTCTGCCTCAAAAGCCGTGTAGTGGCTGTCCTCCGGGCAGATTGGGAGCTGGTGGTACGCAGACTTCAGATCTACCGTGGAGAACACCCAGTTGTGTGCGATCTGATTTACCATGTCCGCTATCCGGGGGAGGGGGTACGCATCGAGACGCATGTACCATTTTATGGTTTGGATTTAGTCTACAACCATCCAGTTCTTTTTCCCAGTCCTGACAACCACCACCTGAGCTCTCCATGCCTATTACAGGCCTCAATGATCCCTTCCCGCAAGAGTCGCTGGACCTCGGACCTGATAAAAGTCCTGTCCTGGATATTGTACTGTCTGCTCCTGGTGGCGATGGGTTTACAGTCGGCGGTGAGATTTGCGAAGAGCGGGGGAGGGTCGCTCTTCAGTGGACGCGAGGCTGCAAACTGTGAGGGGGGGTAGGGGCCCGCCGAACTTCAGGGTCAGGCTCCTGAGGTTGCACTGGAAGTCCAGTCCCAACAGGAGAGGAGCGCAGAGATCGGGGAGAACATACAGTTTAAAATTGGCATACTCGGCGCCCTGTATCGCGAGTTTCGCGGCAGTGTACCCCCGGATCTGCAAGGAGTGCGATCCGAAACCGAGGGAGATTCTTTGGGATGCGGAGGAAATTCGGGGAGAATAGCGCCTTACCATGTCTGGGTGGACGAAGTTCCGTGCCCATTCACCCGGACGGTCATCATGGAGTTCCGGAGGTGCTTTGGGCGTGACTGGTCGAGGGTGACCGCGCCGAGTTGCAGGTAGTCGGCATGGTCGGAGGTAGCGGGGCGGTCCCAAGATGGCGGCCCCCGTCGGTCGCACGTGTCGGGCTGCGTTGAAGATGGCGGCCCTCATGAGTCGCACATGGTGGGCCGCGTGAGAGATGGTGGCCAAGATGGCGGCCCCCGTGAGTCGCACGTGTAGCGTAGAGTCAGAGATGGCTGCATCCACGGACAACACGAGGCGGATGACGCATCCAAAGTGGACGGAGTTGGCAGGCACGCAGCCACACTGTGGGGTCTGCGGGCCTGTGAGTCTGAGAGTCGGGCCTGTGATTTGGAGGACATGGACCTGGCCAGGCAAACTTTGGCAAAGTGCCCCTTCTTGCCTCAGTCGCTACAGTTCGTATTCCGAGCCGAGCAATGCTGCCTGGGGTGCTGGTGCTGGCCGCAGAAATAGCAGGGTAGCCCCCCCGGGCTGGGCGGGCAGCCGCGCGGCACAGACCTGGGGTACTCTCTGGTCGTATGTCCACGAGGGGGTTGCGTGGTAGGGGAAGAAACCGTTGAGGCTCTGGAACGTTACTTCTAGGGAGTTGGCTAGTTTTACTGTGTCCTCCAGGTCGAGGGCGCCCTTCTCGAGCAGGGGCGGTCTGACGTAGTTGGACCGGACTCCAGCCACATATGCATCCCGGATGGCGAGTTCCATGTGTTGTGAGGCCGTGACGGCCTTGTCATTGCAGCTTCGCGCGAGTACTTTCAGGTCGCGTACATACTCCTCCAGCGATTGCCCGGAGTGTTGGCAGCGAGTGGTGAGGAGATGCCGCGCGTTCACTTCGTTCACGAGCCTCATGTATTGCCGCTTTAGGATCGCAACCACGTCTGCGTATGTGGTCGCTTCCTCGATCGGCACGGAGATTCATCGGCTCACCCGGGCGTGGAGGAGGCTCAGCTACTGTTCGTCAGTGACGGAGGACGAGGAGGCGGCAGCGAGGTTGGCCTCGAAACATCGGAGCCAATGGAAAAAAGTCCCTTTGGCTTCAGCTGCCTGTGGGTCGAGTTCCAGTCGGTCAGGTTTGAGGGCTGCTTCCATCGCGATGTTGTAGTTGATTAAATTGATGCGACCATCAATTCACTCGAGACGAAGAGTTGAAGTGAACAGTGGCTTTAATCAATTAGAACAGTGCCTGCCTGCGACTGCTCGGCACAGAGAGCCGCCTGCAGGGCAGCTGCTCGATATACCTCCCCTCAAGGGGCGGAGCGCACAAGGGCACCAACATGATACAAGCAGTGTGATACAGTACAATGGTCCAAAGGTGGAGCCCACAAGGGTACAACATAATACAATGAAATACAGTGGTGAATGGTTACCATAATACTTTCACCACAACTAGTTTGCTGGAGTTATTCGAAGATGTAACAAGCAAAGTGGTGCCGCTGCACTCTGCCGCTGCCGAACAAACTGTGGGGGAGGGGGGGAATCCCAACCATTATTTCCTCAACTTGCGATTATTGGATTTAACACACTAGGTACTTTGATTGGATTGATTGGGCGACTAACACATTTGTGTGTGACACCATCCCCAACATTCGACCCACAGGAGACGTTGAGATGCTTCATAGAAGGGGGGGGGGGGGGGGGGGAGAGGAAGGGGTTGACGTGAATGACGTTGGTTTGGCACCTTGTGTTACGGTTGATTGCTACTGGTGGTGACCCTCTGTATCCCCTGCACCTATTATGGGAGAAGGCAAAACTGTAATGTTGTCCCAGTATTTCTGGCGTTGCATCCAGTTCACAGAACCTAAAACCACTGGCTTCTCATGACCTGATCTACAAGTGTTATGAGACTAACACAGTTTACACCAAACTGACTCCAACGGTTTGTGTGAGCTTATATTCCTGAATTACAATAGCAGCTATTATATAGACACATATTTTGAAAAAGAGGTCGGAGACAGTGCATATTCAATTTCACCGGCTTCTTTCACTCACAATATCCTTTGCGGAAACCTGAGTAATCTGCTATTTTAATTAACAGCAACCAGTCTAGATGATCTAAAGCAAGGATTAATGTCCCAAGGGGAGGAGAGAAGAAGATTCCAAGATGAAACTGATCATTTTTGTTATCCTGCACTGCAGTTTTGCAATCCTTATATTAACTTTCCTTTCAGTACCTCCTTCATGCATTTTTCTCTCTCTCTCTCGGTGTCCTCCCCCCCCACACCTCCCCGCCGTGGTGCCCAGAAGTAACACCGCAACCCAAAAAAGAGGGTTGAGCCAGCAAAAGCCAAGGCTGCAGAGTGGCTGACCGACCTAGTGGAATTTCTCAGGGTGGAGAAAATAACATTCGCCATGCAGACATGGAAGACGTTCACCAACTTGCTTCAAGACCTGTTCATAGCCAGCAACCAGTATAGTGGAGGGGGGGGGGGGGGGGGGGGGGCAGACATGGGTGAACCATGGTGGGGCAGAGGGGAAAAGGAAAGTGGAGGGTAGCAAAGCCACACAAAAGGAATGCGAGGGACAAAGCTGCACAGGACCAGTCCAATGGCAAGCAAAGGCCCAAAGCAAATTGCATAGAAATGTCTATAAATAAGTGCTTTGACCACGGTGGGGAATGTATAATATGAATGCCAGTTAAAGGGGGGTCACGGCTAAAGTGGTTGTTGTTGCGCGGTTTTGTAATTTATAAATTGTTGGATATAAAATATGAAAACTCAACAAAAACATTTTCTTAAAATACCACTTTCCCCAGATTCCTTGTATCTCAAACAATCCAAAAATCTACTCATCTCATCCTTGAATATACTCAACCACAAATTGGAGATCTCTCCCTCTAGCCAAAGCTAAGCAATTCTACCAGCTTCATTTAAACTGTCACAAACATACTACCCAAAAAGCAGCGTGCCATGGCGCAATGTGGACAGTAAATGACAGGAAACACCGCTCGTGAGATCCAACACAATCTCACGAGACGTCGCAATGTGAAGCCCGCCCATTGTGGCCGGGATCACTTTTTAGTACAGCTGCATATCAGAGGGAGGCAGCTAGTCTCACTAAAATGCAGTTTCCTGAGATAACCAAGGCATTGGGATCTATCCCCTTCTCCTTCGAGACCACGGGCGAATGCCGTTCAGTACTGGTCCCCACAAAATGGGGATCAGACGGAATAGCACATGTCAGGGTTTCCCAGGGGATTAGAGGCCATTAGGTGCATTGGGCAGGGTGTGACCCTGGCACTGCTGGTGCCACCTGGGCACTGCCTGCCTGGATCCCTGGCAGTGCCACCTGGGTGTTAGCCTGGTACTGCCAAAGTGCCAAGCTGGCATTTTTGCATGGCGGTGACCAGGTCCTGTGTAGGTAGGGCGCAGGGACCCACTTACACTGAGTTTTGGCTTGGGAGGGTTGGTTTTGATGTAGTGTCGGGGGCTTGAGAGATTGGGATACCAAATGATGACCCAATCACTCTCTCCACTGAGGAGTTTCGAAAACGGGACTAAGTGCGGCCTCAGATGTGCATTCTCCACTGAGGCCCCGCATTTAATTGGAACCACGTTAGATAGCGTTTTGTTTCTCAACACTGCGGGCGCCTGGAAACAGGCGGGTAACAATGCTCACTATGAGTCACGGTTTCCATTTAGTTCGAACACACCCATGGTTTCTTCAATCGGAGCACTAGCCCCCACCTACATTATGCATGGTGAACAACAGAAGCTTGCTTGCTTCATCTCTCTGCTCTCTCTCAGATTATTGTAGGCTGACTATCTCTGTGAGGCTCATTGATATTTTTAGGAAAACCTGTAATTCAATAGATGCTACAATGGCTTCCAATGGACTCTTTCCCTCTCAAAGCCAATTTCCATAGCAATGTGAATTGCATGGGCCAAATATTCAGGTAGAAATGCTAATTAGCTATCCTCTGGGCTCCCAACATTTTTTTCTTAATTCTTCCATGGGATGTGGGCATTGCTGGCAAGGCCTGCATTTGTTGCCCATCATAATTGCCCTTGAACCGAGTGGTTTACAAGGCCATTTCAGAGGGCGGTTAAGCGTCAACTACATTATTGTGGATCTGGAGTCACATGTATTCCAAAGTAGATTTCCTTCCTTAAAAAGGACATTAGAGAACCAGATGGGTTTTTAAAGGTATCAAAAATGGTTTCATGGCCACTATTACTGAGGCAAGCTTTATATTCCAGATTTATTAATTAATTTTTAAATTCCACCATCTTCCATGGTGGGATTTGAATCCAAAAGCTTTAGCACGGTCTCGATTACTTAATTAATTAATTGCTAGTCCAGTGCCATTACCATTATGCCACCATCTCCTCCTCCCCCAATTTTAGAATGATATCAAAAGTTTAAAGCATAACGATTTAGAAAACCTGACATTCTTACTTGGACCTTCTTTGGACACGGAGGCTAATAGTCTATCTACAGTCAGCATAGCTGCTCTGGTCATTTTTGCAGCTATGAATATCTCACACCTTCTTTCCAGTAAAAGAACCTGGGAACCCCCTCTATCATTCATCCATTTACCCTGAATTAATGAGACAATAACATAACAATCTTATAAATTTGTACTTGTCAGAAAAGATTAAAATAACTTGGGTGTTTCTTTCTCCATTAAATATTAGACCACAAAACCACCTCTCCCATGTCTAAATTTAGGGCTTTTTAAGGCAGAAATCTCCTTTATGCTTAAATAATTATAACGTCCATTTAAAATGTCTTTCTCGACTGCCTTTGTTTTTGTGTGATCTTTCAGATGCATTCAAAAAAAAATTAATCCATCCTGATCATTGAATGGAACAAAAACATGAGAGAAATGAAATATTTCAAGTGCAAACATTTACTTGGCCCACAAGCAGGTGGTGTGTTCATTGGAAAATATTCCTATCTGCGCATAGACTCATTGCAAATTATTTATTTCAGTTATGCCATCTTTCTATTGAAGAAGCAAAAAGCAAAGTTCAATTCTACTTTGCATTCTTTGGCATTAATTCCTCTGTAAACCCACATAAAAATCTATAGCATAGAAGAAGGCCATTCTGCCCAATTGGTCTTTGCTGTGGTTGATCAACCAAGCCTCCTCCCACCTTACTCCATCTCATCCCATTAACACATCTTTCTATCCCTTTCTCCATGATGCAGATGTCTTAATTTGCTTCAAAGTGTTCAACAATTTACTTATTTGTCATCATTTTTTGCCAATTCAATTTCTACAGCTGGGACATATTTTAAACATTAAAAGGTGCTATATAAATGCACAATGTTGTCACCTCCACTTTCTGGATTGAATGCTGCCTTACAAAGAAATGCGAGGAGTGGCAGAGATCACATTAAATGGGTGTAAGAGGCAACATCCGACATTGCTGGTCCTCACACAGAAGGGGGAAGACATGCGAAGAGCATGAAGTATGGTCATGTGAAAATGGACCAATGACTTCCCAGGAAAGAGACAACATATCCGACAGCCCAATACACATGGGTTTGGTGCTCCTCTCTGAAGCTTACTTTCACAACGCAACAGAAGGCAAATGGGTTTAGTATCCGCTGTGCTACATAAGTTCATAACATATAGAAGCAAAATTTTTTTTTTTTATAAATTTAGATTACCCAATTATTTTTTCTATTAAGGGGCAATTTAGCGTGGCCAATCCACCTACTCTGCCCATTTTTGGGTTGTGGGGGCGAAACCCACGCAGACACGGGGAGAATGTGCAAACTCCACACGGACAGTGACCCAGAGCCGGGATCGAACCTGGGACCTCAGCGCCGTGAGGCGGTTGTGCTAACCACTAGGCCACCGTGCTGCCCCTATATAGAAGCAAAATTAGGCCATTCAACCTATCGTGTCTGCTCCATCATTCTATCATGGCTAATATATTCCTCGTCGGTTATCTACAATGCTACAGATCAAGAGCTGATTGCAAAATCAGCCAGAGCATCTGCTCCCAGACTCCTCCTGGGGCTGGTTTGGCACAGGGCTAAATAGCTGGCTTTTAAAGCAGACCAAGGCAGGCCAGCAGCGCGGGTTCAATTCCCGTACTGGCCTCCCCGAACAAGTGCTGAAATGTGGCGACTAGTGCTTATTACAGCAACTTCATTTGAAGCCTACGTGTGACAATAAGCGATTTTCATTTCCATTTTATTTCTACAGTGGTAGAGCGGTCATCATGGAGTCACAATGGTGAAAGGTCACTGTCTAAGGCCTTTCCGCTTTGGCAGGGTTTTTCAAACTGCAGTTAGTCAGGACATTGTTTGGAATCATTGCTTTATTAACCAGGAGGCATTGGGATTGAAAGAAATTCCATCCGATCATGAATGGTCTTGAAAGGAATTGAGAAAGCTGTGAATTTCGTAATCGCTGCACACTCAATACCATGCTTTCTGAGGCTCTGTGTTCCGATATGGGTACCGAGCACACACGTTTCTTGTCCACAAAGAGGTACGCTGGCTCTCAAGGAGTCAGGTGCTTATCAGAGTTTACGAACTGAGGTATGAATCCACCCTTTCGTCTTTGAGAAATTGTCCCTTATGGCTGATTACTTTGGTGATGAAACTTGGATGCTAATTATGTCTTACCTTGCAGACACCTTTTCAAGTCTGAACAAACTGAACCTCAAATTGCAAGGGAAGGATGATGATTGCTTTTGGCACTGTCAAGAAATACATGCTTTACAAAAGTCATCGAATGTTTGGCAAGTGCGAGTACAAAGCCAAAACATGTTTCCCATACTGCTACGACGCATCAGAGAAAAATGTGTTAGCAAGGGATCTGTCAAAAGACTGGCAAACCTTATTCAGTCGCATCTGCTGTGCTGATCAACAGTTTTTGTCGTTACTTTCCAGGGAAGTTTCAGATTTTGAAAGAAAAGAGCTGGGTGAAAAATCCTTGTGTTTGAATCCCCAGTGTCAATTATAAACTTACAGCTGACTCCAATGAAATGACTGAACTTCTGAGCCTGACATTTGACAGGACATTAAAAAAATTCCACAAGTCCATGAGGCTGGAGGAGCATCTCCAAGGAACATCCAGTACTGAGTAAAACAAACGTTAAGGCCAGAAGACCATATACAAGACCATATACAAGAGTAGAATTAGGCCACTCGGCTCATCGGGTCTGCTCCGCCAGTCAATCATGGCTGATATTTGTCTCATCCCCATTCTCCTGCCTTCTCCCCATAACCCCTGATCCCCTTATTAATCAAGAAACTATCTATCTCTGAATTAAAGAAGCTCAGTGATTTGGCCTCCACAGCCTTCTGCGGCAAAGAGTTCCATAGATTCACCAACCTCTGGCTGAAGAAATTCCTCCTCAACTCAGTTTTAAAAGGATGGTCCCTTCAGTCTGAGGGTGTGCCCTTGGGTTCTAGTTTCTCCTACCAGTGGAAACATCCTCTCTACGTCCACTCCATCCAGGCCTCGCAATATCCTGTAAGTTTCAATAAGATCCCCCCTCCAACGAGTACAAACCCAGAGTCCTCCACCACTCCCCAAATGACAAGTTCTTCATTCCAGGGATTTTCTTGTGTACCTCCTCTGGACCCTCTCCAGGGCCAGCACATCCTTCCTTAGATACAGAGCCAAAAACTGCTCACAATACTCCAAATGGGGTCTGACCAGAGCCTTATACAGCCTCAGAAGTACATCCTTGCTCTTGGATTCTAGCTCTCTCAACATGAATGCTAACATTGCATTTGCCTTCCTAGCCGATGACTGAACCTGCACGTTAATCTTAAAAGAATCATGAACAAGGACTCCCAAGTCTCTTTGTGCTTCTGCTTTCCTAAGCATGTCCCCATTTAGAAAATAGTCTATGGCTCCATTCCCCCTTCCAAAGTGCATAACCTCACTTTTCCACATTTTATTCCATCTGGCGCTTCTTTGCCCACTCTCAGAGCCTGTCCAAGTCCTTCTGCAGCCCACCTGCTTCCTCAATACTACCTGTCCCTCTACAGATCTCTGTATCATCTGCATCGCTTATTGTCACACTGGTTCTCCTTTGTCTAATTTCCTTCTTACCTCCTCAAAGAACTCAAAACAGATTTGTCAGGCATGATCTCCCTTTGACAAAGCTGTGCTGATTCAGTCCTATTTTATCATACACTTCAAGCACTCCGGAACCTCATCATTAATAATGGACTCTAAAATCTTGCCAATGATGGAAGTCAGGCTAACTAGCCTATAATTTCCCATCTTCTGCCTCCCTCCCTTCTGAAACGTGGGTGTTACATTAACCATTTTCCAGTCCTATGGGACTCTCCCTGCTTCCAGTGATTCCTGAAAGATCACCACCAATGCCTCCACAATCTCCTCAGCTGTCTCCTTTAGAACCCTATGGGTAGTCCAATGGCCCAGGTGATTTATCCACCTTTGGACCTTTCAGTTTCCCTAGAACCTTCTCCTTAGTGATGGCCACTACATTCACCTCTCTGTCCCTTGATTCTCCTAGAGTTATGGTATCCCGCTGGTGTCTTCCAGTGTGAAGACTGATGCAAAGTAACTATTCAGTTCCTCTACCATTTCGTTGTTTCTTATTACTACTTCTCCAGCCTCCTTTTCCAGTGACCCAATGTCTATTCTTGCCTCTCTCTTTTCTTTTATATACTGAAAAAAACTCTTGCTATCTTGACATCGTAGCGGCCAATTTCAATGTGCACAACAAGCACATTTACCTTGTGCCGTATACTGCTTTTATTTGCTATTGCCCTTAACAACGACCTACAAGTACACGGTTGAATGTTCCGTCCTCACAAAAATGAAGATAGCACAAAGGAAACTGGTGAACTCTGCACCTTATATGTGCATTGCCCTCTCCCCCTGTGAACCCGATTGGTGTTAGATCATGCCACATTAAAGATGAGAGAAAATGGTGTGTTGCGAAGGTCGGCCAGCGTTGATCCAGGGGAAAAAAGGTTGGAAAACACCGAGCTATAGTACACCTGGACAGTGGAAAATTTATCGTACCCCTCGGACTGTAGGACTGACATTCAATGCACTTTGCAACATAATGGGCGGGACTCTCAGTCCTTCCGTACCCGTTTTCTGGTGCGGCACGCCCCCACCGGCAGCAGGATTCTCGGTCCCAGCTGCCGGCCTATGCCCATTGTGGCACCCCCTCCCCGTCGGTAAATCCACGGGCGTGAATACGCTGCCGGCAAAACAGAGGATCCCGCCAGACAATCCAGCCCCATGAAAATTGTTCCTTAGAGAGGAACACACTGCTGTGTTGTTCTCGGTTTTACTTTACCCTCATGGCTTGATCCGTAGTGTTCATCCAAATAACAATGAGTCTTGTTGACAAACAAAACTAACTTTATTAATACTACTTAACTGGACTGGGTTCGACACTTATCCTTAAGAAACAAACTGTTGATTAATAACACAAACTATTCTTCTCGACATCTAACTCACTACCACATTAAACTATTATCTATCTCTCTATCTTCAGTCTCGCTAGCTAATTCCTCACACCTGCTGCTACCACCTTCTCCAACCTTCTGTCCCGCAAGGCTCAGTGTCATCCCTTATATACTCATAGAGGTGGCACGGTAGCACATTGCTTAGCACTGTTGCTTCACAGCTCCAGGGCCCCAGGTTCGATTCCCAGCTTGGGTCACTGTCTGTGCAGAAACTGCACGTTCTCCCAATGGCTGCGTAGGTTTCCTCCGGGTGCCCTGGCTTCCTCCCGCAGTCCAAAGATGTGCAAGTTAGGTGGATTGGCCATGAAAAATTGCTCTTAGTGTCCAAGAAAGGGCAGGTGGTGTTACTGGGTTACGGGGATAGGGTGGAGGTGCGGGCTTAAGTAGGGTGCTCTTTCCAAGGGCCGGTGCAGACTCGATGGGTCAAATGGCCTCCTTCTGCATTATAATTTCTATGACTAGGTCCCTCTAATGGCTGTCTGTATCCACTTCATTAACCCTTGCATTATTTCATGTATGATAATCCCACAGCTGCAGCGAAGGAAAGTTGGATTCTATTGCACTTTCTGGAATTTTTGAATGTGAAATGTTTTTGCCCTCAGGTGGTATCCCCAACATGGAATGCATATTGTAAATTTCAAGAGAATTAAAAATGTATTAAAAAGGTACCTGGGAGTGGAACATACTGTATGGAGGCAAGTCAAATCTAGTGCACTGCCTGTAATGTTTCAAATTGAAATATCTGTAATGTCCTTTTACAAATTTAACGTATATTTTTGGAGACGAAAGAGTCAGTCACCTTGGATTAGAAGATCACTGGTCAAGTGCCACTCCTCAGACCCAAGTGCAAAGCCTGGGCTGACAATCCTAATGGCACATAACCAGAATATGCATTTTGAACCGTACAAAAAAAAACTAAATTGTCTGACTTTGGTTCTCATAGTATTAATTCAGTTTGGACCCATTCCATGGGTACTGTTTACATCTTTTAAACTCAGGATGAACGAGCTGAGTTTCTCATAGTATTAATTCAGTTTGGACCCATTCCATGGGTACTGTTTACATCTTTTAAACTCAGGATGAGCAAGCTGAATTTGATTTGATGCGATTTATTGTCACCTGTTTGCGGTTTATACATATGTACACCCTTTTTATGGCTGAACTAATACTTCAACGAAAGAACATCAACCTCGTAGGGATAATTTGGCTGCAATCCTAAATCATAAATAATTTGAAACGATTCAAGGTTTGGCCAAGACTTGCAGCTTAACCATTCCTAATCTTTGGAAAGCAAAGACTGATGGATGAAAATCAGATTGTTAAAAGTCACTGCCGAGAAACTGAATTTCAGCAACTTAGGAAACTATTATTTGAAGTTTGAGCTACTTTATCGTTGCTCAAGAGAAAATTGAGCCAGAATTAACAGAGAAAGCTACAGTATATAACCCAACATCAAAATGTTGTGTGAAATCGTTAACGGCTGGAAGATAATGTGCAATCCAATGACACCATCACATCCCGCGACTTATTTAACTCACCTTCTATTGTACGAGGTGATCAGAATGAGGGCTGTTATCGAGAGTGAAGCTTTCATTTATAAGATACACCACTTAATGTGCAATGTCGAGTAATAGCTCCAGCCAATTATCTTACATAACCGTAAAAGTTCTCCATAATAGTGCATAAGTAACTATTCCAACCAGACACACATAGCCACAGGATGGTAATCAGTCTACTTACTGCTTGCCCAATAAGTTGGGCTGAAAAATCGGAATTCCCACCTCCTAAGCACCGCTGTTATTGACAGTTACCTTCCCCAGCTATCGACTGCCTGCTTCACCTGATACCGATGTCTATGATTTACATAGTGTACCTTGCATTGCCCTGTTGTGTATTTTCTTTTTATTTTATTTTCATGTACCAAATAATCTCTTTGAGCTGCTTGGAGAAAAATACTTTTCAGTGTACCTCGGTACACGTGACAATAAACAAATCCAATCCAATTCAGGCCACTAACCACCCCAACAGACCACCCCTTACCTTGACAATCAACTCCAAGCCAACACTATGTCCATCCACTGAACCACACACATACCTGGCTTGCCCCCCCCCCCCCCCCCCCCCCCCCCCACCCCTTCCAATCCCCGAAGAATCCACTACCCATCCCCACTGCTATTTTCCCCTGGTCAACATGCTCCCTCCCCCCCAACTCCCCCTTTTTGAGGAAAGCGTCGGAAAAACTCAAGCAGATCGTGCAGTTTCTTTGGGGGAAGAAACAGCGTTAACGATTTGAGTCCAACTCGACTCTTTTTCGGAACTCCTTGCCCTTGTTGCAGACACTGCATTTCCAAAATACCAAGAGTTATTACCCGAATGGTACATCTTGACAGTTGCTTGCTTGGCTGTGATGGAATCTGCCAGTTGGCACAATCTGCTGTTTTATTTAATAAAGCTGATCAGATTACCGAGCACACTGTAGCTGCATGAAATGTTACTTTTCACCAACACCATCATACAGTTTTACACAGCTTTGGAAGAGATGCCAGCACTGTTCTGTATGTTCAGAGCAGATGGCTGTGCATGGGTGGTAGATAAGGAAGTAAGATTCAGTGGGATCAGATGAGATGCAGTACACATACCCTCAGGGCAGTTTTAGATGAGCCTGAAGACCTGGCAAATGGCAAGAAACTCCCAAGGCCAGACAGCTAGACGCCAGAGTGGTAATTCAGCAAAATAAAGGGTACCATGTGCATTAAATTCTATGTAGAAAGACTAGGAACGGAGATAGAGAAGGGTAGAGAGAGAGAGAGGGAGGAAAGGGCCTGTAGTTCAGTTACAATGGTGACTCCGCCACAGAAAGAGGAGGAAATGGTTGGACTGCCTCACAGGACAGAGATAATGATCGCTGATTGCTAATTGATTTGTTTGCTGCTATGGCAACCCTACTGCTTTGCCTATTTACTTCATTTGTGACAAGCTTTGGGACTAAACTGATGAAGGTTTTTTTTAAAAAGTGTGTCATGTCAGATTTGACAGATCTGAACCCAAAATTCTATTCACAGACTGGGTGAGGCAATTCACTGTCGTTTATCAGAAAGAAAGCAAAATCAGAAAAGATGAAACCATGACTTCCACAAGCGAGAGGAATGTGAAAGAAACCGGAGAGGAATTGCTTTCCAATGTTGGCGATTAAAACAAGAACGAGAAGGGGTACACAGTCCATCATATACAGGAGGTAAAGTTAGATTGCAATCTGCCCCTGAGAACATGCAGCATTTGCACCCTCAATTAGCACAGTAAGAGCACCTCTCAGGGATATATCCTCTGCTGCTATGCAGACTTTGGGATTAAGCTCCAAAATACAGGGATTGTAGCTTAAACTCACTTGAGAAGAGGAGTTACAGACAGCCACAGCAGGGAGATTGCAAGACCTCACAGCTTCTCACTGTTTTATGCTCAGACATAAAATCATAGAATCCCGACAGTGCAGAAAGAGGCCATTTGGCCCATTGAGTCCGCACCAACCTGCCAAAAGAACGCCGTACCCAGGTCCAATCCTCTGTCCTATCCCAGAATCAAACTCGGGTCTCTGGCTCTCTGAGACAGCAGTGCTAACCATTGTGCCACCCTGCTGCCCATTGTGGGAAATCATTGGTAGGTGCTTGGAAATGGCTTGGCACTGGGCCAACTGGCTAAGCATTACTCTGGTGGGGAAAATCGAGAACGAGGTGGGTATAAAATTAGAGTTAGGCCTTTCAGGAGTGAATGGATACTCATTCTCGCGCCGAGGGTATGGAAATCTAGAACTGACCTCCCTCTGAAAAAAAAACTGGGAAGACTACAAAACCTTCCAGGTGGGGGGTTTCTAGGTTTGTACCAGGTACCAGCAACAAGGGATATGGAGCACAGTTGACCAAAAGAAGGAGGCACAGATCGGCCATGATCCAACTGAATGGGTACCAAGTGCGAGGGGCTGAATGGCCTACACCTGCCACCAATGTTCCTATTATGTCAGTTGCACATAGCACCATCTCCCACGGCACTGCCCCCTCTGTTATTCCTGTGAAAGGATTCTGGCACAGAGGCAGGGATACGGCAATGAGCCATGGATAACAACAGTGGGTCGGTCGTCTGCTCACCAGGCAGCTCATCACTTAGTAAGTGCACCAGACGTTCCCAGAATAATCCCAGGGATGGCGTGATTGTCTTTTGAGAAGAGCTCGCGGAAGCAAGAAAGATAGTTGAAAAGCAATGTCAGCAGTTTTGGGGGGTTATTCAGTAGCAGAACAGAAATTCATCCCAGGGAGGAGGAAACATGCTGAGAGGAGGACAAGGCAATCATGGCTGAGAAGGGAAATCAAGGACGGCATAAAAGCAACAGAAAAAGCATGCAAATTGGCAAGAGTTAGTGGGATGCCAGAGGACCTTTAAAAGCAAGCAGAGGACAACTAAAAAAAGCAATAAGGAGGGAGAATATGACATATGAGCGTAAGCTACCTAGTTCCTCTGATTAGCAATGAGGAACAGACAGAAGTAAAACAAAGACTGGAGACATGCAACCAAATCAGGAGCAAAAGCACACGCTAAACAAGTGCGCAGAAAAACTTCAAAGAAAATGAATTGATTTGTAATATTTCAGTTGTTCAAAGCTTTGCTCCAACCCCAACTTGAGAAATGCATTCAGGCTTAGGCACCACAGCACAAGTGCAACGGGCGGCAGGGTGGCACAGTAGTTAGCACTGTTGCTTCACAGCACCAGAGACCCAGGTTTGATTCCCGGCTTGGATCACTGTGCGGAGTCTGCACGTTCTGCCCGTACCTGCGTGCGTTTCCTCCGGGTGCTCCGGTTTCCTCCCACAAGTCCCGAAAGAAGTGCTGGTTAGGTGAATTGAACATTCTGAATTCGCCCTCAGTGTACCCGGACAGGCGCCGGAATGTGGCGACGAGAGGATTTTCACAGTAACTTCAATGGAGTGTTTATGTAAGCCGACTAAAGATTATTATTCTTAATTCTGACCTTGGAGGGACTGAGTGCGGGGCACCAGAATGAAACAGCAGTTTAAGAGATTAAATTACACAAACACATTTCATAATTACACGATTAAATTACACGAACACATTCTGCTTACGCAGAAGATGGAGGGGAGGTCTAATCAAAGGGTTTAAATGTTAAAAGGATTTAATGGGGTAACAACAGACAAAGTATTTTCTTGAAAGGAAGAATCAGGATAGAGCAGACGTGAGGTAAAGAGTGACTGCCCTTTGACAACAAGGTGACATTTGACACAGTGTGACATCAAGGAGCCCCAGCAAAACTGAGATAATGGGAGTGAGGGGGAAAACTTGACACTGTTTGGAGTCATACCTCAAACAAAAGAAGATGGTCGTGGGAGATCAATCATCTCAATCCCAGGACATCACTTCAGGTCAGGAGTTCCTCAGGATAGCATCCTAGGCCCAACCTTCTTAAGCTGTTTCAATGATCGTTCTTCCATCAGAAAGTCAGAAGTGGGGATATTCCCTGATGACTGCACAATGTTTAGCACCATTTGGAACAACTCCGATACTGAAACGAACTGTGCCCACATGCAGAAAGACCTGGACAACAATTCAACCTTGGGCTGATAAGTGACAAGTAACATTTGCACCATCCAAGTACCAGGTCATGGCCATCTCCAACAGGAGAGAATCCCTTAATGTTCATTACCATCTCCCCCAACTACCAACATCCTGGAGGTTACTAGTGACCAGAAACTGAACTGGACCATCCATAAAATACTGTGGCTAGCGGTCAGAGATGAGTAACTAACCTCCTGACTTCCCAAACCCTGTTCACCATTGTCAAAGCTCAAGTCAGGAGTGTAGGGCAGCACGGTGGCGCAGTGGGTTAGCCCTACAGCCTCACGGCGCCGAGGTCCCAGGTTCGATCCCGGCTCTGGGTCACGGTCTGTGTGGAGTCTGCACATTCTCCCCGTATCTGCGTGGGTTTCGCCCCCACAACCCAAGGATGTGCAGGGTAGTGGATTGGCCACGCTAAATTGCCCCTTAATTGAAAAAAATGAATTGGGCACTCTAAATTTTTTTTGAAAGTCAGGAGTGTGATGGAATACTGTCCACTTGCCTGGATGAGTACAGCTCCAATAACATTCAAGAAACTCAACACCATCCAGGACATGACAGCCCGCTTGATTGGCACACCATCCACCACCATAAACATTCACTCCCTCCACCACCGATGCACAGTGGTAGTTAGTGTGTACCATCTACAAGCTGTATTGCAAGAACTTACCAAGGCTCCTTCGACAGCACCATCCCAACCCCCTGCCACCAAAAAGGGATGCATTGGAACAACACCCCTGCAAGATTCCCCCAAGCCAAACACCATCCTGACTTGGAAATATAATCGCCGCTCCTTCACTCTCACAGGGTCAAAATGCTGGAACACTCTCCCTAACAGCACTGTGGGTGTACCTGGTTAAAGAAGGCAGCCCACCACAATCTTCTCACGGGGCAATTAGAAATGGGCAATAAAAATGCTGACTTAGCCAGCGATGCCCACATCTTGTGACAGAAATTAAAAAATAAAATTAGAGCAAATCCAAATGGGAGGGAAATCAAAAAGCCCGTTCTCACATTTAAGGGATTTCAATTTGGACAACGCACCCCAAAAAGCTTTAGATGCTGGGACAATTGAGGCTTTCAGAACTGAGATCTGTATATTTTTGTGTGGGAGTTAAGGGCATCAAGGGATATGGAGCTATGATGGGTAAAGGGAATTGAGGTGCACATCAGCCATGAACTAATTAAATGGCGGAGCAGAAATGAATGGCTAAATGACCTCTTCTGTTCCTTCTGCACATGGAAGAGAGTGTTGAACGTCCCAACGCCGAACAAGGTGAATGTCCAGTGAGCGCTTGGAAACTACCTCAAACACACAAAAGAGCGGCAATGCCCTTCATTAATGCTGGTGGTGGATGGCAGATGGTCACCTGTGCCCACAGGGCCCTAGAGTCCAGCTGGTGTAATTTGATCTGAACCTCCTCCACTATGACCATGCTTAGATGATTCTGTTGTTGGTAACATTATCACCCGAGGCAGTACCTTCTGTGAATCATGTCCTCGACTGCTCGTTGTACTCCCAAATTGGCCCCTCCTTCTCTTTCCCCCTGAGAGTATCATCCTAGATTTTTGTGCTGAAATCTCTGGCACGGGAATGGATTTCACAACCTTCTGGCTCGAGGAGGTGCCAAGTGCAAGGCATTATGCTTGGGTTGACTCTCAAAAATAGAAATAAACAGTACAGAATATGTTTCCCCCACCTGATAATGTGGTTGTAGTGGGAATTACATTTTAATGTGGCCTACTTTTTCCACAAAAACGAACAAAGAAATGCCACAATTAAAGTCTCCATTGAAACCATAATCACAACTAATGAACTTAATAATTCTGAACCTTAGATCCAAGTTGGCCCCTTCACCATCCTGCCTCTAATGAAAGAATGGGATGAGTTTGGTGCCAAAGGGCAGAGTTCAATTCTGAAAACAACTGCAGCCTACGTTTATTTGCTGGGTGAGTTTTAATCAACACAGGATGTATGAGGTTTCATAGCTGTTAGTGTACATCATCGGGGGATGTGAAAAAAATCCTACCACCTCACTCTGGAGGAGGGTTGTGGAGAATTGATATTCTAGAATTATTCATTGTTATCGCGCATTATTATCCAGCGAAGAACCTGTCAGGGAAAACTGCAGCTTCAAAATGTATTTTTAAAATGCACTGAAATACTGTTGCCTCGCGCCACAATATGTGCAGGCAACTTTCAAAACGTCACCTTGTTCACCTACTCATCAACAACCACAGCAAAGTGGCAAAAACCCATGGGGACAGGAAATGCTCTGCCCTCACAACCTCTCTGAGAAGGCGAGTAGCCATTTCCATTTTCCAGCACGTAGCTCAAGGGCACTGGGGCTGCTGCCCCGGTGTTTTGGGGGAGGGGGGGGGGGGGCCTGAAGCGATCCAGATCTGGGGCTGCACCTGGGGCTGGAGGGAGGGGGTGAAGGCCTTTTCATCTGTGCGGCCTTCTAGCCATTTTTAAAATATTGTGTATACCCATAGCAGGGGCAACTACAGCTGCTGCCCCTCTGTCCTACCAAACACTCACAGGGCAAAGCTCTGCTCTTAGTTCTATGCTGAAGGTCACTTTTTAACTCCCTTTGACTGTGAGCAGCCTCTAGCTTCCCAGCTGAAAGCTATTCATAATGAGGAATTGGCTTTGTTAGTTGTCAGAGCACTTCAAAGCTCTCAAGTAGTGCTGCAGGATGTGTTTGCTGCTTGTAGCTGCAAATGACTGGAGGCTGCTGCCGTTTCCTTCTTGTTTTGTAGCCTGGAGTAAAGAGAGGGGTGAATGGGAAGATGACCTGCTGCCTGGGCTGGAGAAGGGGAATGAGAGCTCTTTCTCTCTTCTGGCATACTCCGGGCCGGTGCGATTTCCCATTGCTGGACCGGTGCGATTTCCCATTGCCGGGGAGTCTACTGTTGGGAGCTGCAATAGAGAGAGGTTGATTGACCAGAAGGAAAAATTAGATGAAGATATTGAAGAAATGCTTTGCAGATTGCTGGTGGTTTTTCTCTCCGTGTGGTGAGTCCTACATATCGACCAGCATGTCGCCGTGAGTGAAACATGCTGGAGGTTGAGATTATTTTACTGAACCATGAACGCCAGTGTAAACTGTGGATACCAACCTTTGGTTCTGATGAAATTAGGCCGTATAAGAAGGCCGGTACAACGGAAGCTCATGGACAGAGACTGATACTTCATCAGCAGAATGACCACACAGCTAGGATCCTCCATTTTGTTGAGGGTCTGCGTGGGGAGATACATTGGGTGGGATTCTCCAGTCTCCGAAGTCAAAATCGCGTTCGGCCGGAGAATCCACGTTGACGCCAAAATCAAGGCGCGGCGCTGCTTTCGCGATGCGCCTCCCCTCCAAAACAGCGTACTCTAGGTGCACGCCGCATGGACAGCCTCCGGACGTTAGCTGAGGCTGTCCACTGATGCTCCGCTCCCTGTCTAAAAGGTTCTGTTGGACGTTCAATAAACAAAATATTTTCAAATGGCTTCTCAAGTGTACATGCTCTCAGACGGTGATTATTGCATCGCATTCCAATCAGACTTGGCACCCCCTGAAGGAGGAGGACCCCCGCTCCCAGTGGTCGTGAAGGCCACCACAGCCTTGAATGTCTATGCAACCAGTTCATTCCAGGGCTTGAGCGAGGACTTGAGCAGCATTTCAGAAGCCTGGCGGTTGTGCAAAGTTAGTGCAATCTGCCGCCGATGACAGCAGTTGGTCTTCAGAACAGAGAATCCCGCCCCTGATTTTATTTATTGCTACGCCTGACAGTTTATTAAAGGCAAATCCTGGCATTTCAATCCCTTCACTGGATGTTTGTTTCAGGTGAACTTGGCAACTCACTAGTTTCCCACTAGCCCACCATGAAATTACTCCCATTTGCTGGTCAACTGGGGGTTTTATTTTTGAAAAACACCTTGTTGCTCGTTTTACTGGAGTGTATTAACACGCCTCCGTTTAAAGGCCATGTGCTTAACACTACTATGGCTCTGTGTATGTAATTATGCTCAGGAGTCGCCAGGTGCCGTATTTAGACACCTCACAAGTATATCAAGGTCAGGTTCAAAGTAATAAATCTGTACACCGATTAGTAAGTCCAAACGATAGATATTTATTATGACAAATATAATAACTACACATGCATACGCTAAAGAGACTAACTTACTTCTAATACTAAACAACTAAAATACTTATCTAGACAGGAACAGGCAAGGTCAGGGAGCAAGGCCTTTGTCCCGTTCTTGGTCTGCAACTCTCAGGTACTTAAAGTTGTCAGGATCTAGCAAAGTCTGGATCACGTAGCGATCGTTGTATTGGCACTTACAGTTCGATGGCTGATGCTCAACGGCCGGTGCTGAAACTGGAGTCAGGATGCGATGTAACAAGTCTGGGCCGGAGTCTGGAAGCAACAGACTGAACCATGTGCGGGGTATACTTTTATAGTCCCTAGAAGTCCGAGCCCCTTCGGGGCGGGCCTTTTACCTGCCATGTATCGATTGGGCCTTTCCCAATCGATATCTTCCAAACCCCCCCAATCTGAGGGTCGTTTCTCGATGGGTGGGCTGTCCCTATGGTTCTTTGTGTTGGATACAGTGGTGCCGTTCTGTCTGTGCGTCTACTCAAAAGTATCCATTCATACTTAAATGTTTCTATTGTGTGGGGTCTGGATCTGGATCACCTCATTACTATGTAGATCTTGTTGCCATTTACACCTTTGGCTGAGACTCTGCACCTGGCCACAAACTGGTTTCTGTACGTGCAGAATGCTAATTAGTCTTCTGCAAACTGCTTGTCCTTGCTAAGACTGGTTTTCCCTGCAGCCTTAGCAGTTCTCCATTTTGTAGCCCAGTGTCCATCTTAGGTGGCTACAGCCTGTCATACAGAAACTGTAATTTGTTTGTGCATGAGATCAATGTGCAATCATAATAAAAATGATTGGATGGCTGGTTAACTATCAATGGCGGGAAATTCAAACAGAAACAACAAAACCTGGTGTAAAACAGTTTGGTGAGAACTTTAGTTTCAGTATCAAGATGAAAAATTGAAACTATAAATGATAAAGTGCAGGAACCTTGACATTTCACAGATCATCTGAGCAATTTGAGGCCGTATTTTCCTCCTCCTTTCACTTTGTGCAAGTTTTTTTGAACAAATAGATGGCAGTTAAAGCTTTCATTTAAACTGACACTGAAACAATCACCTTCACAATGTTGCCTTTCACTCCAAGATTAACTGCCATGATTAGAATTGTCAGTCTGTCAGCAGACTCACAAAGGCATCAGGGGGATAGCAGCTGAAATTACCACATCCAATATATTTGTTCTAAACAGACTCAATAGAAGAAATCACACTAATCCAAGTCATTCTTGTTGTGTTAAGCACACTGAGATAATACGGGTTGCAACTGGATGCAGCTATAACTGTAATAGACTCCAGGGGCTGGATTCTCCCCTACCCGGCGGGACGGGGGTCCTGGCGGGATGGAGTGGCATGAACCACTCCGGCATTGGGCCACCCCAAAGGTGCAGAATCCTTTAGGGGCCATATCCTTACCTTGAGGGGCTAGGCCCGCGCCAGAGTGGTTGCCGTCCCGCCGGCTGGCGTGGAAGGCCTTTGGCGCCACGCCAGCCGGGGCCCAAGAGACTTTGCTGGCCAGCAGAATTCCGCGCATGTGCGGGAGCGTCAGTGGCTGCATGCGCAGGGGAGGGGGTCACTTTCGCGTCGGCCATCGCGGAGGCTATGGCCGACACGGAAGGAAACGAGTGCCCCTACGGCACAGGCCCGCCCGCGGATCGGTGGGCTCCGATCGCGGGCCAGGCCATCGTGGGGGCACCCCCCGGTGCCAGATCGCCCTGCGCGCCCCCCCCCAGGACCCCGGAGCCCGCCCACGCCGTCTGGTTCTGCCGGTAAGGGAGGTGGTTTGATTCAGGCCGGCGAGACCGGCATTACAGCAGCGGGACTTCGGCCCATCGTGGGCCGGAGAATCACCGGGGGGGGGGGGGGGGGTCCTCCAACCGGCGCGCCGCGTTTCCCGCCCACGGCAAAATCTCCGGTGCCGGAGAATTTGGCAGCCAGCAGGGGCAGGATTCACGCCACCCCCCCGGCGATTCTCCGACATCCAGCCCCAGACATTGGAGTTTGTTCAATTTGATTTACTGAACCTGTCACACAGTTAGCACAGTTCTCTGTGAGTTCGATTCTCTGCTAACCTCAGTGTGATCTCTCTGTCTGACTGAACCAGACTAGCTCTAAGCCACGTGCTGCATGCGTTACATGATATATACACCGGACTCACTCTGTCGATGTCCCTTGTGGAAAGTGCCGGAGCATGAGTGCCTCGTGCCTTTTATAGTGGGAGACTACCCCCAAGTCTTCTGCCTACTGATTGGTTACGCCCTGTTCTCTGTGTTCATTAGCTGCCTCTTTGTATCTCATTATGTGCATGTCTGCATTTCATTCATAATTCTCACTCATAATAATTGGTTTCTTAAGAGTCACTGCAGTGCAGGATGAGGCCATTCAACCCATCGAGTCTGCACCGATCCTCCGAAAGATCATCCTACCTAGGCCCACGGCCATTCAACCCCACCTAGCCTGCACAACTTTGGACTGTTGGAGGAAGCCAGAGCATCCGGAGGAAACCCACGCAGACACGGGGAGAATGTGGCAAACTCCACACAGACAGTCACGTGAGGCTGGAATCGAACCCTGCTCCCTGGTGATGCGAGGCAGCAGTGCTAATCACTGTGTCACAGATTGAGGCCAGTCCCCTTGATTGGGAAATACCTGCAAGAGTGGAGGAAATGTCAGTTGGGCAACAAAATGCAATGTGCACAAAATTACAGTTTGCCATTTTCATGTCCAAACCTGCAACATATTCTCAACTAGTCCTTCAATGGAGGATTTAACCCACAGAAAATGAACAGGTTAAAATTGGGGCAAGAATACCGTCACGTGGATGTATTAAGTGCTCGTGTCACATTATGAAGGTGTGTCTTACTCAATCTTTACACAGCACAGTGAGGTTAGAGAAGCTGGAGTTGTTCTCCTTGGAGGAAGGGAAATGGAAGGGATATTTGATATTAAGGTGTAGAAATGGGCCTCACGGTAGCATGGTGGTTAGCATCAATGCTTCACAGCTCCAGGGTCCCAGGTTCGATTCCCGGCTGGGTCACTGTCTGTGTGGAGTCTGCACGTCCTCCCCGTGTGTGCGTGGGTTTCCTCCGGGTGCTCCGGTTTCCTCCCACAGTCCAAAGATGGGCGGGTTAGGTGGATTGGCCTTGCTAAATTGCCCGTGGTGTAAGGTTAATGGGGGGATTGTTGGGTTACGGGTATACGGGTTACGTGGGTTTAAGTAGGGTGATCATTGCTCGGCACAACATCGAGGGCCGAAGGGCCTGTTCTGTGCTGTACTCTTCTATAAATGAGACAGACAAATGATAGCTGATGGCACAAAACACGGAGGGCGGGGGGGCGCGATGTGAAAAATAGCAAGTGCCAATTACCTAGAACTTGCTTTTGTCTGGGATATGGGCGTCGCTGACTGGACATCATTTATTGTCCATCCCCAATTGCATTGGAGGGACTGGCTAGGTCATTTCAGAGGGCAGTTAACAGTCAACCACATTGCTGTGGGTCCAGAGTCACAAGTAGGCCAGACCAGGTAAAGACTACAGATTTCCTTTCCGAAAGTGATCCAGTTTTTTATTGAATTCAAATTTCACCATCTGCCATGGTGGGATTTGAACATATGTCCCCAGAGCATTAGCCTGGGTCCCAGGATTACTAGTCCAGTGACAATACCACAACGTCACTGTCTCCTCCTTCCCCCCCCCCCCCCCCCCCCCCACCTTGTGCTACCAACAATGGGGGGGGGGGTGGAAGCAGAGATAAGTCACGATTTCAAATGGAAATTGGATGGACACTTGAGGGAAAATAAATTTGCAGGGCCAGAGGGATAGATTGGGGAATGAGACTATTGTTCGACAGAAAGTTGGCATGGACCTAATGGGCAGAATAGCCTCCTTCTAGGCCCATATGACTCACCTACAATAACTGACAATAGATAACACTTGGTCCATTCCCCTGCATGGGGCTTGATCAGCTGGGGGAAATCAGGGTGGGGGTGGGGGGGGGGGGGGGGGGATTGTCCAGAGTCCTTAATCAAGCTTGTATTTGTTCTCCTTATTTTGTGGTTTACATGGCTGTGGGGGAAGCAGAACAATTGTTTAGCCACCATGGAGTCCCGGTGGCAGGCTTGATGGAATAGCTGCTATTTACTTGCCTGTCAATTCGTAAGAAATTGGGGTCTTTAATAAGCAAGCATTTGACTGCATGTTATGGAATTAGCTCAGCAGCATTTATTCTCTCTCTCTCTCTCCGGAAAGAAGATTTCGAAACATGCTGACCTCTAAATTGTCTCAGCTCAGGCTGCCATATTGACATTCTCAAGCTGTTAGGATGAAACTTTGTGCTCCGCAAGTGTTGACCAGGAAATGACCCTCAACATTGTGCAAACTAAAAGGCTGGCCTCAAACAGGGAAGATGGTGACACCGAGGGCATTCGTCCCAAATCCATGGTCAGAATAATTTAGATATATGATGGACACTGAGCAAACTACTAGCCCCCAGAAAAAAGGTACATGATCAATGGCCAGGCTCAGGGGTGATATACCATCACGGGCTGTACACTGGTGAGTTTTATGGTGAGGTTGCAATGCTCACCGCAGCCGGCTCTCCGCCAATGGACGAAGATGGATATGGAAGGGGACATTTTAAAACATTCAGTGTCAACTGTTTGTCTGCCGTCTAGGATCAGTAAAGCTCTCTCAACTGCCATGGGTCGTATACATTTTCTATCTAATTAGTTAATGCATCATATCTAAAATTACTGAATAGTCAATTGCCTATTGAGGTATTGATGAGCCATCAATTGCACGAGAGACGAGTTGCTATACAAAAGTTAGGCTTTAATAAGCTAGAACTTAGCCCTGCGGTCGACTACAATAAAATGGACGACCGCCGGGCGTTCTGACTATTTATACCTCGGTATGGAGGCGTGGTTAACTCAGCCTCTCGACCAATCGGAGAGCCGTCACATGACTGGTCTCAACCAATCGGTCGAGAGGCACAGGACCGACCAGGGCCAATGGTAAGCCGGTGTTCTGCACCAATGGCAGACAGCTATGCAAATCATACCACCACAGGTATCTTTGGCCCCGAACCTCAAAATCTTACAAATTTCAAATGTTATTAGTGTAAATGCAGTCGGTGCCTGGTGTCATGACACCACCAGCACAAGTAAAACAGTGAGATTCCATGACAGCAGCACTCTGGCGTCACTTCAGGGTCAAGTTCGGAATTCACTTCCTAATTACAGGGTGTTGGCTATGAGGAGAGGTTGAATAAACTAGGATTGTTCTCAGTGTAAAGATGGAGGCTGACAGAGGTCGACAAGGGAGGCATAGGCAGGGTGGATAAGTCAGAGGCTTTTTCCAAGGGTGCAAGCGTCAATTACAAGGGGACACAGGTTCAAGGTGAGAGGGGGAAAGTTTAAGGTAGATGTGCGGGGTAGGTTTTTCCACACAGAGAGTGGTGACTGCCTGGAACGCACTGCAGAGGATGTGGTGGAAGCAGGCACATTAGCAACATTTAAGAGGCCTCTGCAGGGGAACATGAATAGGGAGGAAATAAAGGGATATGGAGCAAGTAAGGACAGAAGGTTTTTCTTTTTAAATTAGGGCATCACGATCGGCACAAGCTTGGAAGGTCGAAGAGCCCGTTCCTGTGCTGTACTTTTCTTTGTTCTTTGCACACGTCAGCTCAATTGGCTGGATAGTTGGTTCATGATGCGAAGCGACACAAGGACAATTCTCATACCGGCTAGGGCAACATGTGGCACAGTGATTAGCACTGCAGCCTACGACACAGAGGACCCGGGTTCGATTCCCGGCCCTTGGTCACTGTCCGTGTGGAGTTTGCACAGTCTCCCTGTGTCTGCGTGGGTTTCACCCCCGCAACCCAAAAATGTGCAGGATAGGTGGATTGGCCACGCTAAATTGCCCCTTAATTGGAAAAAAAAATTGGGTACTCTAAATTTATAAAACAAAAAATTCTCATACCAGCTGAGGTTATTCATGAATGCCTCGCCTTCTCTACCTTGTTCCCTCACCTGACGTATGGTGACCCCTCAGAGTAAATCTCCACCAGTCAGCTCTCCCTCTAAAAATAGGGAGAACAGCCTATGCTGCTCGGAAACTATGGCAACTTTCATTTTTCACGCCACACATTATCTGCTGTGCAAAATTATTTTGGCTTCACACTGCTGCTATACTCGTGAGCGGAGTGCAGAGATTTGAACAGGAATATTAAGGGTTGCATAACAGACTAAAACAAATTCCTGTTAATCACTTAAAATCATGTCTCTTCTAATAAAGTCACATGCACTGTGCCTAAGTGATCATGGACACTTCCTCAAGGACAATAATATTCTTTGATCCTCTCATTATAACCACTGCTGTGTCAGCCTTCTGATTCAGAAGGTTCAAGTACCACCCCAAAGATTTGAATTCAAAATCCAGCCCAATGCTCACAGACAGTACTGAGGGAGTGCGCAGACAGTACTGAGGGAGTGTCGCACTGTCACAGGTGCCATCTCAAGTGGACATAAAATATTCCACAGCATCATTTCTCAAATGAACAGGGATGTTATCTGTGGTGCCCTGGCCAATATGCATCCTTTATGAAATGAAAATGAAATGAAAATCGCTTATTGTCACGAGTAGGCTTCAATGAAGTTACTGTGAAAAGCCCCTAGTCGCCACATTCCAGCGCCTGTCCGGGGAGGCTGGTACAGGAATCGAACCGTGCTGCTGGCCTGCTTGGTCTGCTTTAAACTGTAACTCTAGAACAGATCAACTGATATTTAGCTCCTTCCTGTATGCAGATTGGCTGGAAATGCTTTGGGACATCATAGAATCAGAGATAAATACTGTGCTGACGAGGCTCTTCGGCCCATTGAGTCTACACCAACACACGAAAGATACCTGACCTGCCTAACTAATCCCATTTGCCAGCACTTGGCTCATAGTCTTGAATGTTATGATGTGCCAAGTGCTCATCCAGGTACTTTTAAAAGGATGTGAGGCAACCCACCTCGACCACCCTCCCAGGCAGTGCATTCCAGACCATCACTATCCTCTGGGTATAAATGCTTTTCCTCAAATCCCCCCCTGAACCTCCTGCGCCTCACCTTGAATTTGAGTCTCATGACTGACCCTTCAACCAAGAGGAACAGCTGCTTGCTATCCATCCTGTCCATGACCCTCATAATCTTTTACACCTCGATTAGTTCGCCCCTCAGTCTTTGCTCCAGGGAACACAGTCCAAGCCTATCCAACCTCTCTTCATTACTTAAATGTTCCAACCCAGGCAGCATCCCACTTGAGGTTTTGAAAGGTGCTATATAAATGCCAGTCTCCCTTTCATCGTCTTGATCCTGACACAATTATCATTCTTTTCCTAGCCTCCTCAACAAATTAAAATTTAATTTTTTAAATCAAGGACTCCAAAAACTGCGCACAATATTCCAAATGTAGAATCACTGACGAGGTTGTGCAAGTTCAAACTTAACCTAATTGAACACACAATTAATCTTGTACATGGCATAACCCTATACTTTTATCACTTGACGAAATACTCAGAAACATTCCATGCTAATTGGTCGACTGATGACAAGTTCTTCCTTTCTCTTGTAGTTGGCATATTTTCAATTCCTCCAATGACATTGCTTAATGGGAAAAAAATCTAACATTTAGTTCATGATTTCTTTCAGGAATATGTTTCTTTATTATTAAACAATCTCTCTGCCGACTTCCGGTTGCGGTGATGGCGTGCTAAGCCGCACATTTGGGAGCTCCCGATTTTAACGGACTTTTGGGCTCTTTTTAGAGCCCCAAACGGCGCTTTTCTGACATTTCCCGGCAGGGGAAGGTGTTGGGAGAAACATTCTCCGCAATTTATGTTTCAAAATCGAAGTGGAGCAAGGAGAAAAACGGCAGCAGCTCCCCAGAAAAAACGGGGGAAGGAATCCAAGATGGCGGCCGGCGGAGCACCCGAGGACTGGTGGAAGTGGGCGCAGGAGCAGCAAGCTGCTCTCCTGCGCTGTTTTGTGGAGCTGAAGGCTGAGTTGCTGAGCTCACTGAAGGAAACAACCAGCAAGCTGATGGAGACCCAGAGTGCTGCCATCCAGGAGTTGCAGCAGCAGGCCGCTGAACGGGAGGAGGAGGCCGTGGTCCTCGTGGGTAAGATGGAGGTGCACGAGGAGCTCCATAAGAAGTGGCAAGACCGCTTTGAGGAGCTGGATCACCACATGAGGCGGAAGAACTTAAGGATCTTGGGCCTTGCGGAGGGTCTGGAGGGGTCGGATCTGCCGACCTACGTGGCCAGCATGTTGAATTCGATGGTGGGGGCAGGGTCGTTCCATCTGCCCCTGGAGCTGGAGGGAGCCCACAGAGTACTGGCCAGGAGGCCCAAGGAGAATGAACCCCCGCACGCAGTGCTGGTGAGGTTCCACCGGTTCAGGGATCGGGAGTGTGTGCTGCGCTGGGCCAAGAAGGTGAGGAGCAGCAAGTGGGAGAACACGGTAGTGCGGATCTACCAGGACTGGAGTGCGGAGGTGGCTAAGCGGCGGGCCGCGTTTAACCGGACGAAGGAGGTGCTTCATAAGAAGCACATAAAGTTTGGGATGTTGCAGACTGCGCGCCTGTGGGTAACTTATCTGGATCGGCACTACTATTTTGAGTCCCCAGAGGAGGCGTGGGCATTTGTGCAGAAGGAGAAGCTGGACTCGAACTAGGGGTTGGGGGTTGCGGGGTCGGTTGTATTGTTATATTGCTGGTTTTTGCTGTTGTTGTGTTTTCTGTACTTTTGTAATTTTGACATGGTTTCTTTATGTGGGTTTTGCTCTGTTTTCAGGGGGTGGGGGGAGGTGGGGTGGTATGGTCTGAGGTTTGTATTTTGCGGGGGATGTTGGGGGTTTGTTGTATTCTATATTTGGTTGGGGGATGGGATGGGGCTGGTATTTGGGAGCTGCGTCAGTAGGGTGGGGTGGGGCAGTGCGAAAGCGCGGGCTTTCCTCTGGTTTCCCGCGTTGCGGGGCTGGAGGGGTGGAGCTGGCGGTGGGGTCGGGGCCTCTACTGTTTTTTTTCCTGCGCTGGAGCGGTGCCAAGGGTCACCGGGGTTACCGGGTCAGCAGAAGTCAGCTGGCCCACGGAAGTACAATGGAGGGCGTGTCGCGGCTAGGAGGGGTCCTAGCCTGGGGGAGGGGGGGGGGCGGTATCGGGTTGCTGCTGGTAGGGTCAGGAAGGAGCCGGTGTGGGCCGGGGGGGTAGAGGAGAGGTGCTGTCGCCATGGGGACTGGGTCGGGCGGGGTGTGCTGGCCTGGGGCTGGCAGTCAATGGGTTATGACTAGTCGGCGGGGTAGGGGGGTGGGATGCCCTCTGATCCGGTTGGTCACCTGGATTGTGAGAGGACTGAACAGGCCGGTTAAGCGGGCTAGGGTATTTGCTCATTTGAAGGGGCTAAAGGCGGATGTGGCGATGCTCCAGGAGACCCACCTGAAGGTGGCGGACCAGGTCCGTCTGAGGAAAGGGTGGGTAGGGCAGGTTTTCCACTCCGGGTTGGATGCGAAGAACCGGGGGTTGGCGATTCTGGTGGGGAAGAGGGTGTTGTTTGAGGCATCTGAGGTGGTGGCGGATAAGGGGGGTAGGTATGTTATGGTGAGGGGTAGGCTACAGGGAGAGAAGGTGGTATTTGTTAATGTGTATGCCCCAAATTGGGATGATGCGGGCTTTATGAGGCGTATGCTGGGACATATCCCGGACCTGGAGGCGGGGGGCCTGATCATGTGGGGGGGGGGGACTTCAATACGGTGCTGGATCCTTCACTGGATCAGTCCAGATCAAAGACGAGTAGGAGGCCGGCGGCGGCCAAGGTGCTGAGGGGGTTTATGGACCAGATGGGAGGGGTGGACCCCTGGAGGTTTGGGAGGCCGAGGGCGCGGGAGTATTCTTTTTTCTCCCACGTCCATAGGGTTTATTCCAGAATAGACTTTATCGTGGTGAGCAGGGGATTGATTCCGAGGGTGGAGGAGGCCGAGTATTCGGCCATTGCAATCTCCGACCACGCTCCGCATTGGATGGATTTGGAGATGGGGGAGGTACGGGACCAGCGCCCGTTGTGGCGTCTGGATGTGGGGTTGTTGACGGAGGAGGAGGTGTGCAGGAGGGTCCGGGGAAGTATTGAGGGGTACCTCGAGGTTAACGATACGGGGGAGGTCCGGGTGGGGATGGTCTGGGAAGCCCTGAAGGCAGTGAGTCGGCGGGAGCTGATATCCATCCGGGCCCACAGGGATAGGATGGAGAAGAGGGAGAGACTGGTGGGGGAGCTCCTGGAGGTGGATAGGAGGTACGCGGAGGCACCAGAGGAGGGATTGCTGGGGGAAAGGAGTAGCCTACAAGCTAGGTTTGATTTGTTAACCACCAGAAAGGCGGAGGCACAGTGGAGGAAGACACAGGGGGCGGTGTATGAATATGGTGAAAAGGCGAGTAGGATGCTGGCGCATCAGCTCCGCAAGCGGGATGCGGCTAGGGAAATTGCTGGAGAGAGAGACAAGAGTGGGAATGTGGTGCGGAAGGGGGCAGAGGTGAATGAGGTCTTCAAGGACTTTTATGGGGAACTGTACCGGTCGGAGCCACTGGTGGAGAGGAGGGGAATGGAGAGTTTTCTCGACGAGCTATCCTTCCCAAAGGTGCAGGAGGAGCAGGTGGAAGGGCTGGGGTGCCGATTGAGCTGGAGGAGCTGGTTAAGGGGATTGGGCAGATGCAGTCTGGGAAGGCGCCGGGGCTGGACGGGTTCCCGGTGGAGTTCTATAAAAAGTATGTGGACCTGGTGGGCCCCCTGTTGGTGCAGATGTTTAATGAGGCATGGGGAGAGGGGGGGGGGGGGGGGGGGGGGGGGGGGTTTGCCCCCGACGATGTCGCGGGCGCTGATTTCCTTAATCTTAAAGAGGGATAAGGACCCCCAGCAGTGTGGTTCGTACAGGCCCATATCTCTCCTTAATGTAGACGCCAAGTTGCTGCCAAAGATCCTGGCCACCAGGATTGAGGACTGTGTGCCAGGGGTGATACACGATGACCAGACATGTTTTGTTAAGGGAAGGCAGCTGAACACGAATGTACGGAGGTTGCTAAATGTCATTATGATGCCGGTGATTGAGGGGGAGGCGGAGATAGTGGTGGCGCTGGATGCGGAGAAGGCTTTCGATAGAGTGGAGTGGGGGTACCTATGGGAGGTGCTGGAGAGGTTTGGATTTGGAGAAGGGTTTATTAAGTGGGTGAGGCTACTGTATGAGGCCCCGATGGTGAGTGTAGTTACTAATGGGAGGAGGTCGGATTACTTCCGGCTCTACCGAGGGATCAGGCAGGGGTGCCCCCGTCCCCCTTGTTATTTGCACTGGCAATCGAACCTTTGGCGATGGCGTTGAGGGAGTCAGGAAGGTGGAGGGGTTTGATGCGGGGTGGGGAGGAACATCGGGTGTCGTTGTATGCAGATGACCTGTTACTGTATGTGGCGGACCCAGTGGGAGGTATGCCGAGGGTGATGGAGCTGTTGGCTGAGTTCGGGGCCTTTTCAGGCTATAAACTGAATCTGGGCAAGAGTGAGGTCTTTGTGGTGCACCCGGGGGACCAAGAGGAGGGAATTGGAAGGCTCCCGTTTAAGAGGGCAGGGAAGAGTTTCAGGTACCTGGGGGTGCAGGTGGCCAGGAGCTGGGGGACTTTTCACAAGCTCAATTTCACCAGGCTTGTGGAGCAGATGGAGGAGGAATTTAAAAGATGGGATATGCTGCCACTGTCGTTGGCGGGGAGGGTGCAGTCCGTCAAAATGACGGTGCTCCCGAGGTTCTTGTTCCTGTTTCAGTGCCTGCCCATCTTCAGCCGCAGGGCCTTTTTCAGGAGGGTGACTAGTAGCATTTTGAGCTTTGTGTGGGCGCGTGGGACTCCGAGAGAGTGAAGAGGGGGGGGTGGGAGCCGGCATGGAAAAGGATGGAGATGGCGTCCTGTGGAGGCACGAGCCTGGGGGCCTGGTAAAGGCGCCGTTGCCGCTCCCTCCCACGAGGTATACCACTAGCCCGGTGGTGGCGACAACCCTAAAAATATGGGGGCTGTGGAGGCGGCACAGGGGGGAAGTGAAGGGCTCGGTGGAGGCTCCATTAAGGGGGAATCATCGGTTCGTCCCGGGGAACATCGATGGGGGATTTAGGGGGTGGTACATGGTGGGCATTAGGAAGTTGGGGTACCTTTTTATGGGCGGGAGGTTTGCGAGCCTGGTGGAATTGGAAGAGAAATTCGGGCTCCCCCCAGGGAACACGTTCAGGTACTTGCAGGTAAAGGCGTTTGATAGGCGGCAGGTGGAGGGATTTCCTTTGCTGCCCTTGCGGGGGGCAAGGAACAGGGTGCTTTCGGGGGTGTGGGTCGGGGATGGGAAGGTGTCTGACATTTATAAGATAATGCAGGAGGGGGAGGAGGCCTGAAGGCTAAGTGGGAAGGGGAATTAGGGGAGCAGATGGAGGACGGGACTTGGGCGGATGTCGTCTTCATGTGTGAGGCTTAGTCTCATTCAATTTAAGGTGCTGCATCGGGCTCACATGTCTGGGACTCGGATGAGTAGGTTCTTTGGGGGCGAAGATAGGTGTGTCAGGTGTTTGGGGAGTCCTGCGAACCATGCCCATATGTTCTGGGCATGCCCGGCACTGGAGGAATTTTGGAAGGGGGTAGCGATGATGGTGTCGAGGGTGATTGGATCCAGGGTCAAACCGGGCTGGGGACTCGCGATCTTTGGGGTTGCGGCAGAGCCGGAAGTGCAGGAGGCGAAAGAGGCGGTGTTTTGGCCTTTGCGCCCCTGTAGCCTGGCGGCAGGTCTTGCTGCAGTGGAAGGATGCGAGGCCCCCAAGTGTGGAGACCTGGATTAGTGACATGGCGGGGTTTATCATGGGGGGGGGGGGGAAGAGAGGGGGGGTGTTATCTATTTGTTCTACGGTTATTCAATTTAATATGTTGTTAATTTAATTTGTTGTTAATTTATTTTGTTGGTCATTGGGGTTGGGGGGGTGGGGAGGGTTTGGTGTACGAGCTGTTATGGTTCTGGGGTGTTATGACTGTTATTGTTAGAGACCGTTTCTATTTTCATTACTGTTTGTTGTTGTATTTACAAAATTTTTCAATAAAAATTATTTTTTTTTAAAAAACAATCTCTCTGCCAACTAGAACACTTTTAAAATGCAAAGAGCACAGTAAAGAATGGCAAGAAACTCTCTGCTGGTCAAGTGTAAAGCTTTTTATAAAAATTAGTTTATGGGTTGTGGGTGTCACTGGCCAACACTCTTTACCCATTCCTGATCACCCTTTGGAAAAGTGGCAGCGAGGCGACTTCTTGAACCTCGGCAATCAATGTGGTTTTGGGAACATCTGCAGTGATGTCAATGCATCTGTGATAGAGCACAGCACAAAACAGAAACCGATCAGCTATTCCTGAGATCTCTCCCAGGTGTCCATTAATCCTGAAAATTTGCAGAGCGTTTACCAGCAAATAGTATAACTTCTGTCACCAGCTACGGAAGGAAGAACAAATCTCTCATCCATTTAACTTCACAACATGCACTAAAATGCTGATGCTCCTCCAAGCAGGGATTTGAAGCTTTTGTTTTGAATGCAGGCATTATGACAAGGATTACATTTCTGTTGGCAAGACTTAAGAGGTAATCCCGAGTAAATCTGAAGTAAAAATCAAGGGTGTGGTAAGTTGGGTTCCCATTTTATTTATTTAGAGCAAAAGCATAAAACGCTGTGCATTAATATAGCACCTTTAAAACTGTAAAATCCACACGTTGCTTGAATGGAGTGTTGCCAAATAAAATGTTATACCAAACCACATATGAATTTCAGACCGACGGTCAAAGACTTCCTCAAAGAGGAAGTTTTTATCTTCTTCTCCCCACACTCAGTGGTGTATTAAGGCAGACTTTTTTTCTGTTTCCATAGCTAGTAATTCCCAACCCAGGGGCTTATAACATGAGCAACCCCACTCCACACCAAGCGTGGCTGATCAGGAGCCCCTCCCACTCTTGCCATCTGCCAATTGGCGTGTTAGAAGGATTTTTATAATCTTTATTGTCACAAGTAGGCATACATTGACACTGCAATGAAGTTACTGTGAAAAGCCCCTAGTCACCACATTCCGGCTTCTGTTTGGGTACACAGTGGGAGAATTCAGAATGTCCAAATTACCTAACAGCACGTCTTTCGGGACTTGTGGGAGGAAACCGGAGCACCCGGAGGAAACCCACGCAGACATGGGGAGAACATGCAGACTCCACACAGACAGTGACCCAGCGGGGAATTGAACCTGGGGTCCAGGAGCTGTGAAGATCCAGTGCTACCCACTGTGCTACCGTGCCGAAAATAATTTTTGCAGGTTGACACTCAACCTGTTTCACCCGCGTTATGAATAAACCTTCCTTGGCCGTCAAGTCCCAGGGTGGGTCTCGAACCTGGAGTTTCTGGCTCAGAACACTACCCACTGCGCCACCTGACCTCCTCCAGAAGGTTTTATACCAGGGTTTATCATGGGAGAATTTACTCCAACTGTAATTTCAGTAGTAAACCTTGTGGAAAGATTGACAAAGCTACTTATGCCATTTCTCCACAGTTTTCACTGGCAAAAGTAATAGTAACTTGCTGGTGTTTTTCTCAGCCCTGATCAACGTATCCTTCACAATGGACCAAATTATCCATTTCAATGGAATCAGGGCACCCCGAGCCTGTCAGAACTTCCTTTACCCCTGATCCTGCAGACCCGCAATGCACTAATGCGGTTGGCTCTCAAAGGGCAGAGAGAATGGGAATGAGAAAAATATCAGCCATGATCGAATGGCAAAGTAGATACAATGGGCCAAGTGGCCTAATTCTGCTCCTATGTCTTATAGTCTTATGGCTATTGGGATGAGCAAGAAATTCTGGCCTTGTCCCATAAATAAATGATTTTAAAAGATGAAAGAGCGGTTTATGTAGAGCATTAACTCTTGCATTTGGGCATGTTAGGCCATCTGACTTGATTCTGGACTGGATCATTTGGAAGTTATTGCTGAATCGGTTTCCACCAACCAACACATTGCAGATCCTAACAACTTGGTGCTGATCATAAAATCCCTACAATGCAGAAGGAGACCATATGGCCCATCACTGACCTTCTGAAAGATCACCCCACCTAGGCCCACTCCCCCACCCTATTCCTGTAACCCCATCTAACCTTTTTTAGATATTAAGGGACAATTTAACATGACCAATCCATCTCACCTGCACATCTTTGGACTGTGAGAGGAAACCAGAGCACCCGGAGAAAACCCACGCAGACATGGAGAGAATGCAAACTCCACACAGTCACCCACCAAGGTTGGAATTGAACCCGGGTCCCTGGCACTGTGAGGCAACAGTACTAACCACTGTGCTACCATGCAATAAAAATAAACCATTTCCTCAGTTGATAATTCCTCACTCTTCTTAAAATGTTATCATCGTGTCACCAGTAGGAATAGACCAATATCATATAAACTATATATATCCATAGAAATGGAAGATTCTGGATCCAGAAACACAAGACAAATCACACAAGGTCACAATAATGCAGGCTGTCAAACGTTGATGACCATGCAAAGACTTGGTGGCAATAACTGTAATAAAGAGCTATTTTTATATTCTATGGTTGGAATGTATCATTCATTGATAATCTGAGAGCATTTACCATCACCGGGAATGCTAAATGCTTCTCTCGTGACATTCATTTTTTACAAAAAAAAGCATTAAATAAATGGGATAGTACCCATTTAAAATAGATGAGTAATGTCTCAAACTATTATTGGCAACACCAAAAAGCAAGCATTATTTAGTAACAGATTACCACCGCATGGTATGATTCACTGTTACAGTTTTCAGAGCAGTTTTAGGGAAAGCAATCTCTCAATAGAAGTAGTGAATGCACATCATAAACCCATTGCATCAATGGAGTGAGAGGCAGAGAGGCACAGTTATTCCTTCACAAGCCTGAAACAGTGTTAGATTTAATGGGGACCCAATCTGCTCCTTAACTCATCCATACACACACACACACATATATTAAGTGGGGATAAACATGTTGTATCCTTCAATCCCTCCACTTAGTAGTGGCTTGAACCGAGAGGAATTTCACTGCTGACAGAATTTGCAACAAAAACAATTGTAAATGCTGAAATGTTTGCCCATTAAAGATAAAGTTCGACAAAGCCAAAACTCGACCAAGCAACTTATTTTGTTTTCTAAATGCAGCTGGTGCATTCCAACAGTCGGTTTTAAACCCGGCATGCGGGAATTAAGCAGCTGATCGGTTTGCAAGCGATAAATATTTGGATTAAATGCAATGATCAGGGGGGTAGAAAAGAGATACACACCTTCTGCCACCATCTCTCTGTTGGAGGCTGATTCCAGCTGTTCCCTTTCTCGCTCTCTCTCTCTCTCTCTCTAACCTTGTTCAGGGGAAGCTCCTTCCTTCTTTCTCATTCACTTCCTCGTCCACGCGTCTTGCAACATACCTTTAAAGGGGAGGTCCTCGCCTCTGCCGACTACAAATACTGCAGCCCTGCCAGGCAGCAGAGAGGGGGCAATCTCTGAAATCCCTTTCTCTTTTTGCAATCTCTTCCCTTGCCTGTGTGTGTGTGTGTGGGTCTCAGTCAGAAATGTGGATCTGTGCCCAAGCATTCCCTTTTATACATTATTCCACCCACAGACAGGAGGAGCAATAGTGCCCAGAAAATAATCGTGCATTTTTATCATCAAAACTATTGCATCCTGGTTCATTTTGCTTTACAACTGATAGATTTTTTTTTAAATCTCAGTGTGTTCACAGCAAAGGCAAATGTCAGCTTTATCAACATTTAACAGAGCATGATTTTTGAAAAAGTATCTGAACATGTACCCTCCCCTCCATCCTCTCGAAAGGCATTTGTTCCCACCGCCCCCACCACCACCCTCACCCTCATCTCAAAATTGTCCTGCTTGCCAATATCGGACGAGCAGATATCTCCTCAAAATCGTTCTTGGCAAGGCAAAGTTCTCTTCAATCCCCCATTCCAAATTATGTTCCCTAGTTACTGACTCCATTCCTCTCCCTGGCAACTGTACGAGGCTGAACCAACCTTGATCTCATATTTGGCCTCATGATGAGTTTCCTCCCTCACTGCAACGAAGACCACCTACTTCCACGTCCACAATATTATTGTCCGCCTTCTTCGTCCCTGTCTCAGCTGATATGTCTGCTACTGAAAGCCTCATTCATGCCTTTTCTACCTCCAGACCTGATCACCCCTGATCAGTCTCCCACGTTCTACCCTTTGCATGTTTATGATTATCCAACACCCTGCTGTTTCAAGCCTTCCTGCTCAAGAAAACTCTCGAATTGTTTTCAATTCACCCCATAGCCTCAACCTCCCTATCTTTATAATCTCCTCCAGTGCGCCAGCCCTCCAGATCTCTTCGCAACACTCATTTTTTTAAATTTAGAATACCCAATTCGTTTTTTCCAATTAAGGGGCAATTTAGCCCGGCCCAATCAACCTACCCTGCACATCTTTTTGGATTGTGGGGGCGAAACCCACGCAAACACGGGGAGAACGTGCAAACTCCACACGGGCAGCGACCCAGAGCCGGGATCAAACCTGGGATCTCAGCACCGTGAGGCAGCTGTGCTAAGGTCAATGCTGACCTTCCGCAGCACTAATTCTGGCATTCTTAGCATGCCCAATTTTAATTCCCCCACCAATGGTGCTGTGTCCAGGCCCAAAGCTCTGAAATTCCCTCCCAATAACTCTAAACCTCTCTTTCTTCAATTAATGCACTTCTTAAACCTTGACCAACCCTTTTGATCAGCAGCTCTAAAATCTCTTTATGCACCCAGCATTAAATTTTATTCTCTCGCTCTCCTGTGAAGCATCTTGGGACATTTTGCTACATCAAAGATGCTATATAAATGCAAATTGTTGTTCGCAAAGACACTCAGCCTTCACAGCAGCATATTGTACAGACATATTCTTTCCTTCCGCAGCCTCACTTCACATGAGCACTTGTCTATTATCTACTCCCAAATCACTGAGGCACTTTTCCTCTCTAATCCCCCCCGTCGCAAGGGACCCTCACATTTGATCGAGATCATTTTCCCCATTTCCTCTCACAGTTCTCTGTAGCTCCATTACCCCATTTACAGAAGCAGTCTTTCTGTCCAAATACCTCTCCAGTTTACAGAGGAATTTTCTTCTTAATATCCTTCCTTGGTGCTGATTCTTTTGCACTCCTTTAATCCAGGTTCCAGTCTGTCTCCCCCTGACACTCTGCTTCCTCTGGCAGCAGGTTCTGCTCTCTGTGATATGGATGCAGATGTTTGATCTACCAAAACCATCAGGAAATTTAGAGTTGTTGCCCGCAGAAAAGCACACATCTCCTTGAGCAGTTTATTCTTGACCCGTTGTTATGGGCCAGGGTTTAGAGAACCCCGAAGTGTATCATAGAGTTCACCTGACCCACAACTTTTCATAGATTATGGCATCGGGAGCACATGGCCCACTCTACAGGTGCGGTACAGCAGAAATGGAAAAGTATTTTTAAAGGAAAACAATGTTTATTCTAGGAACTCAAGTTAACCTTTTTAAAACATACAGTGAACATCTTAGCAACCATCAATTCAAATATAACCCCCAAAGAATACAACACTAAGTAACACTTAAGATGTCCTTTTAACCTCCATAAGACTGAAAAAAACCTTTAAACAGAAGCACATCAGGTTAAAGTCACTACTGAGAGCAGTTATTAGTTTTAAATCACCAAAGGATCGATTTACATTATTTAGATTACAGAGAGAGAGAAACTTATACACCCTCTGGCTGTGACTGCAGCTATCCAGCTCTGAAAATGAAACTAAAATACACCCTGCAGCAAACAGCCTAAAACAAAAGTAAAAAGCTGACAGACAGCCTAGCTCCACCCACACTCTGACATCACTGATGAACACCCATTTCTTAAAGGTACATTTCTTAAACACTCATTTCTTAAAGGTACTTTCACATGACACCGTGTCGCTTAGTTCTAGTCTCCCCCACAAGTGGAAACATCCTCCCGGTATCCACCCCAACAGTCCCCTCAGGATCTTATATGTTTCAATACAATCACCTCTCATTATTCTAATGAGTATAGCCCAGCCTGTTCAACCATCCTTCAAAAGATAAGCCTAAGAATGAGTTGAGTGAACCTTTTCTGAACCGCTTTGAACACAATTATGTCCTTTATCAAATGAGGAGAACAGTACTGTACACAGTGCTCCAGAGGTGGTCTCACCAAGGCCCTGCATAGCTTCGGTGAAACAGTCCTACTTCTATATTCCATTCCCCTTGCATTGTACAGCAACACTTTATTTGTCTTCTTAATTACTTGCTGTACCTGCAGACTAACTTTTTGGGATTCATGTTCCAGGACACCCAGATCCCTCTGTACACTGAGTTCTGCAATTTCTCTCCATTTAAATAGTATATTGCTTTTTTAAATCTTAAAGTGGACATGTATTCCCACACTCTGTCCCTTCTGCTAAATATTTTGCCCACTCATTTTAACTAATCTATGTCTATTTGTAGACTCTTTACCTCCTCTCAACAACTTATTTTCCTACCTATTTAATCCACGTAACGAAATATAACCACGTCACGGTATTTACTTTGGTGTGCACCTGTCTACACTGCTGGTGTTAATGTAAGAACTATTACATTGTTTCTGTCAAGGTAACCATTGGAAAAGTCTACATTTTAAGGTGTTTTTGAAAGGGCTCTAAATTCTCTTTGCAAGATTCGGTTCTTCATCGCCGCTAAAACTAATCAAACCCACTGGTGCACTATTAATTGAAGACCTGGAATTGCAAGTCACTGATGTGCAATGTAGTAGCTAAAGCCATACAATCCCTCGCCCCCACCACTCACATCACACGTCACACAACCAGACTGGCTCTGACAAATGCAATACGAGTTGTGGTTTTGTAAGCAAGATTTATGTTACTGTTGATTTTGTTCCATTAATATGGATGCAAGGCAAATGTTATTTTCTCAGAAGACTATTGTGATGACTTTTTAACATGTATTAGAATGTTTCAAATTGATGTGTTCTGTTGTAATATTTATTAGTGAATATAATATGAAAAAATCTACACTTTGTATTCTGGCATGAATTAACAGTTCACTCATGATAAATTTATTGACACAAAAATGCAAATAAATTTATGGTATTTAGGCATGAAAAAACAGTGAAATACTTATAAGCATATATGTAATAGTCATTGCTTCCAGTAATTCTGTTTAATCTTTTTTGCTGTACTGTAGCAGGCGAAAGTGGGTTGCTCGGATGGTACCATTAGACTATAAGACATAGGAGCAGAATTCGGCCACACAGCCCATCGAGTCTGCTTCACCATTTGATCATGACAGATATTTCTCTCATCCCCATTCTCCTGCCTTCCCCCCATAACCCCTGATCCCCTTATTACTTAAGAACCTATCTATCTCTGTCTTAAAGATACTCAGTGATCTGCCCTCCACAACCTTCTGTGGCAAGGGATTGCACAGATTCACCACCCTCTGGCTGAAGAAATTCCTCCTCATCTCTGATTTGAAGGTTGTCCCTTCAGTCTGAGACTGTGTCCTCTGGTTTTGTTTTTTCCTACTAGTGGGAACATCCTCTCCGCATATACTGGGCGGGATTCTCCATTCTGAGGACTAAGTCCCCACGCCTGCCGGAAAACGGGCGGGAATCACTCCAGACTTTCCCAGAAAGTCCAGGGTGATTCACCGTCTTCAAGGGGGCCAGCAGGGCCCCCGGCGTGCGTCCCACAGTTCCAGCTGCTGGCGGGCCCCAGCAGTTACGCCCGCGCATGCATGCGGCGGCCGTCTTCTTGCTGGCCCCGAGCAACATGGCGGCGCCCTACAGGGGCCCAGCGCGGAGGAACTTAGGCCACTTCTGGAATGAGCGCACCCGCCGATCGCGAGCCACCGATTGCGGGCCTGGCCACCAGTGAGGACGCCCCCCCCGGAGTCGGATCTCCCCCCGCAACCCCCCTCACCGCCCCACCAGGTCAGCCCCCACAACCAGAACACTGAGGTCCCGCCGGGTGGGACCACATGTGAACCATGCCGGCGGGACTTGGCGGAACTCGCCGGGCACTTGGCCCGTCGAGCATGTAGAATCACCGCGGGGGCCGCTATCAACAGCACCCGAACGGCACCGCATTGATCGCACACGCGCGACTGCCGGTGATTCTCCAGTCGCTGGAGAAACGCGTGCCAGTGTGGGTGCCTATTTTGGGAAATTCTGCTCCCCTGCGCCGAGCACGATTTCGAAGGTCAGAGGATCCCACACAATCTAGGCCTCTCAGTATCCTATAAGTTTCAGTAAGATCCCCCCTCATCCTTCTAAACTCCAAAGGTACGCTGGCCCGTGGGTCTTAGTCCCATTGAAGTGATCCATAGACAACAAGGTTTGAAAGTCATATTGCATCTTTCCCAAATGCAGAATGCCCAAAGCACGTCACAGTCAATGAAAGACTTTATGAATTGCAGTCAAAGTTATCTTATGCGATACACGGAACCAATTTGCACACAGCAAGGCCTACAAATGGCAATTAAATAATGAATGGATAATTTGTTTGAAAGATGTTGGTTGAAGGATAAATATTGCTCAGGAACACAGAGAAAACTCCCCGGCTCCATCAGTAACCATAGTTCAAAGTTTAATGTCAATGGAAAAATGGATCGGCAGATTATAAAAGTATTTAAAGAATACGGAAAATCTATGAAGCATGAAATATGTTGATTGGCTGAAACGCATATTTACAGAAAACATTGTCTTGTTAAACAAAGTCTGCGAATTGGTTTGGCCAAAAAGCAACCAGGCAATCACTCGAATCAATAAGACTTTCAACGTAGGCCTTGTCTGCTCTTAAAGTGGTATTTTTACTGGATGAAGAGCAGTGAGTTGCATAGCTCCCCTCTGTTCAGCCCATTTTGTTAGTCGCAACTAAGATTTTAAAATTTATTTTCCCCGTTAATGCCTTTTCCAAACCAAATTGATTAATTTATTATCAAGGCTTCAGTCAAACAAGAATTTCTTGAGTTAAAGAAAGTGTAAGTTTCTTACTTACTTAACCCAAGGAGAAAACAATAAAATCACAATGACACACATATCAGAATAAAGAAAGTTAGAGCCCAATAAGAAGTTAAAAGAATATCCGATTACATTCCTTCCTTGTCTTCGAGGCGTGGATTGTTGGACGTTGCAGCAGTCTGAAGTTAGTTGGTTTCCTGTAGAAATTTGAATTTTAAAAAAATAATCTTTATTGTCACAAGTAGGCTTACATTAACACTGCAATGAGGCTATTGTGAAAATCCCCTAGTCGCCACATTCCGGCACCTGTTCGGGTATACAGAGGGAGAATTTAGAATGTCCAATTCACCGAACAGCATGTCTTTTCGGGACTTGTGGGAGGAACCCAGAGCACCCGGAGGAAATCCACGCAGACAAAGGGAGAACCTGCAGACTCCGCACAGACAGTGACTCAAGCTGGGAATCGGACCTGGGACACTAGCACGGTGAAGCAACAGTACTAACCACTGTGCTACCATGAATTTGACCTAGCATTGGTCTGTACTTTGTGGAAGATACTCTTTTAATTTCAGAGACAGAGAAAGATTTTTCCCACTCTTTTCCAGCAGTGTTTTTAGAAGACTGTCATGTTTCTTTCTCCTCCTGCTTTTTCTGATTCTGCTTGGCAGGACCAGTTTTTAAACTCCAGATTGCGCATACCCAGATAAATAAGTCGATTCACGTGTTGTGGACCAAATAATACAAATTTTTAATCTCTGAAACCTCTGACACATTTCAAGATATAAATCAATAAGTGATGGGGCTTATTTCGAGCTACGCAGGGGCTTGCGGATGTCTGAGGAGCATCTGACCTGTTAGCAGTTCCTATTGGCTTCATACAACAATAGCTGATCGGTTTATTTTGAATGCCTTCCTCTCAAGAGTGCCCCTGTTTGAAGTGAACCTTGACCTCCACCTCCAGCCCAGCTGTGAAATTCACAGTGGAAGGCATTTGCCACTTTTAATGAAGCTGTCCAATTGACATGGCAGGGAAGAGACCCTGATGGTGGAGACACAAACAAGGAATTGGAGTAGAGATGGGCACAGGTTTGGGAGGAGGGGATCTTGTAGCTCCAAAGGTAGCTCCCCTGCTCCTGAACTCGGAACTCCAAATTCAAGCTCTACACAGAGATTTGTTGGCCATGGAAGAAATGTTCAGGATAGGAATTAACAGGTTGATTAGTCAGTCTGCTAACCCTTGAAAACACTTCTTCAAAGGAGGAGAAACTGTGTGTATAATTGCAATAGAAACACATTTGGGAGCTTGAGGCATACACTGGAGGATTCCAGTAGTTAACAAGGGGTTCATTGATGGAAGGTAAAGGCAGATAAGTGTTTTCATCAAGGAGCCCCTGCAAAACTGAAGACAATGGAAATCGGGGGTAAACTCTCTGTCATAATATACACATCAGTATATGATGGTGCAGGGACACACACTGACTGACACACTGCAAGACCAATCAACACACACAACACAGCAGCCAATCACCAGTTAGGGCACAGTCACTATAAAGCCAGAGGGCACTAGTTTTCCCGCTCATTCGGGATGCAGTTTCTGAGACAGACAGAGCCCGCAGTCAGTAGCACAAACATCTACCGTGTGCTAGCAGTATAGGCTGGTCAGGTTAGGCATAGGTCTTCAGTCAATCTAACATAGTGTCGACCCACAGTGCAAGTATGTTTAACAGCTCTTAGTTAAATAAAATAGAGTTGTACTATTACAAGTGTTGGTAGCCTGTCTATGTTACTGCTGAGGTAAACGCAGTCTTCACAGATCCAGAGTACCCAACACATCACTCTCCACTGGTTTGAGTCATACTGAGCACAAAGGAAGATGGTTGTGGTTGTTGGAGGTCAGTCATCCCAGTCCCAGGACATCAATGCAGGAGTTCCTCAGTGTAGTGTCCTAGGTCCACCTATCTTCAGCTGCTTCATCAATAACTTTCCTTCCATCATAAGGTCAGAAGTGGGGAAGTTCGCTGATGATTGCACAATGTTCAGCACCATTTGCGACTCCTCAGATGCTGAAGCAGTCCGCATGGGTGGTGGGGGGGTCGGGGGGGGTCGGACGGGTGGGGGGGGTCGGGGGGGGTCAGGTCGGGTCGGGGGTCGGGTCGGGGGGGGGTCGGGGTCGGGGGGGGTCGGGGTCGGGGGGGGTCAGGGTCGGGGGGGTCGGGATCGGGTCGGGGGGGTCGGGTCGGGGGGGGGGCGGGTCGGGTCGGGTCGGGGGGGTCGGGTCGGGTCGGGGGGGTCGGGTCGGGTCGGGGTCGGGTCGGGTCGGGTCGGGGTCGGGTCGGGTCGGGGGGGGTCGGGTCGGGTCGGGTCGGGTCGGGGGGGGTCGGGTCGGGTCGGGTCGGGGGGGGTCGGGTCGGGTCGGGGGGGGTCGGGTCGGGTCGGGTCGGGTCGGGGTCGGGGGCGGGTCGGGTCGAGTCGGGGGCGGGGGGGTCGGGTCGGTTCGGGGGCGGGGGGGGTCGGATCGGGTCGGGTCGGATCGGGGGGGGGGGCCGGAGTGACCTGGTATATGATCGGGATTCACCGATCGGCGGGCCGGTCTCTCTGTCGGCAGGCCTCCTTTCTTCCACCGGCGAGCCTGGATCCATCCGCCATGTTTGTGCGGGGCGGCCTGAGGGAGGGCGGCCACCGCGCATGCGCTGGTTGGCACCGGCCCAACTGCGCATGCGCGGGACCCGAGTCTTTTACACGGCGCCGGGTCTCTGACGCTGGTCACGCTCTCCTTGATGGTGCCCCCTAGCACATGGCGCCCCGGGTGACTGCCCGAGTTGCCGGTACCTTGAGCCGGCCCTGGGAACACTCCCTACTTGCCTGTCAGAGTGCAGCTCCAACAACATCCAAGAAGCTCGACACCATCCAGGAAAAAGCAGCCTGCTTGATTACTATCTCTTCCACAAAAATTCAGTCCCTCTGCTATTGACGCATAGTAGCAGCAGTGTGTGCCATCTACAAGATGCACATGCAGGAACTCACCAAGATTCCTTCAGCAGCATCTTCCAAACCTATGACCACTACTATCTAGAAGGACAAGGGCAACAGACACATGGGAACACCACCACCTTTAAGATCCCCTCCAAGCCATTCACCATCTTGACTTGGAAATATATCGCCGTTCCTTCATTGTCATTGGATCAGAATCTTGGAACTCCATCACTAACAGCACATAGTGTGCCGACACCACATGGATTGCAGCGGTTCAAGAAGGCAGCTTATCAACACGTTCTCAAGGGCAATTATGGTTGGGCAATACATGCTGGCCTAGCCAGCGAAGCCCACATTCCGCAAAAAGGAATTTTTGCAAAGTAATAGGCACAGAACTCAATATGACAGGTCTGATTACTCTGGCTCCAGGATCCACACTGCCCAGGATCCTGCTCCCAGGCCACCATGCAAACTCCCTATTAGTTGGGGTTCACATGCCGTCCCCCACCATGTGATTAACCCTGAGTCGGACATGTGATCCACTGAGCCCGCCCCCTTAAAGGGGCTGGGCCAAGTCACATCCCACTTCACATTGCTCTCCAGGATGGCTCTTCACCTGGTGTCCTCGGTGTGGGTGGTTGGGAAGGGGACAGTCAGTCAAGGTAAGAAAATGTGCAGCCTAAAGGGTGATGTCAGTGCTGTTTATATGTGGGTCCATCTCAAAGTGTTGGCTGGCAGAGTCTTTCCAGGGCTTTCAGTTCATCTATATTCTCCCTGCGAGTGATCTCGGACATGTATATTTCACAATGTATAGAAGGGAGGACCAGCCAAATTTCCCATTGCACCGCGTCCCACAGAATGGCGAACACACCACTGGACAGAGACATGAACATTCAGGAAAGACTGAAGGCAAAAACACGTCACTGGTTTTCCACAACAAAGGAAATATCTACCTTCCTGTGACCATCAATGTGTGTCAACCATGAGGCATACCAGTAAATTTCACTCTCTGACTAAGCTAGTCTCACCAAGTAACAACGATGCACACATAAATAAAATGAAAACCAAACTCATGTGAAATTTTTATAAGTGAAATCTCCTTTTGAGAAGCAGCTGTGCCACCTTTCAGCTCTCGAGTCTGATGTTAATGTAATGTCGTTGGGAAGGGAAGATGTGCCTGTGATGCAGAGATCCCCGGTTTGTTCAGTTCACACTGTTAGAGGGCAGTCGTCACTGCAGCATTGTCAACTAACGGTGGCTTTCACCACTGAATTGTCTCCCCTGCCATGTAATCGCTTGTATCTCCCATGCCTGCTGGCAGCACTTTAAAATGTAATTCGAATCATGTGGAACCAGCGTAAAACAAGAGCGAAGATGTGGTGCCCACTTCCTGTTCCACTGTCAAGAATAACAGACAACAGGTAAAACTTCATCCTGGCCACCACCCTCCAAAGAATGAATCACTGCATCGACCAACTCCCTTGAAGTTGTTCCTTTAGTGTGTCTCCCTCTGCTGGTTTATTGGGTCAAGGTGCTGATTCCAAATGATTTAATGGCTAAAGGCGATCATGGGCTCAAGTTTGGTTTAACATTAAAGGTGCCGTTTGGTCAGTGTTATCATTCCTGTGGTGCGGTCACCTTTCCTCACAGTTTTACAAATTGCAAATAGCTGGGTCCTCGTCCAGGATCCCTACACAGGGCCCTGGTGAGGGCAGGGGTGAAAACATGAATCCTGTCAGTCGAAGAGAGGACAGCAGATACATGCACCACAGAGCTACTCCAGTTCTCCTGGGCACCTCAACTATCCTGGTAATCCGCTGGAGCACAGATTGACGGGCTGCTGTGAGAGCCTGCAGGAGTTCGGAGCACCCACCACTGTGAAGGTAGAGGTCTGAGCCAGCATGGAAACAAGTAGAGCTCTCATGATCTCAGTCTGTGCCCTACTGCAACTCTAAGATGCTGTGGCACTGCTGCTTGTGCTGTAATGAGTGGCTGGGAGAAGAGGAATCAGATACTGCATCATGAAGTTGCTAACCCCTTCCACAGGATGGGCTCCAAGCTTAGCGCAATGCCCTGTTCCCAGTTGGTGCCAGAATCCCCTCTGCTGTATGACAATAATATCAGGCTTCCTACGCAGTCATGTCAATGCACTGAGCATCTCAGCTTTCTCCTGCACCCCATCAAAGTGCGCATTGGAGTGCTCTGCAGCAGGACTCACCTGGATCTCTGGGGAGCCCGCATCCGTGCTACCCTTATTCCCTGTTCTGACTGTCGGCCACATGTGCCCAATGACTCAGCGCATGTAGTTCTGCCTTTTAGCTATCTAAATTGCGAACAGTGCCAGTGTTTGAGCTGATGGCTGCCAATGTGAAATCAAGTAGCAGAGTTTCACCATCAGTGTCCTGTTTCTCTTCGACTTCGCTCTCCTGTGACATTGTTACTCCAAGTGGCAGCTTTTGGGTATCTGAAGGGGGAGCGGGCTGTGAGAATATGGTTTATGTAGGTTGTCACCTTCTATGGTCTCAGCCCTGCCCCTGGCCACGGCCTCAGTTATAGTGGTTAAATGGCAGAGTGGAGTAAGGACTTATAATAATAATCTTTATTGTCACAAGGAGGCTCACATTACACTGCAATGAAGTTACTGCGAAAAGCTCCTCGTTGCCACATTTAGGCGCCTGATCGGGTACACAGAGGGAGAATTCTGAATGTCCAATTTGTTTTGTTATGCTCTTGAAGTAGCATAAGCTGCTTCCTTGATGTGCACTCTGACAAAGGAAGGTTCAGACTTGGAGATAGCTTTAACACATTTATTAATCTGTTAACAATTCTCCTACTTGGATTCGACTCTGCTGTTAATCCTGCTATAGCTACACAGACTGACGAACCAGTCTGCTACGATGGTGGGTGTGATGTGTTCAATCAACCCTGTATACTCATTAAATGTCTCCACTGGAAAGAGGAAGATCATGTGTGCTGTGTCCTTTTATATGGGTTGGTGTAATGCCCTCCTGTGGTAATGTCACCTCTGTGTATCGTGAATGCTCATTGGTCGTGTCCTATCTTACTGACCTATTGGTTGGCTGTCTGTGTGTCATGTCTCTGGTGCTCCCTCTAGTGTCTCGCTAGTCTACGTGTATTTACATTAACCCCTTGTGTATTTACAGTGATGCATATCACCACACAATTCACCTAACAGCATGTCTTTCGGGACTTGTGGGAGGAAACTGGAGCACCCGGAGAAAACCCACGTAGACACAAGGAGAACGTGTAGGCTCCACACAGACAGTGGCCTAAGCCAAGAATCTGGAACCCTGGCGTTATGAAGCAACAGTGCTACCCACTGTACTACATGCCCTAGACATGACTTGAGTGTCAGTGAGTCTAGTACAATATAATAAAAATCGCTTATTGGCACAAGTAAGCTTCAATGAAGTTACTGTGAAAAGCCCCCAGTCGCCACATTCCGGCACCTGTTCGGGGAGGCCGGTACGGGAATTGAACCTGCTGTGCTGGCAATGTTCTGTATTACAAGCCAGCTGTTTAGTCCACTGTGCTAAACCATCCCATTAGAATGATGCAGCTGTCATGGTTGAATAGCCGGCAGTGTTTGCGAGCTGTGAAATGTGGGTGTGAGATTTTCAGCCAGGAGATGAAGTATAGATGTGAGGTGAGGTCTGAGTCATTACTAATTGGGAGGTGAGTAAAGGGGATGTGGTGAATAGAGCAGTGTATGAGGCCAGTGGCTCAGTTGTAAAATTTGTTTTTCTGAAGATGAATTCACTGAACATAACCACTCATGTGAAGGCATTAAACCTTTTGTAAAATTGGATCCAGGTCTGCAGGACAATATTGACCTCCCTGGCGATCTGCTCCCACTCACTCAGGCCCCATCTGGCTATCGCACATCTATCCTCCTTTCCACCATCTGTACCAGAGTCTCAAATGCTGCATCAGTAAATCTTGAAGCGTGTTCTGCCATGTTGTATCAGTGCAGGCTAATTTTAAATGGTGCTCGCCCTGCACAAACCTGGGACGCCAACTCAGGCGTGCAATCACCCAACAGTGCATTTCATGCTGTGCCACAGGCCAGTATTATGTAAATTAGTAGGCAGAAAAAGTTTGCTTGCTGCCTACATTACTTTGAATGGATATTGATTGGTTAATAATAATCATGATACACGTGCCTGTTTTTGGGAGCTATCGACTTTTTAGCTCAAACAATTAGGACTTGTCTCATTCAGTCTAAATTCCCTTTTAATAATATTGCAAGTCTCAATTATTGCCAAACAATCTCTCTGAAAATGAAAGATAAAAAGTGGGGAGTTTCATTCCTTCAGATTTTAATTGTTGTTGGGGTCTCTCTCTCTCTTTGTCTACCATTTATTTCCCTATCTTTATTTCACTTTCTGTGCTGATATAACATTAAATTAACTATTCTAGCTTATACTTCCTGGTTCAGACTATATGCTGCTAATGAACAATTCGTCAAGTGGATTGGCTAAGGAGAGACATTTTGCTTCTCCTATGATGTGGAGATGCCGGCGTTGGACTGGGGTGAGCACAGTAAGAAGTCTTACAACACCAGGTTAAAGTCCAACAGGTTTGATTCAAACACGAGCTTTCGGAGCGCAGCTCCTTCCTCAGGTGAATGGTGAGGTATGTTCCAGAAACATTTATATAGACAAAGTCAGAGATGCTGGACAATGCTTGGAATGCAGGCAATCAAATCATTGCAGATCCAGGGAGAGGGATAATCACAGGTTAAAGAGGTGTAAATTGTCTCAAGCCCGAACAGTTGGTAGGGTTTTGCAAGTCCAGGCCTGATGGTGGGGGGGTGGATGTAATGCGACATGAATCCAAGATCCCTGTTGAGGCCGCACTCATGCGTGCGGAACTTAGCTATAAGTTTTTGCTCGGCAATTGGGATCTGCAATGATTTGATTACCTGCAAATGCCTGCATTCCAAGCATTGTCCAGCATCTCTGACTTTGTCTATATAATTGTTTCTGGAACATATCTCGCCATTCACCTGAGGAAGGAGCTGCGCTCCGAAAGCTCGTGTTTGAATCAAACCTGTTGGACTTTAACCTGGTGTTGTAAGACTTCTTCCTCTGCTTCACCTATTCACATAGGCCCCAGAGTCTCTATAGAGGATGCCATGTTTCTTGGGTGGCTACTGCCACCTCCAGTTCAAAAGCTCACAGAAACTAAATAAGCAAAGGCAAATTTGACAAACAGTGGGTGGTTTTCACTCACCACCTGCTAACATAAATACACCTAATTATTTACATTACTCCAATTCCACACACCTTAGTAATGAAGATTAAGAAAAGCAACCACAATGTGTGAAAATACAATGTTTTGCAGACTTTTCCACAGGCTTGTCAATAGAATGTTATATGGAATGTTCTAGAAAAAAAAGATGAGCGGTGACTTCTCACTTTCTGTCAATGGTTTTGTCTGGGTAGAGGGTGATGTGTTAGGCAGGTTGGTTCGCCGTTGACTGCAACTGGATGCAGGGAAGCTAGAAACAAACGTCTAACACCAGAGATGATCCAACACTGTATTATTTAACTATGAACTGCTGTACATGTTCAGCTGTGGGTTGACACTCTACTAATCCTACTGAAGACCTCTTACTGGCTCGGCCAGACCTACTAGGTACCACATGGCAATAATGTCCACTGACTGGTGCACTCTGACTGTCTCAGTGTCTGGGTCCCGAAAAGAGTGGGAGTCTTAATGCCCTGTGGGCTTTATAGTGGTGGTGTCTTGTCTGGTGATTGGTTGTTCTTGTTGTGTGTTCATTGGTCATCCTATGTGTCAATCACTGCCTGTTTGCATCTCATTACATACATAAGTGGATATTATGACAGAGGGTATTTCCACATGCGAGGGAGTTTAAAATCAAGGCTGCGATTCCAAGGCAGTTAGTAGAGAATTCCGGAGAAATAACTTTTCTCAGAGAGTGGTTAGAATGTGAGACTTAGCACCACAGGGAGCATTTGAAATGAAATGAAATGAAAATCGCTTATTGTCACGAGTAGGCTTCAATGAAGTTACTGTGAAAAGCCCCTAGTCGCCACATTCCGGCGCCTGTCCGGGGAGGCTGGTACGGGAATCAAACCGTGCTGCTGGCCTGCTTGGTCTGCTTTAAAAGCCAGCGATTTAGCCTGGTGAGCTAAACCAGCCCCAATTTGTAGTTCATTTGTGGTGAATAGCATAAATACATTTAAAGAGAATTCAAACATGGGCAGCATGGTGGCACAGTGGTTAGCACTGCTGCCTCATGGCACCGAGGTCCCAGGTTCGATCCCAGCTCTGGGTCACTGTCCGTGTGGAGTTTGCACTTCCTCCCCGTAATTGCGGGGTTTCGCCCCCATAACCCAAAGATGTGCAAAGTAAGTGGATTGGCCATGCTAAATTGCCCATTAATCGTAAAAAATGAATTGGGGATTCTAAATTTAAAAATAAAACAAGAGAGAATTCAGACATCTACATAACGGAAAAAGCAAGAGAAGGATATGTGTCAGATTGAGATGACGGAAGCTGGAAAGAGACTTGGTGGATCATATGCACCAGCATGGACCAGGTGGGCAGAATGGCATGTTCCTTGTTCTGCAATGTTCTCAGTATGTTGCATGGAATAGTGGTCTGAGAGTCCACAGTCAAAACATTCTCATGATTGTCTTTCCTGGCGGAATTGGATGCACCCACTTAGAGTTATAATTTTCCACCAATGTGGCTAAAAATGAAAAATGAAAATCGCTTATTGTCACGAGTAGGCTTCAATGAAGTTACTGTGAAAAGCCCCTAGCCGCCACATTCCAGCGCCTGTTCGGGGAGACTGGTTCGGGGAGACATGTTTGAAGGAACAATGAGTGGTTTTAAGATAACAGATATGAGCTCCCTTCTGACCTTACCGTGGTTAAGTAAAAGGAAATGCTCGCACGCGGACGAACGTGGGAGAGAGAGCAATGGTGATAAAGCCAAAGCAGCACCAGCTACTCACTTCACACCCAATATCTATTAAACCATTTTCGTTCATTTGAACTCGGCAGGATGTAGGAGTGGGAGTGAAGCTACATGTCAAATAGTTAGCAGCCAAGTGTGGCTGAATGCAGACTCCAAGTTCACATTATCAGACAGAGTTTGTGAGCAAGTATGACGCTGCCGGAGGCCTTGTGGAAGATTGTGGGGTAGAAATTAATCTCAGCCAGCAGTGCTAAATGGTCAGCACCACACCATCCACCACCACTTATATGTCAGACCCCCAATGCCCCGGTATTCAATGCAGCGAAACACAAGCCTGAGGAACAGCACCTCATTTTTTGACACGGCACTTCTACAGCCTTTTGGTTTAATATTGAGTTCAACTATGTTAGATCATGACCTTAGCCTCCATTTTGTTCCACCTTTTTATTGCTCGTTCATTTTTTCTTTCTTTCTTTATTCTTTCATTCTGCTTTCGGTGGGCCGCTTTCACCTCACACCTCATCTGGACCCATCTTATTTTCTTCACCAAGCAATGTTGTCATTTAACCTCTCCTGCCCTGCACCCTATCACAGCCCTTTGGTTCTTCCTCTCCCTTCCCCCACTTTCAATTTGCTCAAAACGCTATTCTCCATCAGCGGGATCCTCCACTTCGCCGGCAAAACACTCCGCCCGCAGATTTCCCGACAGTGTGGGGGCCCACAAGGGGAAACCCCATTGGCCTACTGCTGGGACGGAAGATTCTGCTGCCGGCGGGGATGCACCACACCAGAAAACGGGTGCAGCGGGATGGTGAATTCCGCCCGTGATGTTTCTATCTTTCCTCAGTTCTGATGAAAGGTCATTGACCTGAACTGTTAACTCTGAATAGCTCTCCAAATTTGCTCTCCGACTTGCTGAGTATTTCTGTATTTTCTGTTATTACCCTCGATATTCAATCCCATTAATGTCAATTATATTGGGCGGGCCGTGTAACAGGAGGATAACACAACATTGTCCATTTACTCTACTGCCTGAGGCAGTTTTCTCCCCCCATGCGATCTGCATGAAGTGCTAGAGGTAGATGCTGAAGTTCAACAATCTCAAAGTGGAAGTGGTGGAAAGTGAACCGATGCTGTCAATAATTGGGACGGCACCTCACTGTGACTTCCCGTTAGCTTGAAGTGAGAGTCTGCTGGTTTCATTTTGACCGAAGAGGGTGCAAATATTTCAGTGAGCACCGGCTGCCTTGTTGGCAAAGGTCATGTTGAACTTTGCTGTGGTTCATGTAAATCAATTGATTTTTTAAAATTAAGTAGAAATGTGGGGAGATGATTTGCTATCCAAAGCCAGTTATATTTTGAACAGCACAACCTGGGCTACAGGTATTTGTGCATCCTTTGGCTCATTGTTACTGTTATCCGAGAGCGGGCGGCACGGTAGCAAAGTGGTTAGCACGTTGCTTCAAGCACCGCATCACAGTTTTGATTCCCGATTCGGTCACTGTCTGTGCGGAGTCTGCACGTTCTCCCTGTGTCTGTGTGGTTTTCCTCCCACAAGTCCTGAAATACGTGCTGTTAGGTCATTTGGACATTCTGAATTCTCCCTCTGTGTACCCGAACAGGCGTGGGAATGTGGCAACGAGGGACTTTTCACAATAAATTCATTGCAGTGTTTTTTTTAATAAATGTTTTTATTCTCCATTTTGTGCTGTACTGTTCTATGTTCTATGTTCTATGTTCACATTTTCCTTCAAAATTTACACCCCACCCACAAACAGTAAACAGTAATAAATACAAAATCAATCCCCTTAACAATAACAACGATCCCATCCTCCCACCACCCCAAACAATGACCCACCTGTCAATACATACATCCAATAAAACAAACCCTCCCACGGTGGAAACAAAAAACAAAGGAGAAAAAGGAAAAAGGAGTCCGGGACCGCCCATGGTCACCATAGAGTCCACTCCACCGACCCCCCCCCCTCCCCCACACTCAATGCCGTCCAACATCTGAAAGATTGCCGTACATGATACCCAAGAGTTGTAAACCCCCCCCCCCCCCCAACTCCTCCCGTCCACTACCTCTTGTAAAACTCCTTCCCCCAACATCGGTTCCTTCCCCCCAACTTTCCACCCCAGCTAGACCACTCGGACCCTGTTCTGCCAGGCTCCGATGGCTGCAGCCAGCGTGGAGGCACCCGCCCGGGTCCCCTTCCCCCTTGTCCGGCCCTAGGAAAGCCCAGAAATCCCCTTTTAGCACACACACCCCACATATCCACCTACACCCAAAAGAGCCCTCACTTCGAGTGAAAGTCCAACCACTTCCCTTGTCCAAATATATACAACATCGGCTCCTTTAGCCCATACACCCGCACGCAGTGAAACAAAAAAAAGAAGAAAATACAGTTATGAGGTTACATCGGCACATGGCCATTTCTCAATTTCTCAGTTCTGCCACAGTCCTTCTGCCTTCGCAAACTCCTCCGCTGCTTCTGCCGTTCCAAAATAAAAGTCCTTGAACTTGTAAGTCACCCTCAGCTTCGCTGGATATACAATGCCGCACTGCACCTTGCTAATGTACAGTGCCCACTTCACCCAGTTGAAAGCAGCCCGCCTTCTCGCCAGCTCCACCGTAAAGTCCTGGTATACACGTATACCAGCTCCAGCCCACTGCACCACCCGCTTCTGCTTGGCCCAGCACAAGACCTTCTCCTTCACACTGTATCTCGGAAGCACAGAGGCACTACCCTTGGTGACTCACTCACCTTTGGTACAGACCGATGAGCCCGATCCAGTTCATATCGGGAGGGATCCGCCCCCTCCCCCAATAGTTTCGCCAGCATCACAGCAAAATACTCAGTCGGCCTTGGCCCGTCAACGCCTTCGGGGAGCCCCACAATCCTCAAATTCTGTTGCCTGGATCTGTTTTCTAGGTCTTCCATTTTTCCTCGCAGATCCTTGTTAGCCTCTATCACCTTCCGCATCTTCTCCCCCAGCGAGGAAAGTTGATCACCGTGCTGCAATAATGTCTCCTCCACTTCCTTCAGCGCCTCTCCTTGCTTCCGCAGCTCCGCCACTGCGCTCGCCACCGCCGCCGTCACCGGGGAAATCGCCTCCTCCACCAGCACACTCAAACCTCCCTCATCTCCTTCCTCATTGTCTCCATGTATTTTGTAAACTGCCTTTCGAATTCTGCAGCCATCACCTTAGTTATTTCTTCAGCTATAAACAATGCAGCGTCCCGCGGTGACCCGTCTACTCCCCGACAGATTTTCAGCTGTTTTCACAGCCGTTTTTTTACTGGTCCTCGACATATCCCTTCCCTGTGCTTTCTCCTGACCTTCACCGCCTTTGCTGCCCCTAGGACCGGGCGTCAATCCCCGACAATGCCATTCCCGAACGGGAGCCCTCCAACGCGCGGTTGCCTCCTGCCCGCCGTCACCGGAAGTCCAACTTGAATGAAATGAAAATCGCTTATTATCACGAGTAGGCTTCAATGAGGTTACTGTGAAAAGCCCCTAGTCGCCACATTCCGGCGCCTGTCCGGGGAGGCTGGTACGGGAATCGAACCGTGCTGCTGCTAGCCTGCTTGGTCTGCTTTAAATGCCAGCGATTTAGCCCAGTGAGCTAAACCAACTTCATTGCAGTGTTAATGTAAGTCGACCTATGACATAAGGATTATTATTAGTAGTACCCTAAAGTACTTTGGGGAGATTTTGTGGAAATGCCAGTTAACATCTGACAATAAAAAGTTGGCATTAGTATAAATGGCTATTAAATTGTTGAACTGTTGCAAAACGTCAAATGGTTCACTAATGTCCTTGAGGGAAAGAAACTTGCCATGATGTTATGTGTGACTCCAGCACCAAAGCATCATAAGGTGCTTGATTATTAGCCCCCATTGTAATCGAGAATAGAGTTGGGTGCCGAATTTCACACCCCTGGCCTACATAACCGTTCCCCGATTACGTCCCTCACCAGCACATTTACCAGGATGGTGGGGGGGATGATGAGGGAGGTGGAGGTGGGGGACGGGGCAAGGCCCACGTGTGCTCTGTGCTGGAGTCACATATAACAGTATGGCAGCTTTCTTTCCGGAAAGGACATTAATGAACAATTTGGGGTTTCACAACAGTTCAACAACTTGATAGTCATTTACACTGACGCTGACATTTTATTGCCAGATTTTTACGAACTGAATTGGGCGAACATTTTCTGGATCATTTACTCAGGCCTCTGAATTTCTAGTCCAATAACATAATTACGGTGCCCCGGATTAAAATAAAACAGAAAACAGTAGAATCACATTGATCTTAGCTGCGGAAAGGCACTGAAAGTTGGCTGAAAAATAGTTTCCTGATCTTTAAATGTCAGAGAAATTCGCTGGCATTATGGGGGATAAAGAAGTTTGTGACGATAGCGATGGAAAATACCAGAGACGACCGCTATGCGCAACTCAACTCACCCAAACAATAAGCTATAAGGACAAATGGTTCACCACCGTGACATTTTGAAGAAGTGATGGTGTTGAAAGTGATGGTGTCTTCATCGAATAGAGAACATTTCTGCATCTGAAGTGATATCATTATAAAATTGGGGGTGGGGGGGGGGGGTGTTGGGGATGTGTGGATGCTGACTTCAAAAGTTTCGTTCTCGATGCAAATGAAACCTATAGATCACCTGTCTTGTCAAAGAAATGGCTTTGATTGTCTGCGAGCTCGTAGCCAAATGCTGACTCCATTCAGAGAGCCTTGTTCGAAGAGGAGATCAGATTTTACACTGTTTTCAAGCATTTGCAGAGAGAAGAGTGCAATGGATTTGAGTCCAGTTCCATCGTACTGCTCTTGGCATGTTCCTAAATTGTACAAGGTGCCAAAAGAAAATGGCTTATAAAGAGTATTCTGCATGGACACAAGGAAAGTAAATTCAATATAATGATCTGCACGTCCCAATAAATTTCTCCTCCCTGCTTCCCTCAGATACATAAGAGAGAATCCACGAGTGTCACCTCAATGCAATGTCAATCTGACATTGCTTTTGAAGATGCTGTAAAGAACTATAAGGATTGCTTGTGTTTGAAGCAACCTATGTCCTTATGTAGGTGTTACAATAACACTATTAGTTTCTTGCCATGATTTCTTTTTCCGTGCTTTCATCTAATTTTAAACTAACTTCATTCGATGCGGCACAGTAGCACAGTGTTTAGCACTGTTGCTTCAAAGCAGCAGGGTCCCGGGTTAATTCCTGCTTAGGTCACTGTCTGTGTGGAGTCTGCACGTTCTCCCCATGTCTGCGTGGGTGTCCTCCGGGTGCTCCGGTTTCCTCCCAGAAGTCCCGAAAGACGTGCTTGTTAGGTGAATTCAACATTCTGAATTCTCCCTCTCTATACCCGAACAGGTGCCGGAGTGTGGGATTGGGGGCTTTTCACAGTAACTTAGTTGCAGTGTTAATGTAAGTCTACTTGTGACAATAATAATGATTATTGTTGTTATTAACCGGACCCCAGTAGCAGACTTGCTCTTGCCTCAGGAGCTCATAGCTTCGAGCGCCAATCTGGAGCTTTGGCCACATGATTTTGGCTGACGTGTTAGTACTGTGCTGAGGGAGTGTTGTCTTTTGAGTGAGAGATTAACCTGAAAGTTCCCCCTGCCCATCACCCTTACCCACCCCCCCCCCCCCCCCCCCCCCCCCCCCCCCCCCGGCCCCACCTGTCTTCCAACCCACAGGCCAAACCCACTCACCCCAATTCAGTCATCTTCCCTTAAAGGTGGATATAAAAGATCTCATGGTGTTATTTGCATTATTTAGAAGAAGAGCAGGGGCGTCATCTCAGCATCTTGGCCAACATTCATCCCCCAACACCATCACTTTTATGGATTATCTGGCCGTTGATTTAATTGCCATTTGTAAGACCTTGTAGTGCGACCATTGGCTGTTACAACGCTCAGGGCAAAATTCTGGTACATTGCAACAGGAATTCGATGAACCCAGAAACATCGCCAGAAATAGCATGCTCAACGATGCTTCATGGCAACAACCTGATGAAACAAAGCGCACCATAAAAACGGGCATGTGATTTCTTGACTTCAGAATGCAGTGTATGTGATGAAGCTAGTGAGGTGGGCCATTTATCATCTTTCTAATACTGTTAAACTGAGAACCACAGTACCTGGAACAAAACTCTAAAAATAAGTCAGTATCTCTGGCCCGTTAGAACATGGGACCGTGAAGAAGATCACTTAGCCCATCGAGCCTGCTCCACATTTCAATTAGATCATGGCTGATCACTTACCTCAACGTCATTTTCTCGCACTCTCTCCGTATCTCTATATATCACTAATATTCAGAAATCTATCCATTTCTGTCTGGAACATGCTCAGTTTCAGAACATCCACAGCCTTTTGGGGTAGCGAATTTCAAAAGTTTCACCACCATCTGAGTGAAGAAATTCTTCCTCATCTCATTCTTAAATGGCCTACCCCTTATTTGAGACTGTCCATTGGTTCTAGACTTTCCAGCCAGAGGAAATATCCTACATACATCTACCCTGCCATGTCCGGTAAGGATTTTGTAAGTTTCAATAAGATCACAGCTCATTATTCAAAACTCAAGGGAGTGCAGGTCTAGTTTCCTCAGCCTCTGCTAAAAAGACAATCACAACATTCCAGGGATAGTCTGGTGAACTTCCACTGCACTCCCTGTAAAGTTCACCTGTAAATTAAATGGACCTGCTGAATAAAAACCACAAGTGCCTAGCTTTGTGCCCTGCTGGACATTTATCTCCATGAGGAATCTTACAATACTCCTGATATCCAAGTTCAGCTATCTGAACTGACCTAAAACACGGTAGAACAGTGGTTAACACTGTTGCTTCACAGCGCCAGCGGCACAGGTTTGAATCCCAGCTTGGGACACTGTCTGTGTGGAGTCTGCACGTTTTCCCCATTCTCTCCAGGAGAAACAAGGGGCACAGGTGAGTGTATTGGTCATCACAAAGGAGAACATTCTGGGGAAACTGAAAGGTCTGAAGGTGGATAAATCACCTGGGCTGGATGGACTATACCCCAGGGTTCTGAAGGAGACAGCTGAAGAGATTGTGGAGGCATTGGTGGTGATCTTTCAGGAATCACTTGAGGAAGAGACGGTCCCAGAGGAATGGAAAGTAGCTAATGTAACACCACTGTTTAAGAAAGGAGAGAGGCAGAAGACGAGAAATTATAGGCCGGTTAGCCTGACTTTGGTCATTAGCAAGATTTTAGGGTCCATTATTAAAGATGAGATTACGGAGTACTTGGAAGTACATGATAAAATAGGACTGACTCAATACGGCTTCATCAAGGGGAGGTCATGTCTGACAATTCTGTTCGAGTTTGTTGAAGAAGTAACAAGGAAGTTAGACAAAGGAGAACCAGTGGGCGTGATTTAATTCGATTTCCAGAAGGCCTTTGACAAGGTGCCGCATAGGAGACTGTTAAATAAATTAAGAGCCCATGGCGTTAAGGGGAAGATCCTGGCATGGATAGAGGATTGGCTGACTGGCAGAAGGCAGAGAATGGGGATAAAGGGGTCTTTATCAGGATGGCAGCCGGTGTCTAGTGGTGTACCTTAGGAGTCAGTGCTGGAACCACAACTTTTCACAATATACATTAATGATTTCGAAGAAGGACTGGAAGGCACTGTTGGTAAGGTTGCACATGATACAAAGATATGAAAAGATCAGGCAATTGAGGGAACAGGGGGGCTGCAAAAGGACTTGGACATGCTTGGAGACTAGGCAAGGAAGTGGCAGATGGAATATAATGTGGAAAAGTGTGAGGTTGTGCACTTTGGAATGAGGAATGGAGGCATAGACTATTTTCTAAATGAGGAAATGCTTAGGAAATCAGAAACACAAAAGGACTTGGGAGTCCTTGTTCAAGATTCACTTAAGGTTAACATGCAGGTTCAGTTGGCAGTTAGGAAGGCAAATGCAATGTTAACTTCATGTCGAGAGAGCTAGAATACAAGAGCAGGGATTTACTTCTGAGGCTGTATAAGGCTCGGATCAGACCCATTTGGAGTATTGTGAGCAGTTTTGGGCCCCATATCTCAGGAAGGATGTTCTGGCCTCGGACAGCGCCCAGAGGAGGTTCACAAGAATGATCCCTGGAATGAAGAATGAAGTTTAGAAGCATGAGGGGGGATCGTATTGAAACTTACAGGATACTGCAAGGCCTGGATAGAGTGGATCTGGAGAGAATGTTTGCACTTGTAGGACAAACTTGAACCCTAACACACAATCTCAGACTAAAGGGCTGATCTTTTAAAACAGAGATGAGGACAAATTTATTCAGCCAAAGGGTGGCGAATCTGTGGAACCCTTTGCCGCTGAAGGCTGTGGAGGCCACATCACTGAGTGTGTTTAAGACAGAGATATATAGGTTCTTAATTAATAAAGAGTTCAGGGGTTATGGAGAAAAGGCAGGAGAATGGAACTGAGAAAAATATCAGCCATGGTTGAATGCTGGAGCAGGCTCAATGGGTCAAGTGGCCTAATTCTGCTCCTATGTCTTATAGTCTTATGATTTTATGGTGTCTGCATGGGTTTCTTTCCTTGAGGAAAGATTATTATTACACTTCAAGCGTGAGAAGATTTTTTCACCAGTCCCGCAATTACTGTTCTCCTGCAATGCGCCAGATACATGAACTATGAACTCTTTTTTAGTTTACAACTTCTAAAGGTACACAATTCTCTCAGGCTGTACTTTTTCTAGCGTGTGTGTGTGTGACTGCTGAGTAATTGACATGGTGCTTGGATTTCTGGGGTGAATGCGTGAATAAGTAATTCTCCTTATTTAAACCCGCAAAACCTTGATGTTGTTATTTAAATTGACCACGCACTCTGAGGGAAAAGAAATATACACATCTCCCTCTCCAAAATCCACAATGATTCCAAACATTAAGGGAAAGAGTAGAAGGGTTTCAGTTCACTTTCAACCCTGTCCACGCAATATTGATTACATCAGGACAACTGGAGCTCAATTTTCACACTTAATTTAGATTCATTTGAATAAAGTTTGTGGCTGACAAGTGAGCCTATTTCAACATGTAACAGTGCTTTCATTTTTCTTGATTCATGCCACCTCCCTGGAATAATGTGTTATAAGCAATTGTGTTTTTCTCAACAGTAGCAGGGTTTCTATAATCTGAAGAATACCACAGAGTATGTACTAAAACACAGAATAATTAGCTCATTTTATTGCCTGGTGAAAAGTTCAATCTTGGCTGCGTACAACACATAAAACAGAATCAATCTTATTTATTAAGTGTGGCTTTTTAATATTCATTCAGTTCCCATTGAGATTGTAACTAGGAAAGAATGAGCTGGGCTATTGGAGACCTGAGTTTGTTTCGCCATCAAAGTGGCATTTAGTAAAAGTTATTCCTTTTTACAGTAAAGTTGGGTTGCAGAAGTTAAAGAGTAATTTTCAGTAATATCTGCTGCGAGTGCTCAGGTTGCGGTATCAGAGCTGGAAATGCGAATTGAGAGAGATGCAGCCAGGCAAATGTCAAGAATACATTTATAATGGCAATGCATTAATATTACATCATTCTTCCTGATCCTACATCTTGAGGTCTTATGGAGGAGTGTTAATACTATGTGATTCAGTCTTGACAAATACCAGCAAGTTTATTGCTTTTCCTTTCTTTATATCATGGAATTGCATGTGTGAATGATGCGGGTACCCGCTAAACAACAGATTTCTTGAGACTTTCCACTAAGAATATCTCCATTGTAATTTTATGGGCTCAAATGTATTATTCAAATGTGACTGCTCAATCACACTAGCAGCACAATCTGTTGTATTATCAGTCACAGAAGAATATATTGCAGTCAGTGGGTAGCACAATGCCTGCTGAATCAACAGCTCCTTCTTCAAGTCCAATTCCAGGACTCGTTGTCGATAGAACTAACATTTGTGACGCAGTTCAACGGGTTGATAATCATCTTTCCAGCACTTCCTCACTGATCCCACTAAAGAAGAAAAAAAAATGTGTGAAGTTACAAAACAATCAGTAATAGAACAGGCCCGCCACATCGCAGTGTCATTGAGAATAGTTTAATTAATTAATGGACTGCGTTGAATTGGTGCGATGCGGGAAAAAGAGTCAATCGTCGGGATTTACTGGCTGTCGCGGCATGTTTTCCGGCAGATGAGGCGGCTCATACTTGGCTGACGGTGGGATCCTCTGGCCCGCTGAAGTTTGCAGCGTTTTGTACGGCTCGCCCACCCCCTCGCCGGGGGGGCGTGGAAGATTGCACTAGTGGGAAGGGCTGGAAAATCCTAGCCAATGAAATGTTTTCAATTCAGTGGCACATCCCTCATCAGGCCAGTGAGAAAGCCAATATGAAACAGCCTTGTGTGCAAGGACTGGACTGGAAACACTACTATAAAAGTCACTTACTTCAGGACATGAACTGCTTTTCCAATAATCTTTTCCAGCTCTGCAAATATTTATATCCTATCAACTCTGTGGGAGTACCTTCACCATGTGGAATGTAGCGGTTGTACGACTAATAGGCAGGTCCTCTAATTGTCAAGATGTAACTATCGGTGTTCAAGAACATTCTGTGTTGGTGTCTCAACTATTCACCATATTTATTAATGATGTGGATGAGGAATCGAGAGCCACACATACAAACATATGAATCGGGAGCAGAAGGAGGCCAATCAGGCCCTAGAACCTGCTCCACCATTCAATAAGGTCATGGCTGATTTGATGTTAATCTTAACTCCCCATTCCTGCCTACCCCCGATAATCTTTCACGCCCTTGCTTATCAAGAATCTATCTACCACTGGAGTTTCAGAAGAGTGAGAGGCAAATTGATCAAAATCGTTCAGATCCTGAGGGGCATTGACAGAGTGGGTCCAGAGAGGATGTTTCCTCTAGTCGGAGAATCTAGAACTAGGAGTCACTGTTTAAAAATAAGGGGTCACTCATTTATGATAGAGATGAGGAGAATTCTTTCTCTCAGAAGGCTGTGAGTCTCTGAAACCCTGGGCGCGATTCTCCGCTCCCCACGCCGGGTGGGAGAATTGCGGGAGGGCCGGGCGACTCACGACACGCCCCCTGCCCCCCCCCGCAATTCTCCCTCACCACGCTCGGAAGAATCGCCGCTCGCCATTCCCGACTGGTTCACGACGACGGCAACCACACCTGGTCGCTGCCATTGTGAAGATGGGCGCCAAAGTGCTGTTTGTGGCTTGTGGGGGGCGGAGAGGGGAGTGAGAACCACGGTCGTGCTCAGTAGGGGTCTGGCCCACGATCGGTGCCCACCGATCATCGGGCCGGCGTCTCAAAGCGACGCACTCATTCCCCTCCGCCGCCCCGCAAGATCAATCCTCCACGTCTTGCGGGGCAACGGAGGGGAAGATGGCAACCGCGCATGCGCAGGTTGGAGCCATCAGCCGTCGTCACGTCAGCCGCGCATGCGCGGGTTGGAGCCGGCTAACCTGCGCATGCGCGGCTGACGTCACTTAGGTGCTGCCGTCGCGTCATTCTCGGCGCGCCGCCTTGACGCAAGCATCAAGGCCCAGCGGCTGAGAACTCGGCCGAGTTCACGACGGTCTTCCCGATTTATCGCGGGAGCGGAGTATTCCGCCCCCTTTTCCTCTGTGGAAGCAGAGTTTTGAATAATTTTAAGACAGAGTTTGATAGATTCTGGACTAACAAAGGTTAAAAAAGGTTATTGGGATTCGGAAGGAATGTGGGGCTGAGTTTACAATCAGATCAGCCATGATGTAATTGAATGGCGGAGCAGGCTCGAGGGGCTGAGTAGCCTACTCCTGCTCCTTATTTACCTGTTCTAATGCACCTCTGTCTTAAAGGCATCCAAGTTTCCTGATAACACAAAGATAAGTGGCATTATTAGCAGAGTGGATGGGAGCTCCAGATTACAAAGAGATATTGATAAAGTGAATGGGAAAAACTGATAATTGGGCTTTAAATTAGACAAATTTGGACCTGAACAGAATAGAATAGGGCGCATTTTAAAAATAAATAAATTTAGAGAACCCAATTACTTTTCTTCCCAATTAAGGGGCAATTTAGCTGGCCAATCCATGTACCCCGCACATTTTTGGGTTTTGGGGGTAGGATTCACGCAAACATGGGGAATGTGCAAAGTCCACATGTACAGTGATCCAGGGCCAGGATCAAACCCGGGTCCTTAGCGCCGTGAGGAAGCAGTGCTAACCACTGCGCCACCACGCCGCCCTTGAGTAGGTGAAATGGTGAAGTGCTAGAAACAGTGGTGGTCCAAAAAGACTTAGGTGTCCATGTCATTAAAATATCACAGAGAGATACAAAAACCATCAAATAGCCAAATGAAATGTGTGCCTTTATAACCAGAAGACTATGATTCAAGGAGTAGAAGCCATGTTTCAGCTATACAGCTATACCCTGGTTCCGACAGAACCACTTGGCTCATGATTTCACGAGAACTTTGATCCAAAAATGGACAAAATAAGATGAAAATGGCTATCCTTTACATCAAGACAACATTTGACCGTGTGAGGCATCAAGGAGCCCGGGCAAAATCGGAGTCACAATGGAATGTTGGTTGTGATTGTGGGAAGCCAATCTTCTTACCCTCAAAAATCATTGCAGAGGTTCCTCAGGGTAATGACTAGCCATCATCAGCTGCTTCCCTCCATCATAAATTGGGAACTTCTGATATTCCCTTATGAATGCACAATATTCAGCTTCACAACTCTCAGATACTGAAGCGGTCCGTGTCAATATGCAGCAAGATCTGGGCATTCAGGCTTGAGCTAAAAAGTGGAACATATCTGCAGTAATCCACGGGAGGCAGGAGTTCCGTCACCACACCAATATTTATTTACAATAACGATATTACAGGAGCAGCTACAAACAGTGCTACTAGCAGTCCAGTCAACTAAAGACTGGCTCACAAAGCCTACACAGGTGATTATATGGGCCCCCTCAATGAGCTATCGTTGAGGGAGCTCATACTCCAATTGGCCAACCAATAAAGCCAATTGGAGTTCATTACACCCCTCCCCCCCCAAGGTCCGAGGAATTCCTGCCAGCTGGCATTCCTCTGAGCTTCTTTCTGCTCCTCATGTCTGGGTCTGTCACCTCTGTGTCGTCCGCCGGGTCGTTCTCCGAAGTGGGCGGGGTGTACCTTATAGGTGCCCGTCTTTTCCTTGATGACCTCCTTGGAAGTTGTTCTTCCTCCTCCTCGGGGAGAGGTGTCGCGGCGGCCTCGTCGAGTGTGTCCATCTCTGACTCTGATGACTGGATGACGGGGTCTGGAGAAATTGCTCGGGGCTGGGGTGTGGGTATCCTTTCCGTCTGGGCTATCCCAGCTTGAGGCGGTCCTGCTTCGCCTGCCTCCAGGTGTGGTTCCGCTGCCCTTATTTGGTCTAGGTGTTTCTTCAGCACCTTACCTCCTATTGAAACCTCATAGGATATGGGCCCTGTTTGGGACTCTACCATGCCTTTGACCCACGTTGGTCCATTCCCATAATTCTTGACCCAAACCGGTGCCCCCACCTGGAAATGTCTCTGCTGCCGACTATTATCATGCCCCCTGTGTTGGGCCTCCTGTTGTTTCTCCACTTTCCCTGTTAAATTTGGGAAAAGGAGACTCAGCCTCGTTCGCAGCCGCCTTCCCATTAAGAGTTCAGATGGCGGGATGCCCGTTGTGGAATGCGGTGTGGTCCTGTAATCAAACAGCCAGCGGGAGAGCTTTGTGTCTATTGACGCTGCCGGCTGCTTCTTGAGTCCCGCTTTAAGTGTCTGGACCGCTCTCTCTGCCAGGCTGTTGGTCGCTGGATGGTAAGGGGCCGTTTTGATGTGACGGACTCCGTTTTCCTTCAGGAATTTTCCAAATTCCCCACCTGTGAATGCCGTTCCGTTGTCCGACACCAATACCTCCGGAAGTCCATGTGTTGCAAACGAGGCCCTGAGCTTTTCAATTGTCGATGCTGTGCTTGCCGTGTTTACCCGGTGGACGTCCAACTATTTGGAGTGGGCGTCCACTATCACCAAAAATATTGAGCCCATGAAAGGGCCGGCGTGGTCAATATGTAGGCGGGTCCACGGTCTGCCTGGCCATTCCCACGGGTGCAATGGCGCCGCTGGTGGCACTCTTTGCCCCTGTTGGCACTCCTGGCACCGATGTACCAAGGCTGCTATGTCTGTGTCCAAATCTGGCCACCAAACGTAGCTTTGAGCTAGCATCTTCATTTTAGACACCCCTGGGTGTCCGTGATGTAACTCAGTTAAGATTGCCTGACGGGCCTGAGCTGGGATGATTACCCAGGCTCCCCATAATAGAATACCGTCTTCTACGGTTATTTGGTCCCTTCTGCTCCAGTATGGTTGCATCTGGGGCTCCACTGGTCTTTCCAGTTCCCCTGTTAGCAGTAAATGCTTCATCTTGGCTAAAACTGGGTCTTTTTGCGTCCACAACCGAATATGTTGTGCGTCTACTGGTAGGGTGTTCAAAACATTTCAGAGTCATTACTGTCTCCACTACTTTCGGTATTAGCGGCAGGGTGTCCGGGAGGGGAAGTCTGCTCAAAGCAGCTGCATGTGCTACTCGCGTTCCCGGTCTGTGCTCCAGAACGTATCTATATGCCGCCAGTAGCAACGCCCAGTGTTGGATTCTAGCTGATGCATTCAGGGATATTGACTTGTCTTCTTTTAATAACCTTAATAACGGCTTATGGTCCGTCACTATGGTGAATTTCCGCCCGTACCGACACTGGTGAAATTTTTTTACTGCGAATATCACCGCCAGTCCTTCCTTCTCGATTTGGGCGTACTTCCTCTCAGCCATCGCCAAGGTCCTCGAAGCATAGGCTATTGGCCGTTCTTCCCCATTCCTTCCTCTATGGGCTAAGACGGCTCCTACCCCGTAGGGGGATGCATCACAAGTGACCACCAACTCCTTCCTCGGGTCATAATGCTCTAGGACATTTTCGGATGACAGCTGTTCCTTAATGTCCCTAAATGCTCGGTTTTGGCGGGTGGACCATTTCCATTCTTGCCCCTTTTTTAGTAGCTGGTGGAGGGGTTATAGGATGGACGCCCTATTTTCAATAAATTTTCCATAATAGGTTACCAACCCTAGAAATGATCGTAACTCCTGGACCGTAGTGGGGGCGGGGGCTTCTTTTATTGCCCTTACTCTATCTTCTAATGGATGTAAGCCTGACTCGTCTACTTTATATCCCAGGTACGTCACTTGTGCGGCCAGAAAAACACATTTTTCCCTTTTTAGCCGTACGCCTGCCTTTGCGAAGCGCCTGAGCACTTCCACCAGGTTCCTTAACGTTTCCCTGTTTTTCCTACCCGTGATTAAGTCATCGTCCAAATAAATCTCCACCTGCGGTAGTCCCTGCAGAATATTTTCCATCGTACGCTGGAATATAGCGCAGGCTGATGACACTCCAAAAGATAGCCTAGTATAACAAAAAAGGCCCTTCAGGGTGTTGATCGTAGCGAACCTCTGGGAGCCCTTGTCCAGTTTTAACTGCAGGTAGGCGTGGCTCATGTCTAGTTTTGTGAACAAAAGCCCACCTGCCAATTTGGCATATAGGTCGTCTATTTTCGGGATTGGGTATTTGTCCAGCAGTGCGTATTTGTTTATTGTCTGTTTGAAATCTCCACAAAGACGTATCGAGCCATCTGGCTTCAAAATTGGTACCACCGGCCCTGCCCATTCCGAGAACTGTACTGGTCTGATAATGTCGTCGCGCCATAACCTTTCTATTTCGTCATCTACTTTCTTCCTTAATGCAAAAGGTACCGGCCTGGCCTTACAAAATTTCGGAAGGGCTTCTGGGTCCACGTGCAAAGTTGCTTTGGCACCTATGATTTCCCCCAAACCTTCCTGGAAGACCTCCGGGTATTTTTGGAGTACTCCACTCAACTGCCTGCTTCCACTCTGGAAAATTTTCATCCAATCTAATTTTAGGTCTTTCAGCCAGTTCCGTCCAATTAAGCTCGGTCCGGAGCCCTCTACTATCGTCAACGGTAATCTGAGCAATTGTTTCTCATATTCCACAGGTACATGAGTCATGCCTAGAACTTCCAGGGGTTCCCCCGTGTAGGTTTTAAGTTTCGCCAATGTTTTTGTTAGGGTTAGTGGCTGGAGTCCATCTTTGATTTTTCTAAATGCTGCCACTCCCATTACTGATACGGCCGCACCCGTGTCTATTTCCATTATTATCGGCCGCCCTTTTACCCGTGGGGTAATCCTAATGGGTTCTGCTTTCTTCGTTGTAATATTATATAACTGTTCCCCTTCGGAGGAGGATGGGGCGTCTAGGTTGTGTACTTCCCTGCGTCCCCACCTGCTATTCCTCTTTTGCCACCTCCTTCTAGGGTTTCTGTCGTTGTTACCCCACTCTGTCTGGTGCCAGAAACGGTCCTTCTCTGTTGGGGGAGTCTCAGCCGGTACTTCCCTCTGTCTCCAGTTAGTCCTGGCAGACTTGGGGCAGTTCTGGGGTTTTCCTTTTTCCCTCTATTCCTCAGGTTTTTCCTGAGAGCGGCTATCTGGTAGCAGGACCCGTTGTGGTAGTCCCTCTCACAGGTATCTACCTCCATTGGCGTGCCCTGTAGTTCCTGCGCCCCACTTGCTGCCTTTTCTAGGGACAGTGCGAGCTGTAACGCCTGCCTGCAGTCTAGCTCCGTTTCCGCCAACAGGCGTTTCTGTATTGTGAGGTCGTTTATACCACACACTAACCGGTCCCGAAGCATTTCATTTAGCGTCGGGCCGAACTCACATTTTTCCGCCAGCCTTCTCAGGCGCGTCAAGAAATTCGTGACTGACTCCCTGTCTTCCCGCTTCGCTGCGTAGAATCTGTACCTACGCAAAATGAGGGGTGGTTTTGGGTCGTAGTGCTCTTTCACCAATTCCGTTACTTCTTGGAAAGTTTTCGTGTCCAGCGCATCGGGATAAGTCAGACTACGTATAATGGCGATAGCGGAGGGTCCGCACGCCGACAGCAGGATAAGCCGTCTCCTTTCGTCCGTCAGTATATCATTTGCCCGGAAGAAGTAACACATTCTCTCCACATACTGGGACCTGTCCTCAATAGCCGGGTCGAATGCCTCTAACCTCCCAAAAAACAGCATTTTTTTAAAATGGCAAGGCTTACCCTCCGAGTGCGGCAGCTGGTCTCCGCAAAATTCATAGTTTACCTCGTCGCCACTGTAGTAATCCACGGGAGGCAGGAGTTCCGTCACCACACCAATATTTATTTGCAATAACGATATTACAGGAGCAGCTACAAACAGTGCTGCTAGCAGTCCAGTCAACTAAAGACTGGCTCACAACGCCTACACAGGTGATTATATGGGCCCCCTCAATGAGCTATCATTGAGGGAGCTCATACTCCAATTGGCCAACCAATAAAGCCAATTGGAGTTCATTACAATATCAGCCATGCATAACAAATGTCAAGCAATAACTATCTCCACAGGAGATAATTTAACCGTCTTCCCCTGATATTCAATGGGATTACCCCACCATCAAGATCCTGGGGCGGTGGGGGGTGGGGGGGGGGGGGTGAGAATACCATTGACCAGAAACGGAACTGGCCCAGCCATATAAATACTGTGACTACAAGATTAGGTCTGTGCTGGGAATTCTGCAGGAGTAAGTCATTCCTTGATTTCCCAAAGTCCCATCGTCAAGACACAAGTCAGGAGTGTGATCAAATACTCGCCAACTGTTTGGATGAGTGTGGCTGCAACAACACTCAAGAAACTCAGTATCGTCCAGGCAAAACAGATCACTTGATTGGCATTCATTCTATCACCTTCAACATTTACTCTCTTCATCACTAATCCGTAGTGGCAGTAGAGTGTCCCATCTACAAGATCCACAGCAACTAATCAAGGTTCCTTCAACGGCATCCTTCAAACCTGTGACAAACACCACCTAGAAGGACAAGGGCAAGAGATGCCTGGGAATACCTCCACCTGCAGATTTGCTTCCAAGTACACACCATCCTGACTTGGAAATATATCGCTGTTACTTCAATGCCGCTGGATCAAAATCCTGGAACTCCCTCCCTAACTGCACTGTGGGTGTACCGGCATCAACTGGACTGTAGCAGTTTCAGGAAGGCAGCTCACCACCACTTTCTCAAGGGTAATTAGGGTTGGACAAAAAAATCTGGCCCAGCCAGTGATGCCCACCTCCCAGAAACAAATAATGGAAAAAAGCAACAAATTAAACAAAATATGGCAGACGCTGGAATCTGAAGCAAGAACAGTCGATACTAGAAAAACTCAACAGGTCTGGCAGCATCTGTAAGGAGAGGAAGTAGAGTTATAGTTTCGAGTTGTAGACCCTTTGCCTCTGCGGCTCGAAACGTTAACTTCCTCTGTTCTTGTATTAAAAAAAACAAAGGCTTGGTTTGACTACATTCTGGCATCCTGTGAGAATTCTGCGCATCACATCTCAGGAAGCATGGGTGGGTTTCTCCGCCGGCAGGATTCTCCATTTTGCCGGCGCCCAGGGGTTTCCTGACGGCATGGGGCTGCCCCACAATGGGAAACCTAATTGACCAGCTAGCGTAACGAGAATCTTGCCGGTAGGTCTGCACAGAAATGTGGCTCGGCGGGGCGGAGCATAGATTTCCCAGAATAATACTTGGACTACAAGGATTAAATTACAAGGAGAGATTAAATTAACTGGGGTTTCATTACCTGGAAGAAGATGAAGGGGTGGTTTGAATCATATGAATTTGAATTCCGACGGGCTGCAAATGGCACCTTTGCACTGCTAGCCTTGCACCCTGGCAGTGCCATTGTGGCACTGTCTGGCTTCCTAAGTGGCACTGCCAAGCTGGCTGGGGCACTGCCAGGATGCTAGAGTAACACTGCCAATGTGCCTGATTGCCAGCTTGGCACTGTCAGGGATCGGGCCCAGGGGGTGTTCCCAGTTGGAGGGGTGGTGAGAAGGTGTTCCGGGGACTACCCCGAGATTGGGGGAGAGAGATGGGGAGATGGGTCAAAATAGAGGGGGCTGAAAGGGGGGGGAAGATCGGGGCAGCCAGACAAAATGGTGCCCTGAGCTGCGAGGAGCCTTTCCGGCTGGGCTCACCAGTAGGAAATGACTCTAAGTTTGACCTCAGCAGAGAAACTCCCTGACACCAAAATAAATGGCAAACTTCCATTGAGTAGCGGTGTTTCTCAGTGCTGCAGCCAGCAAGAAACACCCTTCCAAATATGCCTAAAACAAGACCTAGATTTTTTCCGGTTAAATCGCGTCCAATATTTCTACACTCAAAGAATGATAGACATTTTGTACTCTCTTTCGCAAATGGCAGATGGAGTGGATCAATCGTTAATTTTAAATCTAGGTTTCTCTTCACCAAAGGTATTGGGCGCGATTCTCCGCACCTGCAGAAAATCGCAAAGTTGGCCGTGAAAACGGCCGAGTTTTGCGACGGCCCGACACGGCCCATTTCCCGAGGTATTCACTTTCGGGAAATGGGCTAGGAACGGAGCCGCGTCAATCACGTGCGCGATGACGCAGGAACGCGGCGACGCTACGAACACGCCCACGTGACGCCGCCCGACGCCGTAAAAAGGCGCTGGCGAGCACAGAAACTAGGCCAGGCTGTCGGAGCTGAGGAGAGCAGTCCCGTGATTCATGGAGGCTGATGTTGAGATGCTGCTCGAATCCATCGAGCAGAGGAAGGGCATCATCTGCCCGCATAGAGGGCATCGCCACCCTGCCAGCGAGGTGCGCCAGGCCTGGCGTGAGGTTGCTGCTGCCGTCAGTGCTGTGGGGCAGACCCCTCGCTCAGCTGACCAATGTCGGAAGAAGATGCACGACCTCACCAGGGCTGCCAGGGTAAGTGCCAAGAGGGTGCCCCCGGGTCACAACCATCCCTCCCCCCCCTTTACTTAATCACCCACCTCCCCCCCTGGAACGGGGGGTGGAGGGGGATTGGGGCAGAGTGAGTTGAGGGTGGTTCACAAAGTTGTCACAGACCTAGCGCTCTGGCCCCCGTGGAGAGATGCAATGATCTTATTACAACTTGACCCCCAAACTGTGCCAGTATCTGAACGGACTGCTGATACCTGCCGTATTGTAATGATCTACATATGCCCCCTCCCCCAACAGGACAAGACCACTCACAACACCCGTGAGCGGAACAAGACGGGAGGGTGTTCGCCCATCCTGCGGCCCCTCACCACGTTTGAGCAGAGGGCTCTGGACCTTGTTGTCGGATCTGCCACTCGGGAGATCGCGCAATGCGAGGTTGGCGGAGCTGCAACAAGTGAGACAACCCTGCATGACAAACAACCCCCCTCCCCCATCCTCTGTCCCTTCACACACCCTGCCCAGTGGGATACCTCTCCCATCCCCTGTCCCTTCACACACCCTGCCCACTGGGATACCTCCCCCATCCTCTGTCCCTTCACACACCCTGCCCACTTGGACACCTCCCCCATCCTCTGTCCCTTCACACACCCTGCCCACTTGGACACCTCCCCCATCCTCTGTCCCTTCACACACCCTGCCCACTGGGATACCTCCCCCATCCTCTGTCCCTTCACACACCCTGCCCACTGGGATACCTCCCCCATCCTCTGTCCCTTCACACACCCTGCCCACTTGGACACCTCCCCCATCCTCTGTCCCTTCACACACCCTGCCCACTTGGACACCTCCCCCATCCTCTGTCCCTTCACACACCCTGCCCACTGGGACCGTCCAGCGCCCGGCCGAGCGAATCTAAATAACCCGTTTAATTCTCTTCCCTAGGACGTGATGCCGAACGACCAGGGCCGTCTGGCTCCAGACGGACACAGGCATCTGCCGCCACCTCACCCGGGGCCGCACGACAGAGGGTGTCTGATCAGCGGGGAGTCCCATCCTCCCCAACCGAATCTGTGGAGCAGGACGCCCAGAGGGCGGCGACACCGCAAGATAGAGAAATGGCCCGCGAATGCCCTGCGGCCTCTCAGCGGGCCGATGACATTGAGGAGGCGTCCACCCAAGATGACCTCGAGCTTGCGGCATAGCTATCTCCCGCACCATCCCAGAGACACTCACCCCGGTTGGCCTATTTAGTGATGAGGCTCCTGCGTCACAGTCTGGGTCGCACATCACAGCTGAGCCGGTACAGCAGGTGGAGGTCGGAGCAACCGAGGGCCCGGACTGGCGGAGGCCAGGCCAGGCCCAGCATGCAGCTGGCTCCCAGACGTTTTCAGAGTTCCTGGACTTTCTCAACCCACCCGCACAGCCGATGCATCAAGAAACCCAGGGACACAATGACGGGATGAGGGCTGTCTTCCAGACTCTGCAGACGCTGTTAGAGGAGTCGAACCGCGTCCACGAGCAGGGAGTGGTGCCGCTCATGGCAGCAACCCAGGCCGACACCACACGGGTGGCATCCGCGGTGGAGGCAATGGGTGAAACGGTTTCGGCCATGGGTCAGGTTATGCAAGGCGTTGGGCTTAATGCGCACGCGTCATCCTCGGCCCTGGACAGGGTTGCCCTCTCACAGGCAGCAATGCGCCAGAGCCAAAACGACATTGCCGGCGCGCTACGGGCCTTGGCCGAGTCTCAGCAGGTCATGGCCCAGTCGCAGCACGCCATGGCACAGTCACAGCAGTCGATGGCACAGTCCCAGCAGTCAATGGCACAGTCCCAGCAGTCAGTCGCGGAGAGCATCAACCGCCTGACACATGTGCTGGATGGCGTCGTGCACTCACAGGTTGAGATCGCACAGTCCCTGGCGGGAATGTCTAACTCCCTGGACTCCGTCTCTGCAAACCTTCGGATCCTGGTGGATACCGTTGCAGGCCTCCAGGACTGGCAGCGACAGGTGTTTAGTGGCGCGACGGGGCACCTCTACGCTCGCACCTCTGTCCCAAAGTGAGGCCCGGGGGCCACCGGGCTCCCCGAGGGAGGAGGAGGTTTTGGGGTCCGTCCCATCAACTCCATCACATGACGTCCTGGAATTCTCGGCCTCCCCCCGTCCCATCCCTGGTGCATCGGGTGGGCAACAGGCAGAGCAGGGTGGCACAATGTCACCCGAGACGCCCGCAGAGCAGCCTGGCCCATCAAGGCCGGGTCGCCCCAGGAAACGCTTGCCGAAGGAGAAACTAGTCGAAGGGGGCGATTCGCAGCAGTCCTCCTCCACTCCTGCTGTATCATCTGGGGAATCACTTAGACGTAGTGGTAAGGCCCATAAGGCAACAAAAAGAGACACTGAGTAAGTTGGCACGGGTGAAGGGCACAGTTTAGTTGTAGGGGCTAGGGCACCTGCAAATGTTTGTTCACATTAAACGCACTGTTCCACCTTACTTGTAATACCGTGTGATTGTTCCACAGCCACAGGAATCGTGATGGTGACCGAGTGTCGCTGGGGTTGACGAGCGGTGAAACTTCGGTGCCGGGTGTGCAGTCCCTGCCCCTCCTCCCACCCCCTCCCACAGCTAGCCCACGCGGGCACATGATGGAGTGTCCGCGACAATCTCAGCGGCCACCAAGGTGGATGGTTCAGCTATTGCCATGGGTCAGACTCTCTCTAACGATTCTGAGCTCACAGCTCTTCGCAGAGCGGGCTGTCATCATTCCACATGGCACTGATCACACCCGTTGACACAGCTATCGATGTTGTACCATACCGTCTGGACCCAGTGGTAAGGGTGATATCGAAGTGGAGGAGTGTACACTGAGAGGGGGTGGGGGGGCTGTGGTGGTGGCAGTTGTGTGTTGACCCTCTGCACGACTAGCGATGCAGGTGGTGGTTTGGTGTTCAGCGGGGACGTCGCATACGACGCGTGAACCGTGCTGCCACCAAGGCATCGCGTGCCCGCCGTCCTTGCCGGGTCCGTCGTGCTGCCTCCTGGACATCACCAGCACCTGGGTCGTGTCTGCTTGCTGCGCCCGCCACTCCACCAGCCTCCTCCTCCTCCCTCTCCTCCTCCTCCTCCTTCTCTGTGCTGGCACCACTGCCACTGGCTTCTCCCTCCGCCTCCTGCAGCAGGGCATCTCCCCTCTGTATCGCGATGTTGTGCAGCGCACAGCAGACCACAACAATGCGAGCGACCCTGTCGGGCTGGTACTGCAGGGCCCCTCCGGAGCGGTCCAGGCACCTGAATCTCATCTTCAGGAGGCCAAGGCAGCGCTCCACCACACTCCTGGTTGCTGCATGGGCCTCGTTGTATCGTGTTTCCGCATTGGTCTGAGGCCTCCGTATAGGCGTCATCAGCCAAGACCTCAGCGGATAACCCCTGTCGCCCAGCAATCAGCCCCTCAGCCGGGGGGGACGCCCCTCAAACATCGCAGGGATGTACGACTGCGCCAGTATGTAGGAGTCATGCACACTCCCTGGGAACCTTGCACAGACGTTCATGATCCTCATGTGGGGGTCGCATACCACCTGGATATTCATGGAGTATGTCCCCCTCCTGTTTGTGAACACCTTCCTGTCCCCTGCAGGCGGGCGCATGGGGACGTGAACACAATCGATTGCCTCCTGCACCATCGGTATCCCGGCCACGCTGGCAAATCCACAAGCTCGTGAGACTTGAGTTGCTCGGTCCTCGGGAAAGGTGATGTAGCGATCGGCGATGGCATAGAGGGCGTCGGCCACATCCCGGATACACCTGTGGACCGATGACTGGGAGATCCCGGAGAGGTCTCCGCTCGGAGACTGGAAGGAGCCGGTTGCATAGAAGTTAAGAGCGACCGTCACCTTGATGGCAACCGGGATCGCGTGTCCTCCCCCCATTCCACATGGGGAGAGGTGCGCCACGAGGTGACAGATATGTATCACCGTCCGCCTACGCAGCCGGAGTCTCCTCCTGCAGGTGATGTCCGTCATTGTTAGGAAAGAGATCCGGGCACGGTACACCCTCAGCCTTGGTCGTCGCCTCTGGTGCCATGGCTGCACCCTCACTCTCTCCTCCTCCTCCTCCTCCTCCTCCTCCCCATGCTGCTCGACGACTGGCAGCTCCTCGGCCCTTCCCTCTGCTGCTGCAGCTGGCCCTGCATCCACTGCGGGTTGTGGCTGTGGATGCTGCTGCATCTCCAAATGCAGTGCAGCGGCGCCAACCACTGCGCAGAACATAGCCGTTCTGTTCGCAGACATTGTGCTAATCTACAGAAGGGTGGTGGGAGGCAGAGAAACGGGACATGTTAGACGGAGGTTAGTCGACACCTCGGCAGCCGCCTGCCACGGGATACCTGTGTGTCCCGGTGGCCTGGTCGCGCTGCTGACACGCGGGCAGCCTGACCCCTGGTCACTTTCTGCATCCAACGGGCAGTTAACTACGTCCCCCTCACCGGTGCGTCAGTGGCCTGTGGCCGTAAGCCACAGGGCAACCAGCGGCCGTGTACTCGTGACCGGCACGCCATGGCATGGTGGCAGACATTTTGTAACCGGGGTTGGACGGGTCACTCGCTCACTCGCTCCCTACCCCCCCCCACTCCCACTCCCCCCCTCAGTCTCCCCACTCCCCCCCTCAGTCTCCCCACTCCCCCCTCCGTCTCCCCCACTCCCCCCTCAGCCTCCCCCACTCCCCCCTCCGTCTCCCCCACTCCCCCCTCAGTCTCCCCCACTCCCCCCTCCGTCTCCCCCACTCCCCCCTCAGTCTCCCCCACTCCCCCCTCCATCTCCCCCACTCCCCCCTCCATCTCCCCCACTCCCCCCTCCGTCTCCCCCACTCCCCCCTCAGTCTCCCCCACTCCCCCCTCCGTCTCCCCCACTCCCCCCTCAGTCTCCCCCACTCCCCCCTCCGTCTCCCCCACTACCCCCTCAGTCTCCCCCACTCCCCCTCCGTCGGGTTAGGTACGTTTTGGCGCAGCCATTTGGGCGCGGCCGTTTTGGCGCCGGCCGTTTTGGCGCCAAAATAACATTTCTTTATTTGTGAATTAGCCTCAGGTGAGTTGGCTGCTGGTGCGGGTGCGTTGAGTTGGGTGCTGGTGCGTTCTATCACCATCTTTTTATATATTTTGTAACTAAACCAATTCGCATACCCATATGATGGCTGAGGCAGTATCAACGAAACGTGGTAAAGAAAAATTTGTTCATAACGGATTGCTTTACATCTTTGACAAAACAAGCAAAGGTGACAGCGAAGTGAAATTTTGGCGTTGTGAGCAAAAAAACCGGTGCAAAACACGTCTCCATACTAAAGCTGCAAACGTGGTGAGGCAGCTGAACAGCCATTCGCATGATGCTTCTGCTGCACAAGTAGAGGTTGCACTCGTGAAAACTAAAATAAAAGGAGAGCACAGGAAACCCTTGAGGCACCGACTGTAGTTGTTAATGAATGTTTGACAGACATATCCCAAGCTAGTCTACCAGCCATTCCTAATATATCTGCTTTGAGGAGAATGATAAGCAGAAAGCGTAATTATGTATTAAACGCCCCCACCAATCCAAGTGATTTACAACAATTGATTGTGCCAGAATGCTACAGGATATATGTCCCTCAACCAGGAGTGGAAGAAAATTTTTTACTTTGTGATAGCGGACCAGGTCACGACCGGATATTAATCTTCGGAAGACAGAGCTGGCTACAGCACTTATTGACATCTGATATGTGGTTTGCAGATGGCACATTCAGTATTGCTCCCAGCCTCTTTTCTCAGATATATGTAATTATGGTAAAAAAACACGGAGGAGTTACTCCTACGGTTTATGCTCTTTTGCCCAACAAGCAACGCACCACATATACGAGAATGTTCGCATTATTGAAAGAAATCGAACCCAACTTGAAACCCAGTTCAATCGTCTGTGATTATGAACAAGCTGCGCACAGTGCTATGAAAGACATATTCCCTGATGTTCAAATGAAAGGATGTTTTTTTTATTTAGCTCAAAATATGCAAAAACATCTAGCTAGTATGGGGTTCCGTAGTTTGTATAACACTGATCCAGATTTCGCGTTAAAAGCTAAAATGATTATTGCCATTGCCTTTGTACCTTTGAACAAAATCGATGAATATCTGGATGCTTTAGCAACCCAACTGCCGCAAGAACTTCAAGATTTACTCAACTGGTTTGAAGATACATATGTTGGTCGTCTGAACAGACGAGGAAATGGTAGACGAACACCTTTACTTAAGGTTACTAGCCGGCCATGAACCGCCACAAAAACTAAAAAAGTATAGAGATGCAGATAAAAGAATACATGAAACTGTTCTTAAATTTGAAAACATGGATGCTATCGAGTACTTGAGGAGCCTTGCTCATAATTACCAAATGAACTAATCTAAAGGTTTTTTAACTTTAGTTTTTAACTAAATGAACTAATTTAAGGTTTTTAACTAAATGAACTAATTTAAGGTTTTTAATTTACAATAAAGATAAAAGAATACATGAAAGTGTTCTTAAATTTGAAAATTTGAGTACTTGAGGAGCCTTGCTCATAATCACCAAATGAACTAAACTAAATGAACTAATTTAAGGTTTTTAAATTTACTTGCAACAATTTGCAACAAGTTACTAGCCACAAAAACTAAAAGAATTTCTGTCGTCTGCGCCCAAACGGCCGCGCCAAATTGGCTGCGCCCAATTGTCCCATGGCGCCCAAACGGCTGCGTCCAAACGGCCGCGCCAAAACGGCCGCGCCCATTTGTCCCATCCCCCCTCCGTCTCCCCCACTCCCCCCTCAGTCTCCCCCACTCTCCCCCTCAGTCTCCCCCACTCCCCCCTCCACCTCCCCCACTCCCCCCCTCAGTCTCCCCCACTCCCCCTTCCATCTCCCCCACTCCCCCCTCAGTCTCCCCACTCCCCCCCTCAGTCTCCCCCACTCCCCCCTCCGTCTCCCACACTCCCCCCCGCTCTGGACCCCCCCTCCCGTTCTCGGGGATGCCTTCCCCGTTGTGCCCAGATCCCAGCAGTGCGCTGAGTGGTGCACTCACCTACTCGAAGCTCTCGTCAGCCAGCACGACTGGTTGACGAACTTGAAAAGCAGGTGTGTTGGCCGGCGTGAAAACAGTGCGTGATGACGTCGGGACTTTGGCCCATCCGGGCCAGAGAATAGCGGGGGGCCAATAAGTAGCGATTCTGGTCGTGTCGGGGGCACGTTCGAGGCCTTTGCCGGGAATGCCGACGTGTAGTTTGTGCGGGGTTCGGAGAATAGCAGGAGGGCGTCGGACCAGTGTCGCCGTGAAAATTTGCGCGGCCCGCTATTCTCCGAACCGGCGTGAGTGCGGAGAATCGCGCCCATTAAGAAATTGGGGCAAAGGCAGGTATTTAGAGTTGGGTCACAGATTGGCCATGATCTCGTTGAATGACAGAACAGGCTGAAGTTAAAACTCACCACTATTCTTAGAATTCCCCCTATACCAAAAAAAGGGTCGATATTCTAAATGGTGAATCTCCTCTCAGATCTGATTAAAAAATGCTTTGGTTTCAATAGTTAACTTTTATTTCTGTGATTTCGAATCGTTTAATTTTCCAATTGTCCCCAGCTCATAACTTTGCCTTTGATTTTGACTTTAAATTATGTTTCTCGTAGACAGGTCATCTCCAATTTTCTTTTAATTGACTCGATGTTCGTAGAATTTTACACTTTAGAATTGACACCAAATTCGACTGAGCATCATCCATCCTTTCCAGCTGTTTACTAAGAGAGTTTATTTCAATTAAGGTGTGAAATTTTGCTTTTAGCTGTATGCTAAAATTTAACTTGGTTATGACTTGAAAGACTTGCCTTCTTTAAACATTCGTTACTTAATTCAATTGAAACTCTCATCCATGCTTTTCCAGATGCTTCCTGAGATAGTTACATTCCATGAAGGTGTGAGCCATTGTTTTAGCTTACCACATGAAACCTGTGTGTTTGATAAGCCTGCTTGTGAGCAAGAATCTGCATTTTATAATCCTGCTCTTTGCAGCTGCTATTAACCTTTTGTGGGATCTTTCCCTGTATCCTCTCAGACCAGATATTGCCAGACTTCCATGTTTCAAATTACACATTTTTCTGTATTTTCAAGAACAAGGCTCAAGGAGATAAATAGTTTTCTCCTGTTCCGAAGACAAAAGCTTGCCACCACCTTCTCAAGGGCAACCAGTGATAGACAATAAATGTTGCTAGTGGGTGCCCACATCCCAACAATGAATTTGGAAAAGAAAATTGTACAGGTCCATATTATTAGCTGGCATCATATGCAACCATCACTTCTTCATAGTCCATGCAAAATATTGCAGCAGGAGTGTGACAGTAATATTCAAATAAAAGGTAAAATTAACTTTTATTCAGCTGAACTAAATTCTGTTTCACTGCTGGATAGGATTGATTTGTAATCTCAGAATAATGTAATTTGATTTGAGCTTTGTTGGTCCCAATGCACAAAATGTTAAATACAACCTTTTATCTCTGTTTACCCATATCGCATGTTCCCTCCTACAAGTATTGGTCTGAATCTTAGAATTGGGAAGATCTTATTGTTCAAGAGAAAGATTTAAGTTTATTTAATTTTATTTAAAAATTGGTGTTATTTCAAATAAAATATGTTGGAGTGTAAGTGGTTGCCACTTACAATCCTGTGGGAAAATATGCCAAGGTTTTATAAATTAGTTTTTGCTGGATGGAAATGTTGGGTTTTAAGTACATCTTCAATCTTCTGATTTCAGTTCTCAAAAATCCTTTTTCATGAAGTACAATGGGGAATTCTTTGCAAAAATTTTTTTCGCTACACACCAGGGCATCATTTTTGGACTCAGTTTGAGGGATATTTTCCCCTTTAAGTGTCGGATGAAGTGTACGAAGATCAGACAGGATAGGTTGTTCGTCTCTTAACATAACAGATGTTATTTCCATGCACCAAATCAAGTCAACGGAAGATTGGGTAGCTTGTGTTAGAGGTGTGTAGACAGTCATGTCCAATTTTCTTAATGTCTATGAGATGCTTCATAACCAAACTCTGAAAGTTTGTGCTCCATTGACTCTTTAATGCAGCCATAAAATGCCATCAACATTGCTCATCATATATTTGATTTTACCACCAAGTCAACAGCTAACTGCCACAAAAATTAGTATTTGTGCTCAAAGATTTATAGGAGAATAAGGTCAATTTTAAAAATCTCACCACTATTTTCAAATTCCTCCATAGCCTCTTCCCTCCCTTTCTCTTCAATCACCTCTAGCTCTGATCCATGAGAGATCTCTGCACTCGTTTAATTCTGACTTCCTGCACATCCCCTCATTTTTGTCATTTCGCCTTTAGCAGCCATGACTTCAGCTGTCAATGTGCGAATCTCTGGAGTTTCCTTCCTAAATCTTTCAGTCTCTCTACCCTGCTTCTGTCTTTAAGATGCATCAGAAAACTGGAACAAAATGTATGTCCAGTTTTTGGCACATCTAGCGGGGTGTTTCTTGATGGCTGCAGAGCAAGAAACACCCTTCTATTCTACGTTTTTTTGACCTCGGCGAGTTTTTCTCCGCCGAGACCACACTTTTCTTGCTGGTGAGCCCAACAGGAGAGGCCGCTCACAGATCAGGGCGCCATTTTGTATGGCTGACACGATCTCCGCTCCCCTTGTTTGCGACCCGCCCTTCCCTCCAACCTTGCGGAGGTTCCCGGGAACATTCCCTCACCCCTCCTCCATCTGGTAAGGCACCCCCCTTGGACCCGCTCCCTGGCAGTTCCAACCTGGCACCCAGGCACCCTTGCACTGCCACCATGGTAATGCCCCTACCAGCCTGGCAGTGCCACCCAGGCACCCTGGCACTGCCAGGGAGGCACTGTCAGGGTACCTATATAGAACTGCCAGGGTGCTAAGCTGGCAGTGCCAAGGTGCCCCAGTGACAGAGGGAATGCCAGGGTTCCACCCTGCCCTCAACCCCCCAGGGGTCACTAATGCCTGAGAGAGACCCACCCCTCTCCCCCAGGTGCCATTATAACTGGTCCAAGTTTGTGGAAGCCAATACTGAAAAGTGCTCTGGCGAGGTCTTCCAGGCTCGGCATTTGGTTCCGGGCATTGGGAGAATCCCATGAACGCATATTTAAATGAGCCAAATGGCTTTTCAAGCATCGCAAATCACTGTCCCTTGTGTCCTTAATCAAGCTTTCGACCGTCTGTCCTATGTGGCTCAGTATCAGATGTTTGATCATGCTCTCATGAAGTGCCTTGGGATATTTTGCTACACTGAAGATGCTTCATAGTTGCAAGTAGTTATTTTTATTGATTTGTAGGGCCCTTATATTGCCTTCTGGTGGGGTAGTTAATATTGTAAGAAGTCTTACAACACCAGGTTAAAGTCCAACAGGTTTGATTCAAACACGAACTTTCAGAGCGCAGCTCCTTCCTCAGGTGAAGGAGCTGCGCTCTGAAAGCTCGTGTTTGAATCAAACCTGTTGGACTTTAACCTGGTGTTGTAGGACTTCTTACTATGCTCACCCCAGTCCAACGCCGTCATCTCCACATCGTAGTTAAAATTGATCAACTATTCTATTCTCCCTCATCATCCCGCCTCTACAGTCTGCCTCGATGGCCCATCCATTCTTCATTGCATTCATGCTGGTCCCAACAGAATCAGAGATGTTTCTTTGTCCTTGGTGGCCTCCTCCTTCTTGTGTACAGGCGGTCCTGGAAAATACTACGACAGACAAAAGGGTGGGTTTTCATGCATTAATTGATGTTAATTAACCCTTATCATCAGCACCATCTTCAAACACATGACCACTGCCGCTTTGCAAGCAGCCTATCATGTCCCACGTTAGGGATGATCCAGAACCATCTCTGGTTAAAAGTTGGGAAAACAGAAGCCATCTTATTCAGCTCTTCACCTATCCACCACGCTGGTTATTGACTAAGCTTCAAGTATCTGTTTTGGCCGGAATTCTCCAGCCGATCACTAGAGGTGGCTTCAGTGGGCAATCCCATTGGCACCATGGGAGCTGAGAATCCCGACACTAGTGAACAGCCCGACTCCTCCCGCCACTGAAACATCTAGCTGGAAGGCCGGAGAATCCCGCCTGTAATCCTGATCTCTTGCTGCCCTTTTTGAGCTTGAGATGTCGCGAAGCCTATTCATCTCCAAGACCGCATATGTACATCATTACCTGGCGCCAATCCAAACTCAACCCCCACCCATCCCCGCTGCTCATATTTGCATATAAGTTATTGCTACTGTTACGATTGATCTCGATACGGAACAGTAACCTTTTAAATTTTTTTTACTATCCAAAAGCCTTGGGCAGGATTTTCCATTGCGCAATGCTGAAATTGTGAATGGCGATCGGGCGGAGAATTGTTTCCAATGCCGAATTCGCGGCGGGCGCCGTACTGAGGCAGGATCGTGATGCTCTGACCTCTCCGATTCAGCGTCATTGCGGCTCATGCAATTGCAACCTCATTTGCATCTCATTATCGGCCCCATGTGCAATGCTCCAAATCCGATGGCCCAGGTTCTCGACGGCGCGGTCCACATGTGGTCACAACAGTCGTGAGCCTGGTGTGGTGGCTGTGGAGAGTGTCCAGCAACGCCATACTTTGCCGACAGTTGTGCCGCTGGCCGGGGGGCTTTTGCCAGAACTGGAGGAGGGGGACTAGTGGGGGATGGCAAGAGGTGGGCTGTGGGGTCGGAGTGGACGAGGAGTCGGTCCAGCACAACCGACACCATAATTTGTGCGCGATTGGTGTGAGTATGGGGGGTGTAAGTGTACGCTCGATTCCACCACCATGTTTCGCATGTTCTGCAGGTATTCCATGAAGCGCCGGTGCTAGCCCCTCACCAGTAGCGGAATCAGTATGGGCGCGGCGTCGATTTTTCCGTCGTGGAACTCCACAGATCCTCCATTTGCTTCAGCACTTAGATGCAAGAACGGAGAATGCAGCCCCTTGTATCTACTGAAAAAAATGAAGACACAATGTTTATGATGAAAACAAAAGAATTTGTCTGCATTTGAATTTAAAGAACTTGAACTATATTAACTACACCATATTTCAAATGAGATAACAAAAATGCAATGAACACAATTACTTGCACTTTAAATTAAATGTCTTAATGCCACTTTCCAGCTATTCCCGGACTTACACCCCAAAACTCTCAAGTCAGGGAGCTCGCAAAGCTTAGAAGATTAACAACTTGGTCAGGGTACTGTGTCAATGATTCACATATGGCTGGGATTTCTTGGACCTTCTGTTTACTTCTGACAAGGTGATCCCTTCAAATCTTCTCTAATTGGCCTAACATTGCTAACTCCCCATTTAATATAGGTGCCTCTGGCATCTTAAGCATAGCCATCTTGGGTCAGAACTCTCCTGGCTCTAATATTAATTAACAATGGAGTATCTAAAACTTCATCCCTCCCTTACCAGATTGGCTATACCAGAAATTCAACTCACTGCTGGTAACTTCCTCAGTTAATGAGAGTTTTAATTGTTCCAGACAATGCGCAGAACTTCAGTCAAATTCTGCTGACAAAGATGTTTTCTACACTTCTTGTTCTTAAACTGTCAAACTAAGTTAATTGAACAGAAAACTACCCCTCGGAACCTATTCATTCCGACAATTAACTTGTTCACCTTTTTTTTTTCTGTTCGCCATGTCCCAGACAACTTAATATATAAAACTGGAACCCAGCTGTTTTTATTTACAATAATTCAGATCCTAGTTCTTAATGGAACCACTGGCCGAAAAGTATATGAGCCATCCCACTACATTGATTAATCTTGTTAAACGTCCTCTTTGCCTCATGAGCTCCTCTCTTTACAAATGTTGACATTAATATCTCTGCCTACTGATTCTAACTCACAATGAGCCCCACTCACCCATTACATTTTTCTTACTAACTATTCTAACCAAATAGATCATAGCTGACCATTATCTCATAGGTAATAACCCACATTAGCCCCATATCCCTTGCTTTCCTTACCAAACAAAACGCTATCAATCTCTGCCTTGAAAATGTTAATTGCCCCTGTAAATGCGACCTTTCGGGGCGAGTGTTCGAGATTGCATTGCATTTCATGAAAATGAGCTCCATGATTTCACACCGAAATGGTTGAGCTATAAGTTTATAGCTGTGTTCCCTTGACATCGCCCACCAATGGGAATAGTTTCTCTGTAACAACTTATTGAACCCAATTATCATTATACGTACCTTGCCTGAGATTACTCCTTTCCTTCTAAACGCATGGGATACAAACTAACTTTATACAAATTAACCTGAAATTAATCATTTAAGTCTTAATATTCATTCTGCATTCAATCTATGCTGTATTGCTGCTAAGATCATTAAATCCTGATGTACCATCAATTGTACGCGAGGCGAGTGATTTACCAAAGTCTGGCTCTAATTGACTAGAACACAGCTCTGCGATCGTCTACAATGGAAAGGGACGATCGTCAGGCGTCTGACCATTTATACCTCGTTAATAGAGGCATGGTTAACTCAGCCTCTCGGCCAATCGGTCGAGAGGCACATGACCGACCAGGGCCAATGGTAAGCCGACGTTCTGGCCCAATGGCAGACAAGTATGCAGATCATATCACCACAAACCCTTCCTGAGGTTCGTGTTCAAAACTGATTGCAGCACTTCGGGATGGAGTCTGACTAAGGTCTCACTTCCCTCACTTTTCCTGTCCAACCTCCTTGAGATGGAGGCCAACATTCCATTTGTCTTATTATTCCCTTGAGTACAAGGCGGAGGAAAAGGAAAGAGCACCATGACCTTTGACCCAGTCCAATCTTGTCACAAGAATGCATTTTGAGAAGCGGTGCCACCAGCCCAAGTCAGATCAATAGGTTACAGCCCATTGTATGAAGAATAAAGAATTTGAAGACTGGGGGAAAAAAATCATACTGAAGTATGTGATCTATTTTTTCTCATTCAGGATTCAATAGGATATTTACAAAGCGGAGGCTTTGCTGAGCGTAATCTCAGGGGAGATGTAAAAACTGATCTCAATGACTGGCATTGCAAGTAGCAAATTGGATTGGAATATCATATCCAGAGAATGGAGTTTAATAAAGGCATGTGAAGCACCTTTTGTTCGAGCTGCACGGATGTTACTGAGAAGTACTTTTTCAAAAGGTACCCAGCTGGGTGCTGAGGAATGTGCTGAGTGACCTTTGACAAGAAGTCGTGCGTGTGAAATTGTGACATTACAAATCGTGTTTGAGCAGCTATCATGACCGTTCTTGCTAGTTTTCCAAATCAGATGCGTTTCTCACACTCGGTGGATAAAAAGAGCCTTTAAGAGGTTGGATTATTTGAGCTTTGTTTCTATTAAAAAGGCAGGATCACAAAAGTTTAGTTATGACTGTGTTGGTGGCACCCCCACGTCAGGGTCAGAAGGTTGTGAATTCAGAGTCCCACTGCAAAGGCTTTAGCACAAGATCTAGACTGACATTCCAGTGCAGCACTGGGGAGTGCTGCTGCACTGTTGGCTGTGACATTTTTCGAATGACAAATAATAACTAATAATAATAATCTTTATTATTGTCATAAGTAGGCTTACATTAACACTGCAATTAAGTTACTGTGAAAATCCCCTGGACCCCGCACTCCGGCTCCTTTTCGGGTACACGGAGGGAGAATTCAGAATGTCCAATTCACCGAACAGAACGTCTTTCGGGACTTGTGGGAGGAAGCCCACGCAGGCACAGGGAGAACGTGCAGGCTCTGCACAGACAGTGACCCGAGCCAGAATTGAACCTGGGACCCTGGAGCTGTGAAGCAACAGTGCTAACCACTGAGATACTGCGCCGCCCATCCAACTGAGGTCCCCATCTTGCTCTCTCGAGTAGACTTAAAAGGTCGAAAGGCAAAAATTTCAATCGATCTGAGGCCCTGGCCAATATTTATCCCTCAACTAATATCACTCAGGGGGAAACTACGGCGTAGTGATGATAGTGACAATGTCACTGAACTAGTCGCCCCAGAAGCCCAGGACTGAAATCCCACCGTGGGGGCTGATGGAAGTTAAATTCAATTAATAAAACTGGACTCTAAAGCTATTCTCAGTCAAGTTGACCATGACAACAATCATCGATTGTAATAACCCATCGAGTTCACTAAAGGGAATCTGCCATCCTTACCCAGTCTGACCTACGTATGACTTCAGAAACACAGAAATGCCCTCTGTAGTGGCTTAGCACCCACTCAGTTCAAGGGCCATTAGGGATGGGCAACAATTGCTGGCTTTGCCAGTGAGGACCACACTCTTCTCATATCGTGTGAAAAACTCAATTCGGACAGTGCGTAGAAG